>NW_026057584.1:88082815-88380596 GCF_023721935.1 Panthera uncia
ACAGTAAGAGTGCTGTGCTAAGGCAAGAATGGGATCTATATGGTAGGTTAGGAAAATAAAAACATCCATTGATGGACCCAATTCCTGCATTATGGTTTACTTTAGTTTATTCTAAACTAAATTGAATCATTATTCCTGTTTTGTTTTGTTTTGTTTTGTTTTTTCTCAGACAAAATCCTTAAAAAACTCTTTGCTTCTAAGGCAATAGGATTCATACACTTCAACTTACAGAAAATTGAGGGAATTAACTTAGTTGTTATCTTTGAAGAGGAAAAATGTTTTTATTAATGTAATTGCTACATATGATTGTCTGTTATTGTCATATTAATCACCGCAGTAATGGGTGCTATATAGGAACTTCACTTTGAATCATTAAGTGAATAACCCTTGTCAACCTCAGAGGTTCCCTAATAGATATATATTTTTTCTTTTTCACTGTTAATATTTCACTGTGTAATTACAGCTACCAATCCCTGTGCAGCTAATGACGGCAAAGGCCCCTGCTCTCACATGTGTCTGATCAATCATAATAGGAGTGCTGCTTGTGCATGCCCCCACTTGATGAAGCTCTCCTCAGACAAGAAGACCTGCTATGGTAAATTTCTTGGAGTTCTCATCTAAAATTTAAATTGAATTCTCTCAAATTGTATTAGCATTAAGATTTTCCTCAAAGTGAGCCAAAAGATATTTTTAATGTCCTTAAAAACATTTGAGGTAGTGCTATTTCCAGACTCTATTGATGATTCATCTACTTTGGGGAAGACTGACAAATTCTTTAAATATGTGATATACTGCACTTGGCTATTTATTACCTTATTCATTTTTTTCTTGCCACTTTCTGATTTAGTGTGTTAGCAGAATTTATCTCTACAAAACAGGGAGATTTGTAAGTGAAAGTGCATTTTCAGAAAGTGATGATGTAGGTAACCCATGTAACAAAGAGGTACTCAATAGCTTTAATCTCTTCCTGCTCTTCTAAAGCTATTTTCACATCATTTTATAGGGGATTATCGACTTGAAGGGGTGAGAAGTGAAGTAAAATGGGTAACTTTGAAGTATTCCTAAAAAATATTTAAACAGCACGTTTAAACTAGAAAAAAATGATAATGAAATTTGTGAATGAAATCAGACTGGAGTTTTTCTGTTTTATTTTACTTTTAAGTAATTTTTATTTGCAGAGCAATTACTTTTAAGGACAGAAAAGAATATACTCACAAAATCTTCACTTAGGAATTTAGGTACATGTCGATTTAATTAATTTTATATTATCATAGCATATCTCAACAACAATAATCTCAAAGATAGCAATGAAATAATAGAATATCTGTGACTTCTTCTATTTTATTTCCTATTTTATAAACTCTGTTCAAGAAAAATGCCTATGGAAGTAAAATGATGCAACATCACTCACAATGTTACTACAGATTTACAAAACTTTATAAGAAAGCATGCTTTAACATTATTTGAACCTGAATTTTGATAGGGAAAATGTGAACATGACTTTTAAGTCCATGCTTAATTTTGTTTTACTCAGAGATAGTATAGAAAAAATACTCTTTGATTTCTTCAAAAATCATTTAATGCAATGCATTATTGTTCCAAAATATACAAAGAACAAATATGGTTGTTTGACATTTGTAGAGGTCATGTGTTTTAGCAATTGTTTAAAATTCTAAGATCAAATTGCTGAGAATTTCCTGTCATTTCTAACAAAAGAAAAATAAAGGCAAGGATTCTAAGTTGTTTTACATTTGTTTCTATTAAGTATTTTAATTTAAATAATAGATAAGTCATTCCTGCCCATCAAATCTTGATTATGATTTTCTGGTGGTAAAATTCTATTAAGTCATCAACAATTAATATTTTAAAATTTCTAGATTGCTTCAAACTCGGCAAACTTATAAGAGGAAAACGTTTATTTCTGTTTCTTTTCTAGAAATGAAAAAATTTCTTCTATATGCAAGGCGTTCTGAAATCAGAGGAGTGGATATTGATAATCCATATTTTAACTTTATCACGGCCTTTACAGTCCCTGACATTGATGACGTTACTGTGATAGACTTTGACGCATCTGAAGAACGTTTATACTGGACAGATATTAAAACACAAACCATTAAGCGGGCTTTTATTAATGGAACTGGATTAGAAACTGTTATTTCAAGAGGTAAGAGTTTTGCAAAATACAACTTAAAAAATGTTACTCAATTTGTAATAATCACAAGTCTCTTTTTTATTCTTTTTTGTATTATCCAATTCTATGTTGTTAATTGAAAGTTGGAATTGATTATTCAGAGATTTAATAATATGCTATGTCTTAGCAACTGTAGAATGCTATAATTATGTTGCACATAGTACTCTAATAACTAGAAATTTAGTTTCACAGGAAAAAAAATTCAAAAGGGATCTCCTTAAAATTTACAGACTTCTAAACAAAAATATTTGAAGATTCCTTTCTGCTGATGGGGGAATTATAGTTAGGGCACACAGAAAATATAGGACTTTGGAAAGGACTGGGCTTCCCTCTCTGAATCAAGCTTATTATCAACTTATTTTGCATAAATTTCTACAGAACTAGACTCCACAAATAAGACTATTCATATCCACCTCCTGACCTAGCAGATGGAATCATAGGTTATTGGTAAATGTTGTTAACTTAGCCATTAAAAAAACAAGTAACTTCCCCAAAATGGAAAACATAGTTGAAGTGAAGTGAAACATACATGCAAATGCAGTGGTTAAACTCTAAATATTTAACATTGAATTATCCTAATCTTTTTTAAAATTTTGTTAAAGTGTGATTTCTTGGTCTGTTGTTGTTGTTGTTGTTGTTGTTATTTTAGTGTAACTTAATTGAGTATCTGCTCTTTTTCACTACTGCAAAACCAAACAAGACATTCCTGTTCAATTTCCTGCTCCATAAGCATGACAGAGTGATTTGGAAAAAATAGAAGAAAGGGTGATCAGTAATCCATATAGATATATCAAACTCTCATGTTTTGAAGCATACTAAAATTTTTAAATCAGGCCTTATTTGAACAAGGATCAATCCCTTAGTGAAAGCAATAAGAAGTACAGGTTTTAAATTCACTGGTTTTCAAGAGTTTTCCACATATCATACTTAGAAAGCTGGCTTGAGTACCACTAGTAGATCTGAGAGTATTTGACCACTAAAGTGCTTTTTTATTTATGCTAGCTCTTTATTCATCTAAGTCTAGTACTGTTAAGGCAACTTACATGAATTGGTTATAAGCTTTTTCAAATATTTATTTCAAACTTGCCATAAGAAAGGAACCTTTCTAAAAAGGCTAATGCAAAGACTTCTTCTTTGTACAGGATTTTTTTTTTTTTTACAGAGGTAAGATGGAATGATTGGATAACCACTGTTAGACTAGGTAATGGTCTTGAAAGATCAGTTAAACACCTTGAAAGATCAGTTGAAGGATATTAGGTGCTTCCCGAGACTGACTGTCAGGTGATCTTCTCATAAGAAATTCATCAATGTCTAACAGAAAATTGTTAAGCACTTTATCATGAATGAGAAATCCTTACCAAAAAGCTTTGTGAACTGTATGAAGTAAAAGACGTGATAGCTCAGGAAAATATGGGGACAATTTTCTGTCTGTAATTATAGATTGATAGCCAGTAGTAATTTGGAGTTTGTCTTTGAGAAAATCTCAAAGACTTATTTTCATTTAAGAAACTCTATTTATAATTATTAACCAAAAATTGAGCCATGAAATTTTCTAACTAACAATTAATTCATATATTCATTAGGATCAACAATCGTTAATTCGGTTATTTTGACAAATATTGGAATACTTTATATAAGATAAGAAATTGAAAGAGGATCAGTATTGAATGAGCATAGAACAAGAGGACACACTATATACAGGTTGATGGAGGTAAAGAAATAAATAGAAACCAAATAACTCCAGCCTTTACAGGTTGTTGATTTTTATGCTAGTACTGAAAATAGTGAGAACTAAGGAAATGTTTTAAGGAGGGCACAGCTATATAGTTAGGTTTGCCTTTGGAAAAGATATTCTAGCTTTTAGATTTAGTAGAGAATTGAAGAGGTCTCAGGTAGGGGGTAGGTGGGCCATGGACTCTGGGAGACTAGTTTACTGGCTGCTATAGTGGCTTTAGTAAGAAGTGATAGAAACCTGGACTAGAAAGGAAACAATAGAGATCAAGAAATGTGGGAGAATTATAGAAATATCAAAGAGTGAAAATATAAAGAAACTTAATTGGATATGAAAGTTGAGGAATAGGCATTGTCAAGGATAAGTCCTTCATTTCTGGCTACCCTACAAGTTGAATGAAGTTGTGATTTCCTTTCTTCCAGAGTGAAACCTTGTTAAGGCCTGATTTATCTTTCCATTATTAGAAAGCTTGAGAGGAACTTTTGACAGTTCAGCTTGTGAGCTCATCAAAGTATCTCAAATCCTGCCAGTAATTGTACTTTATTTTATCCTTTCATCTTTTAGATTCCCTAAGAATGTCTGTCTGACCTTTCTCTTACTTCTTACATGTCAGCCTCTGTATTTTCTTACTTTGCTATCCTTCTTCTACTGGACTTTTTCTTGAGAGATGGTTTCTTTCCTTATCTTCCTTAGCCTAAGTCTAACGTGAAACTTGCTTCAAAAATCAGACTCTACATTTGTCTATTGCCCCAAGCAGACCATTTTTTTTTTTTTTCAGAAAAACACTGAAGCTCTTTGGGTCAAGCCTTCATGAAGGGGTCTAGAAACAGTTTGCCTGTTTTGTCATTTTCCATATCCTGAAGTACTAAGCTATTCTTAATTTATGTACTACCTACAAGAGCTATTTGTTATATTGACTTGTACAAGGTACACTTAATTATAAGCATAAATACTAACACATGACTGTAGGCTCATTCATAGTATAAATTAACAAATATTTATTACCGTATGTATATTTGTCCCTTTCACAAAAACCAAAAATAATTTTATTCTAAGAAAAAGTAACAATTCATGGCAAATGTTCTTGCTAGTGGTCTGTGGCCTGACTCTCTGGTGGTAATTAATTCTTATACTTGAGTCACTGCTTGGTCCAAATATTTTTCAATTATTTATACTTTCAGGTTTATTTTGCTGATGTGATAAATAATATCAGCTGCCATTAATGGGACAAGCACCATTATCTCATATAATCTTTCCAAACCTATAATTAAGAATTACTTTTGTTCTGCAGAGGAGAAAGCTTAAAGTCCTAAAAGCTAAAACTCTGTCTCAGAAATAAAATGAGGAAACAATGGGGGCACATTCATACTTAGGACTGTATGATTACAGCTCCCATCATCCTCATTACCCTACAATAAGAGAATTTGGGACTTCATCCCAAGTAGCTGGGTGTTGTCCTTTTATATTATACTCATTTGCCTCTCCTGAGTGTTCATAATCTTACCCAGGATTATTGTACTATACTGGATACAAGATTGTCCCTCCCCCAGCTCTAAATAACATGACAAGAAATTCACTTGCAATTAACATAGGAAGAAAAAAAAAGAAGACATTAGTTAATACACCTTAAAGTTCCTTATACAGACCAGGAGTAAGACAGTTGACTTTCACATTTGTATCTATTCCTCTTTCATCTATCATTTATTCCCCATACAGTGCTTTGAGGTCAGTGCTTTGAGGTAAATGTTACTTTTTGCTTTTAAAAATGAGGAGGCATTTACTTCAGGTTTGCCATGGTAGGAAATACCAGAGCTTTGTTACATCCTAATTGGATTTTGACTCTAAAGTTGTGCTATGTTTCCTCCTGAGAATCCCTTCCTTTTACAAATAAGGAACTTCAGCAAGTAGAGAGCAGAAACTTTATTGTAACCACATGGTTTGTACAAATATTTCTTTCCAATGTTCACTGAATATACACTCAGCATACTCTGCAGAGTTCATTTAGTAGTACCTGGGTGAAGTATGGGGTCATTCCATCCCAGTGTCAACAGTTTTACTGGTTTTCTGAAATATGAGAAAAAGATTTTAGAAATACGTTGGCAGTTTTATTAGATTCCAAGCTACTGTCAATAAAATTTTGTTTTTTATTAGGAAAATCTCCTGGTGTGCCTCATTATTCTAAGGTAAAGTATAAATTTTTCATCTTTGGAAAATTAAGGACTCAACTTTGGGCAAATACAATTGATTCAGCAAAGTATTTTTTAGTACTAGAGTCATCTACCATCTGAATGAACTGGACTGTTAAGTTGAGTTAAGCAGATGCTAAAATGAACAAAAGGAAGATTAATATGAATTAGAAGTATATCTATTTATAAAGAACATTCTCTTACATGGTAGGAAATTATCATATAATCATATGCTTTTTTAACTACAAAAATATAAACCACTTCAAATGCCAACCTTTTGATCACATTGCTACTATATAAAATTTAATTCTCAATGATACTTTGAATCTAATTGGACCTATTTCAGAGTAGATTTCCATTATTATTTGAAATTGTTATCCACTTCTGCCAACAATTATTTTGTCAGTGAGTACTAACGATTCACTCATTCCCTCTATTTTGCAAAACACCATATTTAATATGGTAATAAAAATGCTTAGAAAAAAAACTATTATGAAAATTGGTCCAGAGAGATTGAAAGAAATGAAAACAGGTCAGTAATAACAGTGAGATCTAGATTTTGGAACCAGGCCTTGAATTAAAGTAGAAAGTTTGGATAGGGAACATCTGTTGTTTTGCCTCTTTCTGAGTGGGATTTCAATTTTCACTTTCACCCAGGAAAGCCTTTTATGGAAGAATGTCAACATCTGTGATTTAAAAAAAAGAGAGAGAAAAGAAAAGAAACAAAGAAAGACAAAATCACACCTATAAATGCCATTCCACTGAGAACTATGTATCTACAGCAATGTGTGCTAATTGAGTCATACTTCCTATCTTTATTCTTTACCTTTTAGTTAGAAGAATAGAATTTTCTTTTATTTTTTCCCCATAGGCTTTATATATGTATGGATTCTATATGTGGAACATTAGATGAGTAGAAAGATGGCTTTATTTAGTTAAGACAGTTCATAACCTCAGGGAGCTTCATATCTGGTAAAAGAATGAGATATAAATAACTAACTAAAATATAAGGCTACATGAAATATAAAGTTTCATAAGGGTGTCAGGTACTTAGGAAATTAGCACAAGGAGTATTAAGTTATTATATGGAATTACCTAAGTAATTACCTAATTACCTTAGGAAGTAATATTCAAACTAGACCTTTGGGGAACCAGTAGCTTGATCAATCCAGGTTGAGATATCAGGAGGTACAAAGCTCTGGACACTTTCCATGTAGAAAGGTGCAGGTAGTGAGCAGTAGCTAGACCTTCCAGAAGAATGACTTAGAAGGTTAATGTGACAGCACATCAGAGAAGGTCTTATGTCAGGATGAGCAGCAGTTTTGTATTTTTGTATTTTTTTCCCTAAAGGCAATGGGAAATCACTGAAAATTTTTATAGATGTTTATAGGTGATTCAGACCCTTTTGAAGATAAATCAGATAGAAATCTGAAATATTGAAAAATGATAAATTATAGATAAGAATACAGCTAGAGGGGCACCTGTGTGGTTTAGTCAGTTAAGCATCAGAGTCTTGATCTCAACTCAGGTCATGATCTCATGGTCGTAGAATCAAAACCCATATCCTACTCCACACTAACAATGCAGAGCCTGCTTGGGATTTCTCTCTCTCTCTCTCTCTCTCTCTCTCTCTCTCTCTCTCTCTCTCTTTCTCACACACACAAACACACACAAAATAAATAAACTTAAAAAAATTACAGCTAGGAACTTAAGAAATGTTCTAAATCTAGAGTAAAAACTAGACTAGAACAATGAGAGGTATAAGAAGGTGACAGACACCAAGCGTGTGGTAGATATAGAAGTAATTGAACCTGATGACTGGGAGAGAGGTGAAGTTAACCAGATAATTGGAAAGATACTGGAGACATTGATCTAGATGAAAATAAAGGAGACAGCCTTACTTTAAACATTTTCCCAAATCAGCAGCATATCTAAAATACAAATAATTATAGGTTTAGGAGATTGAGATGTATATTCTCTAGGAAAAACAACAACAACAACATAGGTTTGGGATACATGCATATGTGTTAAAACTAAAACAAACAAACAAACAAACAAAACAAGACAATGATAAACACTAAATTATTCAAAGTTGAAGAAGCATAAAATTAGTGAGGGTGTACATAGAAGGCTCCTAAAGTGTTTTGTAATATTCTTTCTTAGGCTGTTTCTTAATTTGCATACCATGTATTAAATATGGTAATATATGTGTTTGTGTGTATATAGTTTCTCATAGTTGCAACAGATGGGATGTTTAATATTTACCAAGTTCCCTTGAGACAGCTTTCAAAGATATTACCAATTTGCTTTTATTTTAACATGGCCCCTTAGAACAGATATGTAATTGCCTAGAAGCTCATTTCAAATGAGTTTTGATTGGATATAACCATATCTTTCCTCAGAGAATTATGAGCATTGGGATCCCCTCCTTTTTTGAAGACATACATGATTTTGGGTAAAAGCCTAATTTAGGCCTACCTCCAAGATGCTGGTGTCAGCAAGTCCACTGCATAGGGGAAAGAAGGAAGGAAGGGAGGCACGGAGGGAGGGAGGGAGGAAGAGAGAAAAGAAAGAGAAAAAAAAGAAAAGAGAGAGAGAGAGAAAGAAAAAAATAAATTTCGTAAGCAGAGAATTGACAACCATTGTGCTGTATTTATTTATTTTTTTCATTTAGATTTATCTACACCTCAATCAGTTTATGTGGTTACCCATTCCTCTTTCATCTAAGGCCTTTTTTTCTTTGATCATTTTTCTTTTTTCTGAATTATATCCTTTAATATTCCTTTAGTTTAGTGATAACCTAATATCTTTTCTGAAAATATATTTATTTAGCTTTTGTTTTTGGAAGATATTTTTTAATCGTGGTAAAATACACATAAAATTTATCATCTTGACTCTTTTTAAGTATATAATTCAGTAGTTTTACGTACATTCACATTGTGAACCAATCATCAGAACTCCTTTCATCTTGTAAAACTGGAATTTATAGCTATTAAACAACAACTCCTGATACCCCCTCCTCCCAACACCAGGTAATTTTACTCCCCAAGTTTCCATCATTCTACTTCCTTTGTGAATTTAACTGCTCTAAATGCCTCTTAGAAGTGGAATCACACAGTATTTGTCTTTTTTGTGAAGGGCTTATTTGACACAGCTTGATATTTTTAAGGTGTATCCATATTGTGGCAAGTGTCAGAATTTATTTTAAGGCTGAATAATATTCCATTTTATATATGTATCACAATTTTTATACATTCATCCGTTGATGCACATTTGGGTTATTTGTACCTTTGGGCTACTGTCAGTAATTCTGCTGTGACCATAAGTGTGTATTCAAGACCCTGCTTTCAATTTTGGGGAGTATATACCCAGATGTGGAACTTCTGGATTCTATGGTAATTCTATTTTTAATTTTTTGAGAAACTGCCATGCAGTTTCGCACAGAGGCTGCACCATGTTACATTCCTACCAATGTTATACAGAAAGGTCCCAATGTCTCTACAACCTTGTAAACATTTGGATGTTGTTGTTGTTATGTAGCCATCCTAATGGGTGTGAGGTGGTTTCTGATTGTGATTTTGATTTGCATTTCCCTAATGGTTAGTGATGTTGAACATCATTTCATGTTCTTCTTGGCCATTTATACATCTTCCCTGGACAAATGACTATTCCATTCCTTTACCCATTTTTTAAATAAATATTTTTGTTATTGTTGAGATGTAGCTGTAAAGATAATTTTGTTGAGTACAAATTTCAAGTTATTTTCTCTCAACCCTTTGCTGACAGATATTATTCCAACAACTTTTGCATTTTTTGTTGTTATTGAGAATCTCCATGTTTATCTAACTATCATTCTTTTTTTGGTGTTGTGTCTTTTCTCTCGAGATGCTTTTAACATTTTTTCTCTGTCTTCATGGCATTGTTTTTATTTAGGCCTCTAGAGTCTGTTTTACTTCCTATGGGATGGTGTATTTTTATCAGCCCAGGGAGGAAAAAAAAACCTCAAATATTGTCTCTGACCATTTTCTCTAACCTAGCCTATTTCCTCCTTTGCAAAATTTGGTTAGATGTGCTAGACTTCATTCTAACCTCCAACTCATTTAATCTTCTTGTTTCTCTGTGTTGGCACTGGATAACTCCTTTAATTTGTCTTGTATCAATTCCTGAATTATATCTAAGCTGGTGGTTAATTCACTTAATAAATTGTTTCTTTTTAATATTACTTTAAAAGATATTTATAAGTTATTTTTTGGTTATCATTTATGTCTTCCAAGGGTATTTTTAAAATAAATTATTGACCTATTATTTCAAAGCATATTTTTTTCTTTAAAATATTCCACTCATTTTTCTTTATTTCACACAACAATGTAAAAACAGGTAAGCTCTGGAGTTTTAAACCTATTGTTAAGTTTTCTCTTAATCCTTGCTCTTATGTTTCATTTCTCTGTGTGTGCTTTATTTTTGTGTTCTGATCTATTATGAGAATGAACTCAATCTAGGGAATTCTGAGGGCCTACATTGAGGAATATGTTTTCTTCCACAGAGGGTTTCAATTTGCTTCTGCTGGAGGGAAAGGGAGTCACAATAAACTGGAAATCAATTATATTTGATTTGTCCCCCATCCAACCAGACTAGTCATCTGTTGCCCCAGTATAAACTAATGCTTAAAGTTTTTGTTTATTTCTTTTGTTTTGTTTGGGTTAGGTTTGGTTTTGTTGAGTTTTGTTTTCTGTATTTAGAGAAAGGACAGCAAAAATAAATTTTGTTTTTATTTTTAAATTATTTTCTTTTTTAAAAAAATTAAATATTTAAAAAGACAGAGAGAAAAAAGGGCAGAGAGAGGGTGATACAGAGAATCCCAAGTAGGCTCCACACTTTGAGCACAGAGCCCAGTTCAAGCCCAGGGCTTGAACACAGAAACTGCAAGATCATTACCTGAGCTGAAATCAAGAGTTGGATGTTTAACCAACTGAGCCACCCAGGCTCCCCTCAGTTATTCTCCTTTTTAAGCAAGCAGGGAGATTTATTTTTTTTCCTATTCACCTGTATCATTGAGGATGTATACTCTTCTAATATAGCTGGTATTTTTCTCGTTTAGCTTTCCTAGTCTTTATGCATTTAAGAACTGATCTGTATTGCACGGAACTAATGATCCGTGAATCTCTGGATTATAACTTGATTTGATTTCTCAACTTTTTGTCCCTATAGCTGCACCAGCCTCTGTGTTCCCATTTGCCTTCCTCTCTGGTTTTAGCTAACATACAAGTCTGTGTTAGCACTTAGAGACTTTCCTATCTGTCTTGTGATCTTGATAAATCATTTAAATGGTATAATTTACCATTTTTCAGAGAATATTATTGCAATAAAGGCTTTTCAAAAAAGGTAAAGGTCCCTCAATATAGAAAATTGAGTCCTCTGAGAAATTTGCTCAGAGGTCTTTGACTTACTTGAAAACAAGAGTTAAGAGTCAAAATAGTATTTTAACATTTTTATCAAGGAAAGAAAACGTTCATTAAACATGGCAGTTTTTATCCCACTCCACCCTTATGGTGAGTTTGCCAGGTTTCTCTGAAAAACAAACAGACAAACAAACAAATAAAAAACAGACATGTGTTTAGTAATGGTCAAAAACTACAAAAGTTTTATTTTAGACTTAAAGTTGGTAATTAGAAACTCTAAATGGTGGGTAGAAAAAAGGTAAGGATAAAGAATGATAATTAATATTGGCTGAGTATATATTTGTATATGTACTCCTGAGAATGAACTTGAGGACCTTGTCTGATATTTCTAGCTCAGGTCACATAGCCTTAAAATTATAGATTATATATATATCATGAATTTATTAATCAATTCATTAAAAAATATTTATGTTGAAGCAATGTTGTATACATTTGGGGAGCAGCACTATAAAGATATATTAGCAAGGAATCTACCTGCAAGAAATATATATAAGAGTAGTAATATGTCAGGAAATAACCATCACATTAAGTACAAAGGGATTGACCAGATACAGTCCTGTTGTTAGGTAGATAGAGTCAAATTTTCTGGCTAGGACATAAAATTGATTAGGTTTTTGTGGTTGAAGGGTGATGTTGTCTATCTGCTTACTTACTTTTGTGTGGGATTCAGGTAGAAGGAAATGTAATAAGTTATGGATTCCAGGTAATGCCCTATAGGTTCAAAAGGTCAGGATAAGTCTGGAAATCTGAAAACACATCAGTATGACTGAAGTGTAAGGTAATTCGTTAAAAATAGTGGAAAAACAAAGTTGGGAAGGTAGTTATATTCAGATTATACAGGAAGCCAGGCTAAGGAATTTAGACATCACTTTCTGAGTGGTTGAAAGCTATTGAATATCTTTGGGACAAACAAAGGTCCTGATGCAGAACTCTCCAGTCAGAAAAATAACCTGGCAGCAACTAAATCATTTGGTTGGATAAGGAAAAAGAATGGATGCTATTGCAATTTTAAAGACAGAAATAGATTTGAGAGGGCATGAACCATAGAACTGACAAGGACTAAATAGGTATTAATAGCTTACATTTGAATATGCTTTCCAATGTAGGAGTGCAATGTATTCTCTAGGCCATATGATTAAGAGTCAATCAGAAATAAATAAAAGGATTTTGAGCAGCAGAAACAGCCAAAAAATAAAAACGAAAACCTTTGGAAAACATGTATTTTAGAGAAAATAAAAACATACTGTGTCATTTTTGCCAATACCAAGCAGTCCAGGGTAAAAAATGCAGAAAATATTAAGTCCTTGGATTGGCAAAATATCCTTCAACCCTGCATTAAACCGAATAAATAACATCATCTAACGTAATATTCCCAGCAATCCTATGTATTATCTGTAATTAGCCTCATTTTCCTGATAAGAATAGAGGCTGAAATTTAAGTGACTTGATTAAAGACAAAAAATAGGCACCCAACCTAGAACATGAAGCCAGGTGTTCTCATTATAGCAAGACTGTCTCTCAGCAACCAATTAAGTCCAGAGGGTGAAGGAGAAGAAGGAATAAATATCCTGGATGAGGCAAAATAAATAAGTATCAGACATGCCATGTTTAGCCTTACAGAGGTGTTGTAGTACTTTTTCTCAAGAAGAGGGATCCAGAGGAGGACAACTAAAAAGAAATTTCTAGTGTTGGATCAAAAAAAAAAAAAAAATAAAGTTGACATTTGAGATTCACCAACTTACCAGTAAATTCATGATGAAAGGTAACTTGCAGAGGAAAGGTTGTTGATTAGAGGAGAATTAAAACATGGATGATACCTTCTAAGGGAGCTGTGATTAAAAGTTATTTAGAAATAATAAGAGCATTTTGAGCAGAAAGTAGGCTCTGTCGGGTTTGGAAAGACATACACGGACGCTGGAACCTACCAGGCCAATACTGACAGTATAACAGACCTAGAACCACCAGGTCTCCATGTCCTATTTTGCTCTTTTAAATTTTGAAATAATTGCCAAATTTTACAAATCTGATGTTGTCACTTTCACATGAAAAATCCAGCGTTGTGGCATCTTTTAACAATGGTAAAAATGGAAGATTTAACAGTGTGGAGGGTTCAGCAACAGCTGCTCTGTGGTTCCAGCGGCGCTTGGGTTGGAACCACTGCTCTGGAGCAGTGCCTGGGAGCAAGTTAGAACTTGCCAAATGCCAGGCCCCTTCCCAGACCTACTGCATCAGAATCTTCCTCCTAACAGTCTCCAGGTGTCTTACAAGTTTGAGTAACACTAGTCTACAGAGCTTTGGACATTCAGTATGCTTGAAGATAACAGAACTGTGTAAAATAAAGACAAAACCAGATTAGAGGATTCAAGTGCCACAGATTGGGGACTAAATGGGCCTACTTTATATGTTAATATGTTAAAAAGATTTTCTAGTAAATACCTGAAAAAGCTTTTATAGGATCCATCATTTTTAACACTTGATTTTAATTTGTTTCTAATTAAAGTATACAATTGTATTTAAGCCTAAATTCCATCCTTTTTTTAAAGATGCCTAATTAAATAATCAAGGAATAACAACCCAAATATTCATATTGGCAGCAATGAATTAATCGAAACTTAATTAGATTTTAGTAATTTCTGTAGAATCCACGTTGGAGGAATATTAAAAGGATTTTGTTTCTTTGCTCATATCTCAGTCCATTTCTGTTAATTATCTATTTTGCAAGATGTTCAACTCTGGTGATCTTGTTTTAGGAAAGTTGAATTGTTTTATTTCATTTCAGGAACAAATTGGCACTTTCAAACATAAAATAGCCCATTTGTTGACGGCCCACAAGTACTTTCTCCTGACTAGAAAGATGTGCTACCAACTGAAAAAGCTGTTACTCTAATTTGAATTTCGGTCACCTTGGACCATAAGACCTCTGCCTGTGTCTGCTCCTAAGTATTTACTAGTGAATCACTGAGTGTTAGTGTAATTTCAATGCTAATTGTTGCTTCAGGTTTTCAAATGGCTCAGCAGTAAGACATTAATGATTATTCATGCCTTAAGAAGGGCTGATAAGGGAATGAGATTACAATCTTGTACAATTTTAGCTAACAAATTAAATTGTAAATTAAATTTTCCTGAGACAGAAAATAACTTACTTTGGAAAGTCAAAAAGAATGAGAAACTTCATTCACTTTTAATTTTCTCTTTCCTGTTTTACAGATATTCAGAGTATCAGAGGGTTAGCAGTGGATTGGGTCTCACGGAATTTATATTGGGTTAGCTCTGAATTTGATGAAACACAAATTAATGTGGCACGACTAGATGGCTCTTTGAAAACCTCAATTATCCATGGAATCGATAAGCCACAGTGTCTTGCAGCTCACCCAGTCAGGGGGTAAAGTATGATTATTTTTTGTAAAGTTTTTCAAAAGTTTCACACATTTTTACCTTGATTTCATATAAAAACTGTATTTAATTCAGAGGAATTATTAGCCAGACGGTAAAAAAAGTGAATATGAAAATTGTAAAAGAGATCCCTGCTTAGAGATTTCTGGTATCTGCATAAAATCAGGTTTTTACATATTATTATAACATTTTATTAATTTATGTTTCTAAGGAGTAACAGTTCAGAATAAAAAAAGAAAAAAAGGTACAAGGAAAAGTCATTGATTTCATTTCAAATATCAGTTATTAGTAACATATTTACTGCATGCTGATGTTACAGTAACTGCTAAGTAGCTCAAATTCTCCCACCTTCTGGCTAATCATCATGTACACATGGAGAGAGCTTGTGTAGGGCTAAAATACTTTCTCCCCAGTGCTTTCAATGGGAATGGCTGAAGTGACTTTGTTTTCTTCTTTGGTATCTGGTTTCTCTAAACCAAGAAGATTCAATCTTAATGAATTACTTTACATAGAAATGATTTACTATAGTCATAGATATTTCAGTTGTGAATGTAGGAGGAAACAGGAAGTGAGAAGATTGTCCTTCAATGACAGGAAAAAGCGGGAGTGATGCTTTCTTCTGAGGCAGACCTGTGTGTTACTGTCGGCAAGTGTCTCACCAATTTGCCAAAAAGAATTCATCCTGACCCAAGAATTTACATTGATATTAACTTTCTTCTTCAGTGTAAGTTTTTAGTCAACAAGTAGGCCTACATCTAATATTTTTAATCCATATCTCTTAAATTAAGGAAACTCTACTGGACAGATGGAAACACAATTAACATGGCAAACATGGATGGCAGTAATAGCAAGATTCTCTTTCAAAATCAAAAGGAACCAGTTGGTAAGTTTGTTTGCTTTTTTCTTTTTGAATAGTCACTGCAGTGTTTAATATGACAAACCTGTACTTATATAATATATCTCTGTTCTAGAGCCTGAAAGGAAATATTACAGATTAATAATATAAATTCAAGAATTTATCACTCTCATTGAATCCATTGGGTCTAGGTGGGTGAAGGAGGAAGCACTCTTTTTTTCTAGATAAGAAGATAACGTCCTTTGATATGAGAATTTTTATAGTATCTTAAGTACTGAAGTCACTTAAAGCTTGATGTAATTACTTAATCTCATATTTTCAGTGGTGAATATCTGATACATTGCTGCAGTGGCAATATAATGAACCAAGGCTTCCCTGATCGTCATTGTGTTGTTATTAGTAGTTATAATTATATAAGTATTTAGTGTTTAGTTTTCAGCAGTTTTTTATTCACTATGGAGTAGATTGGCTTGGTTTGTTATTCTACCTTTGCTAACCATTTAAATCATTAGATAAAACTCGATGGTGCTGAAAGAAAACTCTGATGCCTATCCGTAAAACATCTCTTAAAAATTTAACTATGAAGATTGTTTTAGAAGTTAATATGTTACATATGTATGCATAGATAGATTTACATTGTAATGTATATAGTTTTCAAATCCTAATCACACTTTCCTCCTATTTTCCTATATTTCCTCTTAATTTTAAGAGGCAAGGCTTATCACACTGCCTATTTGTCATCTCAAGTATCTTTTTAAAAAAGTCCAGTAATGAACCTGGATTTTGAGATCACATTAAATGAGAGTGATAGAATGTACAAAAGAAAGCCATAATTGCCTTGAATTGAACATAGTGTATTTTTAATTCTGGGGGGAAAGTCAATTCACTATGAAGCTTTTCAGCATTTTTTCTTAGTTTTAGAAATGTGGTAGTATCCTTATTTGAAGGAGCTCATTTTACTACTGGTGATTTGGTAAAGGTGCAGTGTCACCAAGATTTACAATAAATAATTCTTTTCATGTAGTCTATAGACGAAACCTCTGATAGAAAATGATAATATTAACAACTCTTTTCTTTGGACTGGCTGTTCTAAGATTTGATACACAATTGAAATTCAAGTTAGTGTTAGAAATTAAAGGCAAATTGAAATGCTAATACTTCTGTGTGGAAAATGATAGGACAAAAGAAACATGGGCCTCTACAAGATTAGGACCCATACAAAAGACTTAATTTGGACTCAAGCAATTCAGTTGGTGCTTATCTAGAATGGTGCAGAATATTTAATATGGAAAAGTGAGTATGATGAAAATAGTATGAGCAAATAAAATCCTTACATTGTAATGCGGTAGCCCCAGGTTACACCAAAATGTTAATTTATATGCTTGTTTCGATAATGGGAAAACCTTATCTTCTTTAATGCTAAATATCCATTCCCCTACTCAAAATAAATTTTTAAAAAACCCTCCCAGCTTACATAAAGAAAGGTTATAAAGAAAAATAGTGTTACTGTTTACACTTATTGTTGTATTTGAAAATCACCTTAAATTAATTCAAAATGATACTTTTAAATTTTAATTTGCCCAAGATACACCAGTTTGACCAAAGTAACCCAGAACCTCATTGTGAACGCTGCCTTAAATCGGCATTAATGAGTATGGCTTGCAAGTCCGACATTCATTCAATAAGCAGATTTTTATTGAGTATCAGATTTTGTATTAGGACTATTGATAAAAATTTGATACCCTCCTTTTCCTTAAGGGGGACAAGAACCTAAATCACTTTAGATTCCATTAAGTAAATTTAACTCAGTGACCTTCAGCAAATTGTTAGCTTGGTGGTACTTGCTTTCCTCATCTGTAAAATCAAGACAAAATGTCGATTTTATAAAGTTCCCATGAGGACTGAATGAGGAAAATTTATTAAGAGAACATCTGGCCTTTAATACTAGAACCTATCAGGAGTAATAATACAAGGTATGTTGGATCCAATAGAAGAATTTGAATTATTTGATTGCAATATTGAGAGTATAAATGAGTTCAGTAAAGAATAAATATGCAATAGAATCCATTGAAATATTGCAGAGGATTATAGGTAGCAAATAGGCCTCTGAGATGAGCAAATTTTTATGCAAATGTGAGGAATGTACTCCATATTGTTTTGTTTTACTGCTAATGCTAAGAGGTAAACAAGTGGAAGTAGCTGGATTGTACTCTCAGATCTTCCCAAAATAATCCCTGGGGCAAAAAGACAACTGGGCCCTCATCTTCCTCTTGTAGTTCTTTAAATATATTTTTAATTTTTAATTTTTTAACTTGATTTATTTATTTTGAGACAGACAGAGAGAGAGGCAGGGAGAAATAGAGAGGGCAAGAGAGAGAATCCAAGCAGGCTCAACACTCAGAACAGAGTCTAATGTGGGGCTCAAACTCATGAACCCTGAGACCATGACCTGCACCAAAATCAAGGGTGGGCTACTTAACAGACTGAGACACCCAGGCACCCGTTCCTCTTGTACGTCTTGATGTTGTTTACAAAAAGGGTTACTTACAACTTCCTTCTGTAATTTTCTACTTTAGCAAACTAACATGTTAACCAGGTCTCTGCCGTTCTTAATAAGAGACTGTGTTGTCCATTCATAAATGTAACAAATCATTTCCCTTTTTTATGTTCCTGAAATCTGAATGGCAAATGGGCTGGCAAATACTCAGCCCAACATATTCTACTACACTTCTGCCCACAGATACCTTTTTTTTTTTTTTTTTTGATGTACAGAGGAAGAAAGTGAGCAGGTGAAATTCTATCCTGCCTCTATTCTCCCTTGATTCCCTGCTGCAATGGGGAATATTTCTATCTTCGTAGGCCATTAACCATCAGTTAACACTTGCCATCTTTAACTACCACTTCAAATTAAGTGAATTAAATTGTTCAAGGTGTAAGGTACAAGAGGAAGAATGAATTTAAGGTGCTTGGAAACTAGGAACAACTTGTAGTAATTTTCACATTCACATGAAACATTCCTTTTACTGCTTGAGGGATAATATGGTTTTGGAAAAATGTTGTTTTAGGATCATACCAAACACAGATTTGAATCTCTGCTTTGATACTTATTAACTCCGTGACTTTAAACATGCTTCTTTCCTTTTTGAAGGCTCAGTTTTATTACCTGTAAGATAGAGATAACAGTGTCTATCTTTTTGAGCTATTTTTAGAGTTAAAGGCTCATATGCAATATCTTATGTTCCACAAACCACACACTTATATACTCTAAAGAATATATGCTCAAAGAAACACGTACAAGGATATTTAATGCATCATTGTTTATAACTCTAAAAAATTTGAAAAGGCTTTAAATCTTCATCAGAAGAGGAATAGTAAATAAATGCAGCATATTTATGTGCTGAAATACTGTATACAAATACGAATATGTTTTTGTATATATACAAAAAGATGTAATAGATCTCAGAAGCATTGAGTGAGAGAAGTAATTAGCAGAATGATACTTATGGTATGAAATCATTCATAGAAGTTCAAAATGAAACATACAACATTAATGGATATTTCTCCTGGTTGAATATGTTTATAAAAGTATGGAAAACGTAAACTGGAGATAATCCACACCAATTTTATAATAGCAGTTCTCTTTAGGAAGGAACAATAATGACATTCAAAGGGAACTTTCATCTTTTTCAAAAGATACTTTACTGTGTTAATAGAATTTATTTCATATTTCATACAAAGATTCAAATTAAATACAGTAAAATGTTAATAGTGTCCAGTTATGGGGGCACCTGGGTGGCTCAGTTGGTTGAGCATCTGACTCTTGGTTTTGGCTCAGGTCATGATCTCGTGGTTCATGAGTTCAACCCCACCTCAGGCTCTGTGCTGATGGTTTAGAGCCTACTTGGGATTCTCTCTCGCTCTTCCTCTCTCTCTGCCCCTCAAAATAAATAAATAAACTTAAAAAAAATAATGTCCAGTTCTAGGTAGTAAATATATGATTGTTTATTAATTTTTCTCTCTTCTGTGTTAAATGCTAGCTCTTCAAAATATCACCAAAAAAACCCATTGTGTAGACCAAGCTGAGTTTCTTACTTCACACACTGAGGGAGAACATTAAGTCATCAATGTCTTAGCAGTATCTGAGACAGGGAAAAGCAGCACTGAAATAATAATTGAGATTGTGAAGTCTGGTTTAAGGCAGGTGTCAAATGAAGCTTGATTAGGATCATTGAGTAAAGATCATTATATAATTTTGGATTGATAGATACGGAAAGAAGAATTTGAGGGGAGATGGGTTAGAGACCAATGTATACAGTGTCATTTGTTGCTTTTTTGCTGGAGTTGATGAGCTGTCCAGGAAGTTCCTGAAATTTGCAGTTATATTGTTTTCAACTATTACCTTACTGGACAAGAGTTTATTAGAACAGTAAGTTATAACATTAAAGACAGTGGATAGTATGGGCCTCTGGGTGTCTCAGTCAGTTAAGCGTCCGACCTCAGCTCAGGTCATAATCTCACAGTTCATGAGTTCCAGCCCCACTTCAGGCTCTGTGCTGACAGCTCAGAGCCTGGAGCCTGCTTTGGATTCTGTGTCTCCCTCTCTCTCTGCCCCACCCCTGTTTGCACTCTGTCTCTCAAAAATAAGTAAATGTTAAAACAAATTTTTTTTAAAAAGACAGTTGATTGGGGCGCCTGGGTGGCTCAGTCGGTTAAGCGTCCGACTTCGGCTCAGGTCATGATCTCACGGTCCGTGACTTCGAGCCCCGCGTCGGGCTCTGTGCTGACCGCTCAGAGCCTGGAGCCTGTTTCAGATTCTGTGTCTCCCTCTCTCTCTGCCCCTCCCCTATTCATGCTCTGTCTCTCTCTGTCTCAAAAATAAATAAACGTTTAAAAAAAATAATAAAAAAAAAGACAGTGGATAGTAAAGCCATGTTAATGTAGACAATAGCTGTGTTTTAGGTTTTCTCATGTATAAAATTAAGACTTTGTCTCATATGTCCTTTATGGCCTTTCTTCTTACTCATGTAAATATATTAAAAGCATCCTTTGTGGGGCGCCTGGGTGGCTCAGTCGGTTGGGTATCCGACTTCGGCTCAGGTTGTGATCTCACAGCTCATGGGTTTGAGCCCCGCGTCGGGCTCTGTGCTGACAGTTCAGAGCCTGGAGCCTGCTTCGGATTCTCTGTCTCCCTCTCTCTTTGCCCCTCCCCTGCTCACACTCTGTGTTTGTCTCTCTCTCAAAAATAAATAAACAGTAAAAAAATTTTTAAATAAATAAAAGTATCCTTTGTAAAGAATTGTGTACACTAATATATTCTTCACTAGCTAATTCTGAAAAATTATCTACAATGGGAGATAGGAGACAGTTGTATATCTGTCAGTGTTTCATGAAAGGAAACAGAACCAATAGTGTTAATGGATTGATAGATGAGAGAGAGAGAGAGAGAGAGAGAGAGAGATATGATAGACAAACATAGATATATAAAGAGATTTATTACAAAGATTTGTCTACTGAGGTTGTGGGAGCTAGCTGAGCAAAGCTGAAATCCTAGGGCAAGATGGAAAGTCTCAGGCAGCAGCTTAAACTTTAGACCTTTGCCAGAAAGTCATCTTCTTTTTCAGAGGAACCTCAGTTCTAACGTTAAGGCCTTTCACTAATTGCTTTAAACCCACCTAGATTTTTTAAGATAATATCCTTAACTTAAAGTCAACTGATTGCATGTAGTAACCACATCTACAAAATGCTTTTACAGAAAAAATCTAGATTAGTGTTTAATTCTGTAACTGGGGATGTTAGCCTAGCCAGGTTGACACATTAAACTAACATCACAATTTTTAAACACAAACTTTCTTATATTTTATCCACTGATCTATATGCCCGCAAATATAACAATTGCGTATGTTGATCCAAACATAGATTTCTGTAAATATTTATCTACAATTTAGTAAAAGCTCTCTTAAGCAGAAACGTAAGTGAACAAAAGTTAGCTGGCATTAAATAGCCATGCTTTCTGAATGGAGACTGGGCAAATGACTTTATTATACTGAATTTAATGTGTTCAATATAGATTATTATGGGGCACCTCGTGGCCTATTCGGTGAAGCATCCAACACTGGATCTCAACTCAGGTCTCGATCTCTGGGTTGTGAGTTCAATCCTCATGTTAGGCTCCATGCTGGGTGTGGAGCCCACTAAAAAAAAAATATATATATATTATATGAAGTATGATAACATGTCCTTTTTGAACCTAGGAAGAGAAAAAGAAACATGCTTGAGAATGTTTCAAAAATACCCACATATAAATTAGAAAGAAAGAAAGAAAGAAAGAAAGAAAGAAGATAAAAGAAAATGAAAGAAAAACAAATATTTCTACAATAACCTGTCTTTTTAAAATCCTAATTCATATACTAATTGGCTAATTATAATTTGTTATGCTAAGCACTGTGGATGACACAAAAATAACTCTTTATGTAATAGTTGCTTTGTAACAATGATATACTTATTAATGAGAAAGAGGGTCAGGAACATGGGGTAAGGGTTCATATGCTGGTCTGTATGTATGTGGGCATCTTGAAGAAAAAGGAAAAGAAAGTGTTCTCCCAGAGTGCCAGTTACTGGGAAACAAGGCAAGCAAGGGTGATACCAATCTTTTCCTCATGGAGTTTACTATCTAAAAGGAATTACAGTATGACTAAAAGTTATCCACTCCAGCCATATTTTCCTTCTCTGCTTCTCTCAACTTGTCAAGCTCTTTCCCCCAACAGTATATTTTAACAATGTATTCCTTTGCCCAGAAATGTCTCCCATCTCAGTTGTCTGCCTATCTGTCAGACTTCAACTTAAAGATTATTTCCTCAAAGAGGTGTTCTCTCCTTTGACAAAGCCAAAGTCTCTTAAAATAGACACTTTTAGCACCATAATTTCATCAGTCTTGTCATTATTTTAGATTTCCATTTGTTTGTTGAATATTTGATTACTGCTTACCAACTAGAAAGGAAACTATAAAATTAGTGAAAATATTTGCTCTTTTTTTTAGCAGTGTGTCTGCAACTCATAACTCAATGCTGGCACATTGTAAGTATATCTTCAAAAAATATTTGTTGAATGAAGTGACCACTATTTCCCATCCAACAGCAACAGGCTCTTACATGATTAAGTAAATCCAAGATTTATTTGTGTATCTTCGTTGAATAAAATTACTTTGTGAAAAAGTGTATATTTGGTGACCTGGATATCAATCATGTTGCATTGCATTCAATTATCTGAAGAGTAGCAAACATTTATATTTATGCCATAATTTTCTCAAAGTTTGGAGTGCAAAAATTATGTTAGTGGAGTTGCTTATAAATCAATGCATGGTTAGCTAAAAAGGAAAAATTGGAACTCTTTGGTTTCTAAATTGGCTTTCCCATACGTTCCTTTTATTCTTTCTCCTCTCTCTCCTGTCTAACCCTGTAACCATTTGGCTCTCCTTAGCACCTCAGAGCTTTCTCATAGAAAGAAAGAATAGGACAAAAAAGGCTTGGTCGAGTTATCTACATATCGACAAATCCTCTTAGTACTGGGTATAAAAGTAAAATTAATTCTTTTTCAATAATACCTTATTCATTCTGACCATGTCATTGTAATTTTTGATCTATCCCAATAGGCTAGAGAAACTGTTATCTGTAAATTAACTATAAAAAAAAACCTCTAAAGTCCTGTCTTTAGAGCAGGAAAACCCTGTCTTTATTCAGTCACGTCAAATTCTTTATTTGTGAGGGGTTGGGCCAGTTAAGATGATGCTGTTTTCAAGGAGTATTAGAGGTGCTTATTAAAATAGGTTAAAAATTAGAAAAAAATAAATAAGATAGGTTAAAATTATATTGCATAATAACTGTTTTTTTTAATTAGTGTTTTTCCTGAGTGCTTGAAACATTGTCTTAAAATATATTCAATAACATATTGTTAACTACTTGACACAGAATCTGAAGCATTTCAGATTGTTGTGTTTTCTTTTTTAAAAATTATTATTTTTGCTGTATTTATTTATTTTTTCTCTCTCTGGAGAGTTTATTTATTTATTTTTAATGTTTATTTATAGGGGGGTAGGGGCAGAGAGAGAAGGACAGAGAATCCTAAGCATGATTGGGACTGTCAGCGCAGAGCCTGATGCAGAACTGATTCCATGTACCGTGAGATCATGACCTAAGCCAAAATCAAGAGTCAGAACCTTAACTGACTGAGCCTAACCAGGCACCCCTTCTGTGCACAGTTTAGAGCTGTGATGAAAATAAGTGCATAATTTTTTGCGTTTTTTTTTGTTGTGTATATAGATTTTAATTGCTGTTTACTGAAGCATTGTAGTTGGTACACAGGGTGCAAGAGGATCTGCCTGGCTCCAGGAGTCCCAAACAGACCAGGCTTGATCACTCAGCACTGACAAAATCCAAAGGCAGAGAAAAGAGTGATGGTGAAATAAGATAGGAATTTATTTCGGAGACATTAACACCAGGAAGGCAGTGGACTAGTATCTCAAAGACTGCCCCCAAAGTGCTGAAAATACTTACAGAGTTATTTCAGGAAAGTATGGGTGGGGCAAAGGTGGGGGGATAGGAGCAGGTAGGAAGTGAAAGTCAAATTGATCAGCATCTTGGAGTCACTCTTCAGCAGGCTTTGCTGGCTCAGGATAGTCCTTATTGCTTGAGGGGGTAGTTTTGGTTCCCATCAGGGAATGCTTTACCCTCATGGTCTTCCACATGAGCCAAGGAACAAAGTGGAAAGTAGAAAGTTTGAGGTAAAAATGGAGGCATCTAAATCCCTCTGTCAGCATCAAGGTTATATCTCATAAGGAAACACTGGTATAGAAGAATCTTTGGAATACTCCCAAGAATTCATGCCAACATAATCCCACTTTATAAGATTCTCTTAGAACTATTGCCCTGAGATGAATTCAAAAATGGAATTTTCCAGTGCCATGAGTGGACACATGAGTAAATGTAAAAAATAAATACAAACCTATGTTTCTTGGTGTACTTGATTGCCATACCCATGAAATACATATACTTAGGGATATTTATTACTTTGTTGTTTACTTATTGAACTTCACTGCTATCTTGCACTTCAGGAAATTATTTTAATCATTTTTTCATGACAAGTCTGTCTGGGCAATCTCTGGCTTAAATTCCTGCCCACTGCCTTCTCTAAACCATTTCCATGCAGAAAATTAGGTGATTAGGAAACAAGGAGCTACTGTTTAGTTGATTTTCTCCTGAGGCATATGGATTATCAAATTATAAATTATTTTTCCCAGAACGTAAGGAGAAAACACAACATTCTGTGTGGTGTGGCTGGGAAGTATCAACTCAAAACAATAATTATCTGTCATCCTTTATGGAACCTGTATTTTCAGGAAGCCATACCTTTGTGTTTGCATGTACTTAGCCTAGAATGTGTGATAGAGTAGAACCATTATCACTTTGGCGACAAAAATAACATAATTACAGTGACTACTTTTTAAGCACTTTGAATATGTCAAGCACTTATAAAATGTTTTGCATTAATCATCTCATGGTAATCATTTCTGGAAGGGTTTCTTATCCTCCTTTTACAGATTCAGAAAGTGAGGATTGTTGAAAGAAGTCAGTTGCCTGTGATGGATAGTAGAGTGGGATTCAAATCCAAGTTTATCTGCTTTGAAAGCCGTATTAAATCTTAACCATTATGCTTTGCCCAGAGAGGCTGATTTCATATAGTAATTACCTGACCTCAAGCTAAGATCAGGGAATAAAACTGGTACTCTTTCAAGCATGGCAAGTAGGGGAAAAAAATTCAGAACTTGGGTACTCCTGAGAAACGTGGGCCCAATTAGGACGCAGCAGTCAGGTTTTCTAAGCAGCCTGGAAACTCATGTAGCAATTTCACCTCTGTGTGAATTGTACCTTGCAATTAATTATTTCTGAATCTTTAAATGCTACTTTTACACAGCAACATTACTGATATACTAGGATTTCTAATTTGTGAAATTGTTTTTATGTTGTAATTCACTGGATTTCCCTTGCTTGTTGGTGGTTAAATCCATGTGTGTGACATACTTGAAATAGAAGTATGTCATAATCTTATCAAAACACCCAATTTGGCATTTCAGGACTGTGTATCACTGAAGACTAAGCAATTGCAGCCTTCAGGCAGTTTGGACTGAATAACTTTGTTTCTGTTAAATACAAATCAACATTCCAGTTATCCATTGTTGAACTAAATATTCTCAATTAAGATTTATTGCTCTGTCTTGGATACATTAAGTGCTTAGAGCAGTTTGCATAACAAAAGATTTTAATTTACTACTTAAAGCCATTTCCATGTTTAAAATGTTTACATATTATGAATTTTATCCCTTAAGCCTCATATAAAGCAACTTGGCTTGTCAATCAGCATTATTCTTCATGGCTTATTCGAATCTAGTGTACTGTATATTTTATCTTCTTGATATTTTCTCTTCATTTTCAATGTAATCTCAACCAAAAGTCACTTGTTTACTCAACCCTGAAGTACACCTTTTTGAAACCTATTTTTTTATTATTATTTAATCATTCCAACCTATATGCTGTATAACGTGAATTTTGAAGTATATTCATGGGTAACATTTACAAGCACTTTTTATCACATCAAAAGAATTCAGGGGACCTCACTTTTTAAAAATAAAGTTAAAACAAATTTATGTCGGTGGGTGGCTCAGTCAACCGGTTAAGTGTTCGACTTTGGCTCAGGCCATGTTCTCGTGGTCCATGAGTTCAAGCCCTGCGTCTGGCTCTGTGCTGACAGCTCAGAGCCTGGAGCCTGCTTCGGATTCTGTGTCTTCCTCTCTCTCTGCCTCTCCCCTGCTCATGCTCTGTCTCTGTCTCTGTCTCTGTCTCTCTGTCTTCCTCTCTCTCTCTCTCTCTCAAAAATAAACATTAAAAAAAAAAAAAAAAAAAACTTTGGTATATATTTCCTTGCTTGATATAATGCAGTTATGTTTTTTAAATATATTTATACTCGGCACACTCACTTTTATTATGTATGAAGCATGATCAATATTATCTCACAAAATAGCTTACAAAAAAAGGACAGAGAAACTAACAAATGGATATTAAAATTACACATTAATATACAGACAAATAATTTAAATTTACATTTTTTTCACCTGATCATTTTCTTACTCATTCTTTCAAATGATATTAAGTATAAAAAAAAAAAGTTGTTATAAAAGGTTATGAAGGATATAGTAGGTGCCAGACCTGAAAATAAAACCTGGTATACATTATCAATAACGTCATAGTCCAGTGAAGTAAAAAGACAGAAATAATTACAAACCATTTGATGCAGTGTCATTCCTGGGTACTATTTCCAGACACCATAAAGGTAAGTAGACATTGTAAAAATAGAGGGAACAACTAATTTTGTGTGAGGAAGAAAAATAGAGAATAGTACCCAAATTAGTAATGTTTGAAATTTCAACTGATCTTGAAGAAAAAATATAGTTCCGTTTTTAAGAAAGTGACAAAGGAGAAGAAACTGATCTCATTCTTAGTAGAAAGGAAAAATAAACAAAAAATGTACGAACATGTGAAGTGTCTAAAAAACTTTGAATTTTTCTGCGTGTCTACAGAAAAAAATCTAATGCAAGGGAATGTTTGGGATTATATTGACAGGAACTGTAATTTTAAGATGTTCAAATGGCACAATCCAGTGCTTTTAAAAATATTTTGTTCTATTTTACCTATCAAGCTATAAAATATAGTTTTGGTGCATTATAAAACTATAGGTATTAAAGCTTTTAAAATGTTTTTTTAGAGCAAAACACTTCTCAGGAAATAGGCTGTCACTGCGCCTGATTTTGCTTCCACTTTTGCACATGTTTTTTTCACAAGGCACATACTTTTTGCTGATCATCAAAAGTTTGAAATACAGGATAAATTGTCCAAGGTAAAATGACTAATGTGACAGAGGATGGGGGAGATGCTGAAATCTTAGCTCTATGCGATAAGCAATAAAAAAGTAATTAATGTAGTTCTGTAACTCTATTTGTTGTCAGTGACTTCTTAAAGCAGAGTGGATGGAGAGCGATGATTTCAAGAAAGAATTTAGATCCAGTTAAGATACTGGCAGTATAGACATGTGCAATAGAGGAAAAAACAAACTTTTTTCTTACCTCTCGCTGGCTAGGGACCTGGAAATTAGATTGACACAATGACAAACTACCCAGAGAAAAACAGTTTATTAACCAGAGTAGCACACATGCAGGCAGGAAACCTCACTGATCAGGAACTCAAAGGACTGGTTAGAAGTTGGGCTTATATAGCATATTAACAAACAACAGCAAATTTGTAGAATAATATCAAAACAAAGGAAAAGGGATTTAGACTTGCAAGGGAGGCAAACTGTGGGAAGGTAACTACCTGAAGGACACTAATGGAAGATAAAGATTGTTTTAGTAAGGCTTGTTTTCTAGATTCCTCTCCATGCCATCCCTGGGCTGTTCAGAGTCTAGACTAGTCTCTGGTGATTAAGAGGCTAAGACTTCTTTTAGCAAAAAATTAGGGCAAAGAGCTTTTATTTTTTTGTCTTCTGTTTCTCAGTTCTTCAAGTCAAAGTAATTCTTAAGCCAAAGTGGCTTGTTTTGGAGTGGCATATTTCGATCCCTTACATACTCAACTTTTTGTTGAATAATATTGAAAAAATATTGAACGTTTGTTGAAACATGCTTTTCTTAATTAAAAAAATTACATTGAGATAATTTTAGATTCCCATGAAGTTATAAAAAACAATACAGAGAGTTTCCACATATTCTTTATCTAATTTTCCCCCATTGGAACATAATGTAAAACCACAATAAAATATTACCACCCAGGTACTAACTAACCTTAATGAAGTCCATTAATATTCAGATTTCATGTTTTATTTGTATTTGTGTGTTTAATTTTAGATTGAATTGTATCACACATGTAGGTTTCTATATCCAACACCACCTTCAAGGTACTGAATAAAATGAATCAGATTCTGTGGATAAGTGGGGAAAAAAAGAATTAAAAAAATGCCGAAAAATTCCAACACCACGATGATCCTACCTACTGCCCTTTTATAACCACACCTACTCTCTCCTGCCTACCACCCCCTTTCCCTTTTCTCCATACACCATCTAAAATGTTCCATTTCTAAAATGTTCTGTTTTTAACATGTTATAGGAATTCAATCATACAGTATATAACCTATTGGATTGGCTGTTTTCCACTCAGCATTTTTCCCTGGAGAGTCATTGAAATTTCATGTATCAATACTTTTCTTCATCTTATTGCTGAGTGGTATGCCACGGTATATAAATACCACGGTTGACTTAAGCATTCTCCTATTAAAGGAGATGCGATGATTCAAATTTTGACTACTGCAAATAAAGCTGCTACAAACATTCATGTGTAAGTTTTTGTATGAACACAAGTTTTTATTTCTCTGGAATAAATTCCCAGGAGTGAAATTGCTGGGTCCTACGGAAATAGTATGTTTAGTTTTATAAGAAACTGCTCAGCTGTTTTCCAGAGAGACTGTACTGTTTTTCATTCCACCTATAATGTATTAGTTATCCAGTTTTTCTCTGTATCCTTGTCAGCATTTAGTGTTGTCACTATTTTTATTTTAGCCATTCTTACAGATGTGTACTGCTTTATCATTGTCATTTTAATTTGCATTTTCTTTTGATGTTGAACATCTTTTTCATGTGCTTACTTGCCATTTGTATATCTTCTAATGTGAGATGTCTGTTCACTTCCTGTACTCATTTGTTTATTGGGTTTTTTTTTTTTTTTTTGAGTTTTGACTGCATTTTTGTTGCCACTAGCCTTTTGTTCATTTGTTGTGTGTTTTCAGTGGTCAGTTTCTACAACTATCACAATTCCAGACACAGAAGGATTTGTGTTCTATTATCTGATATGTGTATTGCAAATATTTTCTCCCAGACGGAAGCATGTCTTAATTTGTCTTCACAGACCAACTAGAACAACAGTTTCTAACTTTGATAGACCTGCATAATTGAGGGAATGCTGTAATTACGAATGAAGTGTACAGTCTAAGTATTTCTCACACTAAACCGTCTCAAAACTATCAGTTGTGGGGATTACCAAAGAAATGGTTGCAAATTTTAGAGTAAGACTTTAGCTTGAAAAGGAGATACGAAAACTTGTAGTACTAATAAATAGCTAGCATTTATTTAGTGCTTTCTATGTGCTAGACACTATATTATTATCGTTATTATTACATCTTCACAGTGGTGTAGTGAGGGTGTAGCCAGGTGAAGGCTGACTAGTCTTTTCTCAGACGAACTCAGAGTTGAATAGACAAGGTGATTGAAAGGTGGTACCTTATATTTATATTTACTTCAGAGAGAAGCAGGGATGGAGCACAAAGAATGCTTGGGTTTCCTCAGTATATTTATTCTAGCATTTACAAAATCTAAGCATTCTTAAGAGGGATAAAGTATTTTTTGAGATAGGCTAATAGTGAATAGGCAATTAACCCCATTCCACTTCCCCATGGAACAACTATGCTCCTCTGGAGCTAAAAATTCAATGTTTTAGAAATAGTTTTGCCCCCCAGAAAAATCATGCCACTTCTGGTTAACTCTGAAAGGATTTCCATTTTGGAGTATCCAGAATATTATAATTCTTCTACAGGTATAATAAGGATATAATTTTATGATTTTTTTTTCATTTGTTGTATATTTTCAATATTACAACTACCACAGTCCTAGATGCAGAAGGAGTGTGTGTTCTATTGTCTGAAGGTAATGCTACAGGAGAATATTTAGATGATTTCAATGTTATTTTTATACATGTCTAGAGTATTTAAACTTAATCATCTGTGTTTTAATATCTATAGTATGTGTTCTTCCCCATGTATATCTTTAATGTTCTTCTGTCCCCAAAGATCTCCTCATAATACACTTTCCAGCAGTATTTTAAAGGCCTCATTAAACTTATTAAGTATTCAATTTTGAAGGTTTTTAAAAACAGGCATTTTTTTTAACTTAGAGGAAAGGGAGAGAGAGAATCCCAAGCAGGCTCCATATTGTCAGCAAAGAGCCCAATGTGGGGATGAATCTCACTAACCATAAGATCATGACCTGAGGTGAAGTCAGAAGTCATATGCTTAACCAACTGAGCCACCCAGGCACCCCCACAATAGGCAATTTTTAAAAGGAACTTCTTAATCCTAAAATCAACTGAAGAGATTTTTAAAAAAATACTGATTTCTGGGACCAACTCAAACCAATTAAAATTTCTGGGAGTGAGGCCTAGGTATCGGTATTTTTAACAGTTTTCCGGATAATTGTAATGCATAACCAGGGGCTGAAAATTTTGAAATGAAATTTAGTAAGTGTCGGAAAAATATTAGAAAATTGCCATCTCTAGAAAGCCTTAATTTTAAAAATTCCTTATTCTACATATTTGCATTTTTGTTTTAATTCCATATTGCATAGTACATTGACTTAATTTGAGTCATTTAAAAAAGAAATGAGACATGTAAAGTGAACTTTCCAGTTTTAATTGTAACAAAACTGAAAACTTAATGAACTTAATGTTTTTAATAATTATGGAAAATAATTAGGTGATATTTTTCTAAAAATATGTAGTTGTTTCTTATATCAACATATTTCTATTGGAAATGTATTTTGGCAAATTATATTATCCTAATTAAAAAATAAGCTGGGCTATTTTAGTCAAAATGTTGAAATAATACCGTAAGGGAAATCTTTGGCTTCAAATAGGGCGAGAATGAAAGCATATGAATTAACCCTGCATTTTTACAATAATAGGAAAGATAGATAAAAAAGGTAGATTCTTTTTTTCATAAAGGTTTTTCAGTTTAAATGATGACTTTTCTTCCTTTGACATACCTTATTACTATTGAATCTAGGTTTCCTCTTTTGATTACCAAATCCAGGTGATTTTAAAAATAATTATGTCTAACAAAAATAAGTCTATATTAGTAGTGGTATATTCTTCAGAAAGATCCGGCAGTCCTTTTGAGGATTTTTTTTATATCAGTCACCCATTCTGAGAACATTGTAGTGCAAACACATCATATTTCTTTGCATAGGTTTTAGGATACTTTTATGAACGTGCTCATATTTAATCTGCTTTCTCATGGCTATTGATTTAGCATTCTAAAATCACTGAGCAGTTTCCCCTGCATCAAAACACTATCAGTTTACTGCTCAGTGATTCATTTTTTGAAATAGTGCAAAGGAGACCTGATTCAGAACTTATTCCAATAAGTGGACACTAATTAATTCTTCAATGTTATTAAGACCTAAATGTATGATAGTAACAAAATAAAAAATCTTATTCTGTGAAACAATTTACATTAAAAAATTTATAAATATGTACTTCCAAAATATGCATATATCTATGAATTTAAAACATATATCACCAATTTCTTGAATTCATAATAGGATTTTAAAGATACTTCAATTCTGTGTTATAAACCTGGGAATAAACATGCTCAAGAACAGTCAGAGGTTAAGCTAATACATTTAATAGAAGACAAGATGTACGTAGGTGACTAGGTGATCTATCACATGAATATGTATGTTAATATAGGAACTTCATTACTTTTTTCCTATAAATCTTAAAATGATTAATCGTAAACTATTCCATCTCAATATCGATGTGAAAACTTAAGCCATGCCAGGTGGCCTATTGGAGCACTCCCTTCCCTTCTTCCCTGTTGTCATAGCATCCAGCTATGAGTAGTATATTAAAAAAATTCTTTTGTAGAGATAATTCAACACTACTAGGCAGAACTCTTTGGAGACAACTTATAATTTTAATAATGGAATTAATTAAACAACCCATTCATGTGTTCAACGTCTATGAATTTTCTTCTCTGCTCTAGGTACTATGCTAGGTATTAAAGATCAAAGCTCACTACCAAACAGCCTCTTTTCTTTCAGCAAACTCCATAAACAAAGATGTTGAGTAGTAAACTCTGGGTAATTCTGACCCCAACAATATAACTTTCCTGCTCTGTATAATAATTACTTTACACATTGCAAGTTAGAATCTAGATATTCCTGGGTGTTGGGTGGATGAGAAAGTTCTGACAATGTGGTTTAATTTGGAGTTGGGCACATTTGATACTAATGCACCCTTTCCTTCAAGAAAAAAAAAAGTATTGAGGAAACGTAGATAAATACAATCCCTTAAGTAAGGCCAAAAAGTATTGTTTTTAAAAATCAAGGTGAAGAAAATATAATAGATTAGTCTATTGAAGCCAGGAGTGAAGTTAGTAGTGTAAATGCAATGCAATTGCTGCAGATGGGTCACAAATATGACTCTTCAGATTCTTTGCAGCCAAAACAAAGAGAGAAATATGATCAGTTACAATTTTATATTTTCCACTATAGCTTTTTCTGGCACTGAACCCTGAAAGAAATTTCTCCCATGGGTTCTTGTATAAAGAGGTCACTATGTGGTATATTATTTTAGACACTATTTCCTGGGAAGTGCAACAGTGGTTTTCCTATGGCTACTTCTTATAGCATCCTTCATTTAAATCAAGAGCACAATGCCAGAGCTCAATTCAGCGGCAGATTAAGTGAGAGACAAAAATCCAATGATCTAAAAATGTGGATAGCTCTCCGATTGTTTACCTTGATTAAAAGATAAAATTTGGAATACCTAGAGGAATAGGTAATTTTGCTTAGAAGGAATTCTTCATAAACGTATTTATTAATTCAGTTATTGATGAACATTTGCAACAAAATGTTTGGAGTTATATTTTGTACCATAAATCTATAGTAAGATATTCTTCATTGCTGATTAAAGACAGAATTACGTGATTTGGATAGCCAACTAAACAGAAGACAAAACAGAACACATCTGATCATTAAGTGGTCTAAATCAGGAGTTTTACTAGAAAAAAAAAGCACAGAAGTAACTCAGGAAGTACGTATAGAATATCCAAAATTTCTCTCATAAAAAATTGAATGGTGAATCACTTTCAAACTGGAAATATTATACCAAAGTATATAACTGGAATAGTTTTTATCTGATTATTTTACAAAGTGTTTAAAGCCAGTCATCCACAGTAGTCCTCAAAGGGAGAAAAAATCTAAAAACTTTATCCCGAAATGTCTAATTTTATTTGTTAGGTTTATTCTGAACCTTCCATACTTGTATTTAGTAAAACATACCAATAAGCCAATAAATAGCTGATCTATTGTATTGATTTGTAATATTATTTCTATTTGATTAAAATTGGTCTGAAAAATCATTTCTGTTCTCCGGATTGGGACTATTTGTAGTTGGGACTCAATGCACTAGAACTCATGTGATTCTCTCCAGGTGTTTCCTTTCCTTTTTTTTTTTTTTTTTGTTTCTTTAAGTAGGGAAGGTGTGTGTGTGTGTGTGTGTGTGTGTGTGTGTGTGTGTGTGTGTGTGGTTTGTTCCCTTTCTTCTCTGAAGAAGATTCCAGAAATAATTTATTGCATTGTATGCTTGAGTGTATACCCACATGTGCATTTCCATAAGTAGTTGAGGGTTTTAGAGGACTAACAAAAGCCATGGTCTTATTGTTATGACATGGACCCTGAGCCTACTGATAAGCATGCAAGTAATTATGTAGATGTATACTGAAAACCCTTGGCAATCAAAATATACATATCCTGAGACCTTTGGAAACCTCGGATACTACTATGACATGAAATTTCCCATAAAATACAATAAAGGTAACCTACAGTGATTCACTGTGATGCAGGAATAATGGCCTTAAGCCATTGGCTTGGTGTCTACCAAATGATCTATCTCCCCATGACAGCATCTAAATTAGCCCAATTCAATTCCGTGTTTCGGTGACCTTATCAATTTTTGAAATTCTTCTACTTTTGTTTCACTTCAAAAGAGTTGAAACCAACAGTTTGAATCTATAACTGCCTAAAGTTATTTCACTGAAAGTAGAGGGAGAATTAATAATTTCATCAATGTTGCTAGTTTCTCGAAAGAGTATTATGTGTTAAAATTTTCTGAGGCACAGTGGTATGATGAAGAGAGCAAGCACTCAATTTGGAAACAGAAACTTTCTTAAAATTTCTGTAATGTACACTTACTAACTATGGACTCCTATAGATTTCTTGACTATTCCATGTATTATTTTTCTTATTCATGAAATGAGACAGTCATTGCTTTCAGTGTCACAGGATTGTTGTGATAATCAACAGAGATAACTACTAAGTGCCTATAAAAATATATGGTTTCACAGATAGTAAAAACAGTATATTTCCCTATTAGGCAGATCTTATATTTAAAGACAAAAATCTAAGCTTGCAACTTATTTTTCCCCCTCAAATCTAGTGCTAGGTGAACATTACTATTTAAGTGGCTACTGTTATGTTTAAGTTGTATAATTTAATTACAGGTCTATCGATAGACTATGTGGAAAACAAGCTTTATTGGATCAGTTCGGGAAATGGAACCATAAATAGATGCAACCTGGATGGTGGTAATTTAGAAGTAATAGAGTCAATGAAAGAAGAATTAACAAAAGCTACAGCCCTAACCATCATGGGTAAGTGCAATGGTTCTATAGCTAGGATGCTTCGTATTGACTGGGGGTTGATTAATTATGACCTGTTAAAAGCTTAGAAAAGTTACTGCTCCATTAACACCAGAAGCACATTCAAATTACACATCTCTGTGAGAGTTTTTTGTTTTGTTTTTCTTTTTTTAACCTTGCAAACAGACTTGTAAGATTATCCATATTGGGACTTTGTGCTCTTACCAGTACAAACTTTACCATTATTAATTCTGGGCTGTGACTTGTATTTTTTTACAATTATTTTCTTTATTCTCATGCAGTGTTCTAAAGTATAAGGGCCTTGTATATTTGTCACAATAAAGTCAAATTTGGCTTATCTCTGCCTGTAAAGGATAGGTTGATCCACACAGATAATTCAAAAAACAAGGCCACAGAGCCCATTGACCAAAGATTGAAATTATTCTCCCACAAATAATTCTTTCCAATTTTTAGGGATGAGTAGAGATCTTATAGACTTGAGCCTCATTTCCATTCTTTTTGCTTCAGCCTTTGGGGAAAAAAAGATGCTAACCAGAGAGACAATTAGGAAGCTAACAGGGAGGTATGGCTTTTCATAGAATAAATAATCAACTTCTATGTTGATATTGGAAGCTGATTTTTGAAATGCGAATTTTAATTAAATAACAGTTCAAATTTTTAAAAGGTGTAAAAGTAGATTCCATTAAAAAAAAGTGCTTTTTGGTTAGAACGAATGGCTGGCTCTAAACTGGAGTTCAGGGTGGGTCAGCAGTATGATTAGAAATTCCACATAGAATCTTAGTACTTCGGTTTGGTTACAGGAAATTAGAAACTGATTTCATATTTGGAATTCTAAACATGATATATTCAGGATAGCATATATACAGTGTGTGTATATGTACATTTATATACATGTGTGTGTATGAAAGCCAATTCGAACATATATCTAAAAGGTTATTTATATAGGTGATAAATTAGGTCTTTTAAATCAATATTCCATAATCTTCACCTCTTTTATCCTTTCCCCAGAAGGAATGTTAATTATTTTTGGTTTTATTTTCACTAACGACTGTTGATGAGTATATAAAGTTTAAAAGTACCTAGTTGTTAATCAAGAAAGATACGAAAATTTATTCCTTATTAAAAAAAGTGTTTTATCACCTTGACTTCAGTTAAATTTAAAATATCTTAATGAAAGTAAATGAGGTTTAGATTTGCAAATTTTTATTTAAAACAGGAGGAGAGTGGGAAGTAAGAAAAAACATTTTAATTTTTTTTTAATGTTTATTTATTATTGAGAGACAGAGAAACAGAGCATGAGCATGGGAGGGGTGGAGAGAGGGAGAGACACAGAATCTGAAGCAGGCCCCAGGCTCTGAGCTGTCAGCTATAGAGCCCCATGAGGGGCTCGAACTCACAAACCACGAGATCATGACCTGAGCTTATGTCGGACACTTAACCGACTGAGCCACCCAGGCACCCCAAGAGAAAACATCTTAAATTCAGTTCAGTTCAACATGTATTTAGAATATTTTAAGTACAGGCAGTGTACTCGTCTCTGAAGTACAAATATAAACATGGACACTATTCTCAAACAAAACAAAATGTATATTTCTGTGAGGGAGAGAGAGAAAAGAGGATTGTTTCAACCAATCATTAATCACAAAGAATGATTCAGTTTCGGTCGCTGAGAAATGCAGATAATAAATATAACTGCTTTTATCATAAAGTAGTGAGAATCACATGGAAATGTATGTGAATACACTTTCAAAAAAGTGGAGTTTGATACAAACTTCAAAGGTGGAATCTGGCATCACTTAATTTGATCTTTAAAACATTCCTTAATTTTACCTCCTTGGACATTTGCAGATATCTGACATAGTGTGGAATCAGACATTTAGTAGTTTTCTTTTGTTAAGTTTTATTCCTAAATTGTTGTCTTCCAGCTATCATTGTCACAATTTTTTTTATTGTTTCTTAGAATTAGTGTTTCTTTTCATTTATTTATTTACTTATGTTTATTTATTTTTAAGAAAGAAAGACAGAGCATGAGCAGGGAAGGGGCAGAGAGAGAGGGAGACCCAGAATCCAAAACAGGTTCCAGGCTCTGAGCTGTCAGCACAGAGCCCTATGTAGGGCTTGAACCTACGAACATCGAGATCATGACCTGAGCCAAAGTCAGATGCTTAACCAACTGAGCCACCCAGGCACCCTAGTGTTTCTTTTATAAGAGTTTTTGACCAGGGGAGGAATTTAAACTTGTAAAAAAATATGTTATTTTAAAAATTTCCCAATTTTCTTTTTAGCATTTGGACATTTCCTGTACTGTTTGTATAACACGATGTTGCCATTCTTTTCATTGTGTGTGTTCAGAAGTTGCATACACACACACACACACACACACACACACACACACGGATTGTACCTAACAAGTAGGTTATTTTAAAGCAGAAATTTGTTTATGATTTTCTTATAAAGCAATATGGAAATGAGGTTACTTTATATTACTCAGCTTCGCCAAATTAATAAGAAAATTTTGTTTTATGTATATGTGTACATATTTTAAATTACCTGGGTAAAAATAGCAGAGTTTAAATTCTGCAGCAATCCCCAAATCACCACCCACATTATGTTTTTAAAAATTTAATTCCAATATATCTTATGAAATCAACCCTAATTAGCAAATAATATAGCCAAGAAACAATAAATTAGAGAAAAATGTTAAAATATGTTATAACATTTCAAAGAACGCTGTTGACTTATACACACACACACACACACACACACACACACACACACACACACACATTGCCTCATAGAAAAATGGAAAGCTTTATAAAAGTTTCTGCTAACATGATTGGTACCCACCCTGCTGTTTGCAAATGAATACTAAACTTACGGAACTCGGAACTCGATGCTATGAACAAAGTCTCAAAAATGGAGCAGCATTCCCTTGTGGCAAAAGAAAATAAAGTTTTGTTCCTTGATAAAATAGAAGAGAGAAAGTTTTGGGGAAATCATAATGCCTGTGTTGTGTCAGCACTGTGAAACTGGGAATCCAACCTTGCATAAATTAAAATTCTTATAAAAGTGAATGGCCATGCATGTATACCCCTCCCTGCCACCATAATTTCATTAAACCTTAAAGAGAAAAATATAACTAAAATTATCAGTGCCTCTAGGGTCAATAATGTATTTGATGGATATATCAAAATACATCTTTAGTTGGAGGTTTAAAACTTACAGGACAATAACTTGGAAAAGCAGTCTAGGAACTTCTATTTTACAAAGTTTCCTAGTTTGGCCCTGAATTTGCCCTGCTGCTCAGATTCCCCCTTCTTTGAGAACTTCTCTTTCTCTTTGGGGGTGGAAGAAAGGGTGATGACCTGTTTCCTGCTGAGGCTGAGTATTATAGTCATAATAAAAAGGCAATATAAAAATAAAACAGAAGAGCTTTACAACTTACTATCCAGGGGATTACTGATGATTATAGCTACAAATGTTTAAGAAGATATTTGCCTACAGTAATACTGAAATTACACATCTGGAAAACAAGGAAACAATTGTGCAATGAAGCTACCAGTTATATACCAGCATATACTGGCTCCTCCGACATAGTACCCAAGCAATGGATGATAACTAGCTGAAAGTTTGTGCTACACTTAAATTTAGATGTGGCTTTCCTGAAACTGAATGAAAAATCTTAGACATTTCTTATCATTTTTTTCAAACCTCAAAGATTGTAAATCGTCACTACTTAGAGTTTCCAGTTTTACTTGGAATAATATATACAAAATAAACTGAAGAGAGCTTTCAAATACTGAAATCAGGTAAAAGAGAAGTTATTTGGTAATACCTAGATTAAATAAAGTAATCGTTTGATGATTGATCCAAGTCCAAGACCCCAAGACCAAGATTGCTCTATCCAAGTTTCACAAACACTTTGATACTTCTTAAAAGAAGTAGAGCTTAACTTCTTTCCCTTGAGTCCTTCCTGGACCTAGTGACTCATTTCTCATGAATAAAATAAGACAAATGTGATAGTGTGTAACTTCAGAGAGAAGGTCATAAAAGGCATGAGCCTTCCTCCTTGTCCTTCCTTCCTTGGATGGCTAACTCAGGGGAAAGCCAGATGACATGTCCTGAAGTCATCCACACAGCCCAATGGGAAAGTCCACACAGCAAGGGACTGAGACCTTCCACTAACAGCCATGTGAGTCATTCATCTTGAAAGCGGAAACTTCATTCAGCTCAGTCAAGCTTTCACATGACTATCACCCAAGCCAATGCACTACAGCAACCTCAAGAAGAGACCCTAAACCAGAACCACCCATATACCTGCTCCCAAATTCCTGATCCACAAACACTTGGTGACATAGTAAATGTTTATTGTTTTAAGATACTAAAGTTTTGGGAGTATGTATTACAATAGCAAAAGATAAGTAATTTGTATGTCATTGCATTTACAGAACTCATTCATAAACAGATTTATAAAATCCAATACTTATTTAATAGAGTCAGAATAATTGTGAATAGTAAAGCATGTCAGGTATAATAAGACATAATGTCATTTGTACAATGACTATTTGGATGAGGACTCTTAACACATTTTGCCGTGAACTGAATGCCTGTGTTCCCACAAATTCATACGATGAAGCTCTGATGTGATGGTATTAGGAAATAGGGACTTTGGGAAGTAATTAGGTCTTGATGATGGAGTTCCCATGAGATTGGTTCTCTTCTAAGAAGAAACCAGAGAGCTAATCTCTCCCTCAGCCATATGAGGACATAGCAAGGAAGTGCTGGCTGATCTTGGGCTTCTAGCATCCATAACTGTAAGAAATATATTTCTGTGTTTTGTGCCATTTAACCTATGATGTTTCTGTTATACCATTCCAAATTAGTCAAGACAATTTACCAGGTACTAGAGTTAAGCTCACTAGCCTATTAACTTGGAACATCAAATTCTTCCCCATTAAAAAATACATATATATAATAATGACCTTGCCAATTGTCTTTCACAAACTGTCAGAGTCAACAAAAACAATAATAACTGCTTTCAAATACAATAGCTGGCAGGTCTAAAGTTATATCTACTACTTATTTGTCTTAGATATTTTTCTCAATATTTAGCCATTCTTTTTATGGAAATTTTCTTTCATAAATATACTTCAGTTTCATGAAATAATGATACTCTAGAACATTTTCTTACATGACTTTTAGATGGTTAGTGCTATAACATAGTGTACAGTCAGCTCTGCTATATTTAACTATTGATTACCTAGATGCAGAGCTTTTTTGTTTGTATGCAGCTTTCCTCATAACTTTGGGCATTTTCCTGATCATTAACGCCTGCAGGAGATAGTGAGGTAAACTTAAATTAATCAAGTTGCCATTCAATTTTAAGTGCCTTTGTGAGGAGAAGGAAGAGGTTGAAACTATTGACTAAAATTAGGATTTGTGAGTTATTTATGGATTATATTTAACATACTATTCCTTTTCATCGTCAGCATATGCAGTTTGAGAGCAGAGTCTATATATTGTGTTCACATTGAAGAGAAAGTTAGAAAAATCAATTTGTGGTACTGAGAGAAAAGACACACATTAAACAAATGAACTGGCAGAAACAGGTTTATTGGTATTTGGAGAAAATTAAGATGGAATTCAGGAAATAGTAGGATGGTGACTAATCTGCATTTTGTATTTTTTTTGGCGGGGGCATGGAAGATACGGGCCAAATGGACCACAGATTTAAAATAGAAGTGAGGGTTAGGGAACTTAGGCAAACTAGAAGAAATCTGTATGTCTACATAAAAAATCCTTGGCATTTATGGATTTAATGGTCAGCATCTTATTTAATCACAGGCTGATCTTGATATCTTCCATTAAAATGTGTTGTGGAGTTATTTGTCAAGCTTTTATAGGGCAAGAGTTTGAGTTCTGGGCACTCCAAGAGGTATAACCTTGAACTTACAACCCCATCCCACACTCTTAAGAGCTATTTATTGATTGTTCTTTGTTACTCCACTGTATATGCAGTTCATCTCATTGAGATTCAATTGTGCATCTAGTTTTTGTTTGGTTTTATGATGCTATATGACTTTTGGAAACTGTATTTACAAATGAGAATACCAAAGTTAACATTGCATGTTCTCCTTGAATATTGTCTGAAAGATCTTCCTCTGCTCTATAGTCCTTCTAGCTGGAGTTGGAATCAAATTGACATGAGACAGAGTAACAGGAGAAAACCAAACTTAATAGGCATATGCACAAGGAGTCCACACAGACATGAAGTTCCAAAGACAATGAGGCAACATGAAGCTTATATGAACTAAGAAGAGGGATAGGGGCCTGAGGATACAAAGGGGATAAAGCTTGTTAGGAATAAGGGGATAGGAGATGTTTAGGGAAACCAGATTGCTCTACTATTGCAGATATGTTTTTTAGGTAGTAATCTCGTCCCATTACAGTCTCTCGTTTCCAATGTAAATTTAGGCAGTTGTGTGGGAGGCAAAGAGCTTTTCCTGCATTTGCTGGGTTTTGATTACTTTTAATTCAAAATAATATTTATGTCAAACTGGCCCATCGTGGGTCAGCCTGCCCTGGGCCTCTATAACGTCTATGCATAAATACAAAATAGGTAAGCAGTCTTTACCGTGTGATTAAATCAACTTCTAGAGTTTAATGTAAGAAATCATTAAAGTTATTATATTTATCCATTTAAAAAGTGTGCTTTTGATATCTACTATTCACTAACCAGCTATGGATCTGGGACAATTACTAAACTGTGGTCCTTTATTTTCTATTCTGCAAAATATGAGCTAGGACCATATGAGGTACAAGATCTTAAAAACCTTGTATGATTTTATTGCTCATGGGTTGATCCAAGGCGCAAGAAATAGTTTAAAATAAACTGTTAATTAATTGAAAGCAATACTTGAGAGACAACAAAAATTTTGAATAAAAATAATATTTTCTTGTGAAATTATGCTAATCAGAGTTCATATTAATGTATTCTGGATGTGAAGCAAAAATATTCTATTTTGACTTTTCCTTGAGAATTCAATGGATGTTTACAACATAGAATTGCTTAGATTACTTGTCTTAGGTTTATACTTTTTATAAATATCTAAGTAGCAGTCTCCAATACCTATCTAATCTTAGAATCACTTGCAAAACTTGGTAACTTCTCTTTAAAATAAAAGAAAGATTGAATCACAGGTAAAGGCAAAAAAAAAAAATCTTTATTCATTTTCTATGAATACTTAAGCTCTCTCAGCTGAATTTTTCTGTTCTCAATCACAGTTAAATATACTATTGATCTGTTTCAAGTAGCACTTTGCCAGAATAAGCTTAATATGTAAATATTAGAAGGATATTGAATTTTGGCTACTGTTAGGATCAATAAAGGAGAAGAAAAAAGCATGTTCCATGTGCATTTTCAGTCCCCTATCAAAAACAAACTCAGCCCTATAATGAGTAAAAAGTTGGCTTCTCACTTCTGCTGATTTGGTTATACACACATTTGTTTTAAGTAGGTGTTAACAAAATAAATGAATCGTTTGCTCTTTAGGGAGCCCTTGAAAGGCTTTAACAAATATAACTCCTAACAACATTTGATTATACTTTTCATAGGCTCACTTCACAGATTTGAGGTCATCATAATAGCTTCTATGGAGATTCCCAGTACATGGATAGTTTGTCTTGGGAAAGCCAAGGTTGACAGATTAAAATGCTTCCAGCACCATCTGAGTATCAGAGAAGGTCATATTTATTTGCTTAAGAATGAAAACCATGTAAATATTGTTGGGGATGTAGATGTTTCCAATGTTCCCACAAGAGATTCTATAAAAAAACAGTTACAATGTCCTGTCTCTCTGCTGACTGAAGGAAATGCTAAGCTAATGGCAAAAAGAATTAGTCTTTACCTACTGATTTCTCTGATTTTTGATGTTTTTTTTTTTTTAACACATCTATATTCTTTTCAGCAAAATATCACTTGGTGTAATGACTGATGTTAGGATTTATTAAAAATAAAGCATATCTTTTAAGTGGCCAACTCCTGATTTCAGCTCAGGTCATGATCTCATAGTTAGTGAGATTGAGCCCCACATCAGGTTCTATGCTGACCGTTCTCAGCCTGCTTGGGATTCTCTCTGTCCCATCTTCTCTATCCCTCCCCTGTGTGTGTTCTCTCTCTGTCTCTCAAAATAAATGAATAAACATTAAAAAAATAAAGCATAGATTATCTAGCACTTAGTTTGCATAAGTGTTATGAATTTCCTCAGATATATAATATACCTCATAAATAACGATAGAAATGTGAAAAGATATATATGTACAATAAATAATTGGCTTGCAGAAATCATGAAAAGCCCCTTTTATTTCTGCTTTACTTCCTGAAATAAAGGAAGGCAGGTTCTCATGGCATCTATGGGATATTATTAATGATAGCAAGTGACAGGCTACGAGTGTGGTGCGTTTGTCTTGCTATGAACTTAAGGCTGAGCACTCACAGATTCAAAATACAATTCAGTTTAGAAGGATCCTATATGTTGTCTTCTTATGATAAGGTGACAAGTCTGATGACTTAAGAGTTCTTGACTTTAATAATCCACCTTAAGGAGTCATTTCCTGTTTTGTACAAGGCAAGTCCGCTTTACATGTTGTCAAATGCAGGGTTTTGTTAGTTTGTTTTGTTTTTAAATCAAAGCTTGCCAAATATTTCTCTCCCTCTGACTGTGAAAAAAGCTACACCTTAGGTTTAAACAAGTCCTTGCTTCTTGTGAAAAAATTTTCCTCCCTTTCTTCCTTTCCTTCTTTCTTTTAATCCTCTATCCCTTTCTCTGTCCCTTGAGTTCAGTTTTCTTCTATTACTGATACCTATGCCCCTTTATTTGTTTTGTTGCTTGTTTGTTGGTCTGTTGGCTTTCCTTTCACAGTCTAGCTAGGTACTTAACAACTTTTGTTTGGGCTACTGCAATGGCCCCTTAACCTTTTTTTCACTCTCTGAATCTCCAGTCTCCAAACTACCAAGACCTCCTATGTTCATACCTGCTGTGGTGCCACCTACTTCACCATAACATTTCAGGGGCTGAAAAGCACTCACAGCTTAACTCCTTTTCATTCACCAAAAGTTGTCTGTCAGGGCATTATTAGTTTCACCTTAGAGAGTCAATACGATTTGTTAAAACCCAAAGTATTATTAGTCCCACCTTATAGAAAAAGAAATTTAGGGTCAATGGGATTTGTGAAAATTCATTCCCCTGGGACTCAGCTCAGATCCTGACTCAAGTGCTGTTTCCACCTCTAGGAAAAGCCTTCCTGGTCATAACTTGATGTTTCATGTGATGCACCTCTACTCCTGCTTCTGACATTCAGGTGCGATACATCCAGGAAAACTTTGCCTATATTTGATTACACCTTACTTCTTTCTTTTCTTTTAAACCTTGTTTATTTATTTTGAGGAGAGAGAGAGATAGAGAAAGAAAGAAAGTGAGAGTGCAATCTGGGCAGGGGCAGAGAGAGAATCCCAAGCAGGCTCCATGCTGTCAGCCCAGGGCCAGACAAAGCAGCTGGATCTCACGAATCATGAGATCATGATGTGAGCCGAAATGGAGAGTTAGATGCTAAACCAACTGAGCCACCCAGGCGCCCCAATGCCCTACTTATTTCTATTTGTCTTTCTATTTCTTGCTCCTGTACGAATTTCCATATTTATCATCTACCCTAATGGGCGAAATGCTGCCCATCAAGGCCCACTTCAATTTTTACCTCAGTGTGATTTGAAATTTTTCTCTCTTCTGAACCCCTTTGTATTTTCCTAATGTAGTAGAATATATATATATATATATATATATATATATATATATATATAGTTGTTTCTAATGTGTGAATCTGTCTCACTTCTCCATAATTTGGGACATTTTATTCATATATGCATCATTCATGATACACAGCAAGATGCTTTACACTGAGTACATTTCAATAAGTAGTAATAGAATGTATGAATAAATAAAACAATGACCATTTACATGCAAAAACATCTGCCACAGCAATCAAAATGTATTTTCAAAGCATGCATGTTTATGCAGAATGATCACAACCATAAGTCTAATATAGAATTTAAATATGTATTGAAATAAACTTTAAAAGAAAATACTTTATAATATAATGATTTGAATTGGAAAGGGAAAAATGAGGAATAAGATGAAGGTGTAAAATATAGTCAATGATTTCTGGCACATAATATATATATATACACATGCATATAGAAATGTGAGAAAGAAGGGTTATATTGGATTGTGTTTGTTCTCAAAGAAACTAAACAGCTTAATGGAAGAAGAAAATCAAATACAAACACACACAAATAAAAGACTTCCAAAATGAAACAAAAACTTTAGTGTTTGGAATGTTTTAGGCTCTTAAAGGTAGTCTCTCACAGCTGGGTCTAACAGCATTATTCTCTTTAATAATAATAATTGACAGTCTAAATAAATAAAGCATTCTAGTATTTAATTTACAAATCTTACCTCATGTAATTCTCACAGCAATCTCTAGAGACAGGTAGCATTGGCCCTGTTTATTCAAGAGGTCCCAGCAGAGTCTCAGCTAGCTTCAATTAATCACTCAGGGTTACCTAGTTAATAAATAGTGTAGCAAGCTTTCTAGTCCATCATTCCTAGACTTTAATGTCTGTGTTTCTCCTAGGAATTTGTCCTGTAGATGTAGTTACACTAAGATGTATGTACACTGAGATGTATATAAGAATATAATTTGAAATTGTAGTGAATACAAAAGTGAGGGGGAAAAGCTGTATATCTATTATAAAGGACTAGCCAAATGAATCATGAAATATCTGTACAGTGAAATACAGTGCAGCTATTAAATATGGGGTACATCTATATATTGATGTGAACTATTACCCAAGATAGATATTTTAATTATAATAGCTAGGACCACAAAGTCTGTAGAGATTGCTCCAATATTTATTATATGTATGCATTTCTTCACTTAAAAATACAAATTTAGATATGCTTTTAAATCATATTTTTGTCCATTTTGCTGCACTGTTTATTTCAGTAACTATTATTTACAGAGCATCTACTCTCTAAATGTACACATACTAGTGCTAATAGGCATGGTACCAATGCAAAGAATATATCAGGACTGCAGTGTGACTGCTGGAAACAATGTGGAGTGTCCACGGTCAAAGCTGGGTTTTCTAACATAATTCTGACTTCAAAGTTAGAGCTCTTTTCACTATGCCAATTATTCTCAACCCAAGGCAATTTTGTCCACCAGGGAACATTTGGGAATGTCTGCAGCATAATGCACACACAACTGCTAGGTAGAGAGGTTGCTGCTCTCACTCTAGTGGGTATAAAACAGGGGTACTGGTATACATCTTATAGACACAGTGTAGCCCCCTGTAACAAGGAACTATTTGGCTCAAAATTCCATCACGCTGAGGTTAAGAAACCTCTATATCAAAAACATTCCTTGCATATTCTCTCTTTTAAATGTAACAATGAAAAAGGAGTTTGGATTTGTGTATCTTATGTTTATACTTATCTTGATCTTATCTATTGTGTATTATGCAGGCAGTAATTTATTTGTCCCAACTTTGATTCATTACTCATTCAACAATTCATCAAGTGACTATTATGAGCCAGGCACTAATTTAGGTACAAGGAATACAACAGAGCTTACAGCAGGTAACGAATCCATCATTAAGGGGCTGCTATTCCCAGTGGGAGAAAACAAGTATATAAGCAACTACACTACTGAAATAAAGTTTGTCAGGTGGTGAAAGGTACTAATGGAGAAAATTCAACTGGGGCATAAGAATGAGGAGTGCAGAATTGAGCTGAGAGGAAGGAGCCAGAAAAATTACAATTTTAAGTAGAGAGGTCGTGGCAATTTTTACTAGGAAATGACAGTTGAACAAAAATCTGAAGCGAGTGAGTGAGTCATTCAGGAATCTGGGGGAAGCACATGTAAGGCAGAAAGAACAGGAAGTGCAAATTGACTATTTGACCGTATTTGTGAATACCTGTTGCTTTTAGATGGCGAGCCCAAAACATTTTTTTAATGCCATAGGCATGCAATTTACTTTCCCACTCCATGAAATTTTATTCTGCTTAATTAAAAAATGCTTGATATTATATTTGCTACCACTAAAGCAATTTACCAAAATAGAATACATAGTTAACTTATGCTTATAGTATGAGCTAGAAGTAGTAATTTACAGTAACTTCTGTAAAGGAAAGATTTTAGCTTTCATGTTTAAGAAATTCTTGATGATGAAATCAGTTCTGCATGTGTTTTCTTTATTTCCAATTTATTACATACAATGTTACTGTTGATAATTATGCATTTTAATAGGAAAGAAGAGAAATTTCTAGTAAATGTGATTCTTTCAAGCTGTTCTGGTTAATGTTTATGGAAATTAAAAAAAACATTAAATCAATCATATGAAGAAAACAATAGTTACTTAGAACACTTAACTTTGAAGAACTCTTAGTTTGTTGCTTTAATTTCAGAGGTTTTAAAATTAAAAGCTTTAATGATTTATATTTTTTTGGAATTGTTTTTATGTCACTTAAACTTATCCAGGGTTAGAAAGAATATTAACTTATTTAAAAAAAAAGATTGAAATTTTTTTCAGAGAATGATTTCTAGACACCAGATCATATATTTATAAAATATTACTCAGAAAGAATTCATGAAAAATGGAATATAATATTTGAAAATGATGCTTTATTTAAGGATCGTTAAAACAGATCAGAAAAATTACCCCAGTTGCTATCTCAAGGGTTGAAAAAATGTGAATGCTCTTAGACATATGAATGATCATCAGTACACTTGTATTAGATGTTTACATAATTATTGTGCTTATACTTGAATTATGTAAGCGTATTCTACTGAAAAATATCAGTAATGGAAAGCCGAACAAACAACATATCATTTAAAAAGATTCAAATGATATTCTGTTTACTTAAAAATTGTGTTTACATCTACTTTTCAAGAAAAAGATCCAGTGACTTGTTACACTTATATTGCATCTCTATCTGTAATTTGACATATGGAAACCAGTTTATTTTAAATGCACTATAATTATGCTATATATTTAAAGTAATTCTCCTTTCAAATCATACTTTTCAAAAAGGGGTAAGATACTTTTTAGTGTACACCAAGCAATGTCACTTAGTGTAAAGAACTTCAAATATATCCACCTAAATTTTCTAAGCCATCAGTCTTCTAATTGCCATAACACTATTCATTAAAGTAATGGTAATATATGAAATATATCCAGGCAGTTTGCCCAGCACTAAGTATAGTACATAGTTGTCTCCTCTAAGTACTCAAACCACCATTAATGAAAACTAATAGCCCATCAAAATTTACATTAAAAGTACTACGAGAAATCTCCAAAGGACTATATGTGATACTATTCCAGCAATTTTTGTCACCTTAAATTGCTGTGTTCCAATATGTTGCTCTTCTTAATGCTAATTACCTAACAGAATGGATAAATACTACAATTGCAAAGTACATCATAGTACTATTTTTGTAACTAGATTGTAATTAGTGATCAGAGAATGGTCTCGTTAACATAAATGGTGTAATTAAATCATCTCAGCTTTACCATACTTAAAAGCATTAAATAGTGATTGTCTCCCCTTTGTAAACTATTAAAGGTTAATTTTTCTGGAATCATTTTTCAGGAAAAATAAATTTACATTGTTCATATTTATAGCATTAAAAAAGTGTATTTGAAAATGCATATTTTTTAGTAGAGACATAATTCTCTATATTGCCCCATGTCTCCTCTTTCATTTAAAAAGAAGAAAGTGATGGGGCGCCTGGGTGGCGCAGTCGGTTAAGCGTCCGACTTCAGCCAGGTCACGATCTCGCGGTCCGCGAGTTCGAGCCCCGCGTCGGGCTCTGGGCTGATGGCCCAGAGCCTGGAGCCTGCTTCCGATTCTGTGTCTCCCTCTCTCTCTGCCCCTCCCCCGTTCATGCTCTGTCTCTCTCTGTCCCAAAAATAAATAAAAAACGTTGAAAAAAAAAAAAAAAAAAGAAGAAAGTGTTTAGACTAGAAAAAGGCATATTTTAGATTTATAATAGATTTTTGAGTTAATATAATTACAACAGCAGTGTAATGAATATTGAAAATGAATCAAGAGAACCAAAGAGGTCATTCCACAAGTCTGCCACTATACTACACGTATTATCTAATGTTGGGATGTAATAGATAACTTGGAATCATAGTAAGATTTGGTGAATATTATTCACTTAAACTGTAGTTAAACATTAGGATTTGAGCCTTTTTTGCTATTTGGCAATTTTGTTCAACTCAAATTAGACTTAGATGACATTTGATCACAAAGGATTTTCTGGGACCGTCTATACCTAGATTTAGGTAAATGAAAACCAAAATATTGTATCTGGGCATCAGTATGTTTAAATTTCTCCCCCCCCCCTTTATAATTAGCATTAGACCAATTTCATTATAATATGAAGAGAATATTAAGCATTACAAAGTCAAAATAAATGTCCTCATTAATTTAATTCTAATTAATAGTGTTCCATATTTAAAACTATAACCATTCAAGGAATATCCTGAGTAGTATGGGGAAAAAAATGAAAGAGCATAAATCATGTTCACCTTTTAAAAATACTGTGCTTTTAAATTTTCAAATTATATGTAAAATTGTTCCATGGAGCTTACAATATAGATGTAGCAAAGATGGAAAATACTCAAAAAGGCCAGTGATGAGATTATTTTGTCCTGAATTGACTCCAAATGAGATTATATGTGGGAGGAAAAAAGACTGTAATCGTGGAATAGAGGTAAGAGCTTTGCCTAAAAGATGTGATGAGATTTAGAACGATAGGTAGGTGACCCAGAAACCTTTAAAAGAAGACTAGTTAGTGTAGTAGCAATACAAAAATAATACATGTGGCATAGTAAGATCTGCTAAGATTTGAATTTGGAAGAAAAATAAATTTGTTGTTGTTGTTGTTGTTTGTTTTTAAGGATGATTTGACCTGGTCATCACCAAGATTGCCTTTAATGGAGGCAAAAATATAAAAGACCTCTTAAGTTGGCATATTTCTTATATTTCCATTGATAGACAAAATACATAAAAGCTTTTTTATAGAAAGTAGGAATAAAATATAGTTTCAGTAAAATTTCAAAATTATTTAACCATGTTTTATTACTTGAAAATTTAAGGGAGCCTGGGTAGCTCAGTTGGTTTAACCTCTGACTTTAGCTCAGGTCATGATCTCCAGGTTCATCTGTTTGAGCCCCTGCTGGGCTGTGTGCTGCCAGCTCAGAGCCTAGAGCCTGCTTTGGATTCTGTGTCTCCCTCTCTCTCTGCCTGTCTGCTGTTCACGCTCTGCCTCTCCCCTTCTCTCTCTCTCTCTCTCTCTCTCTCTCTCTCTCTGTCTCTGTCTCTGTCTCTCTCTCTCTCAAAAATAAATAAACATAAAAAATAAGTATCCCTTTAAAAAAAGTTATTTGGACAACCAGCCCCCTTGAGAGATGTATTTCCTTTTTTGAAACAGTTAATACACCTCCAAATCATTTTCCATGCAAATTAGATCTAAGCATTAATATATGTGTGTACTTTGTGTGCGTGTGTGTGTGTGTGTGTGTGTGTGTGTATTTTTTTTTCTCATGATACTGTGCCGTCTAGATTTGTTCCTGGGAATTCTGGTGTGAGAAATCTAGTCAAAGTTGGAGATTACTTGGTGTAGAATGACAAAAATCACCTCTCCAGATCATCTTTTTTCCTAAAAAACATTTGTATCAATAAGGTGACAATTTTTTCTTTCAATCCCAAATGTAATGATAAATGTATTATTTGCAAACTCAGAATTATATTTCTTTTTCAGAAACATTATATTGTGATTTGTTTCAAACATAGATTCCTTATCTAGTAGTTCTCTAGATATAAAAATGAGGGCATAAGAAAATGATCACATAAGGATACTCATTCTGAACTTCTCCATAAAGGGCACATGCATTCTTCTTCGCTTTGTAATTTATATTTAAAATATGACATTTATGATTTAATAAATCATAAAATAAAGAATTATAGAATGATTTTTACTTTACAAAACATTTTTTTAAATTTTCTATTTCAAGAGCATGCTCCAGCTGGCAAATATCTATCTCATCCAACTCAATTGAAAGTATTGAGTTGCAGTCACATAATATTTTGCTGATTATGTAAATGGCAATTTTTTCCCCTGATAAGTGCCATGACATGGAGGTTTTACATGTTTTTATTTTTAAGTGAATGCATATATTAAATTATTTGGGAAGGGCAAAAACATGTCAAATGGGAACACCAAAGATTATTTGTAACTATTCTTAACCTTTTTCCCAATAATTTATCTATATTTAGACCCATACATATATTTCTATATCAGTGTATTTTTTCATATTAATCATTTGTCAGTATCAGAAGAGTTGGATAGTAACTGCAACAACAACATTCATAGTTCAATAATAAGGACAGAACAGCAAATTATCCCATTTAGAACAGCCATTTAAAGCAATTTTAAAAATAATGGAATCTTATAATATACTGTGTGTTCAAACCAGAATAAAATGCCAGTTGGTTAATTCTCATATCAAAAGAAAAAAATTGCTCAAAAACCACACTGCAAAGATGACTTAAGTGAAATTTAAGTTAAATAATATTAATGCAAATACAGTAAATTCTTTTAAAAATGGGCAAAAATAGTAACATTTTAAAATATCAAGAATTTTTATTGTAAACCTGTGGTTTAAGGCTTAGGTTAAAGTTTGACATATTTAAAAAATAATTATATATAAACTTCATTTCACTTCTCATTTGTCTTAAACATTGCTTTCTCAATCAATGAATGTTTCTACAATATAATTTCTATGTTTACCAAATATTCTACTGTATGCCTATATGATATTTCATTTTTTTTATGTTTATTCATTTTTGAGAGACAGAGAGACACAGTGCGAGTGGGGGAGGGGCAGAGAGAGGGAGGGAGAATCTGAAGCAGGCGCCAGGCTCTGAGCTGTGAGCACAGAGTCGGACATGGAGCTCGAACCCACAAAGCAGGAGATCATAACCTGAGCTGAAGCCGGACATTCAACCGACTGAGCCATTCAGGTGTCCCTATGTGATATTTCATTTAAGTAATCACCTATATACAGTTAAGTTTTTAAAGTTCTTTTCTTTTTAATTTTTTTTTGAAATTATACATATTGTGATGGCTGTTCTAATAACTATTATTTGCTGAGCTTAGGGTACAGTTTTAGATGTAGCATTTCTAGGTCAAATTGTTTACAAACTTTTAAGGCTTTGCCATTCATCTTCTTTTGCTCTCCCAGATATTTTGTCAGTTGATAATAGCAGTGGTACTATTTTGGCCTGCTCTCTCTCCTCACTTGAGCTATCTGGTTAGACGCCTAGTTCTCTTTATTTCATTCAGAGTGGCATGGTTCTCAGACCCTTCTACAACATGACTGTTATCTTCTAAGCCTAGTTCCCGTATTTCAGACTCTTTCCAAAAACTAAAAAATATGACCTGCACATAATAATAAAGATATATTTAGGACAAGATCTACTGAGATTAATATTTCCTGGGTGCTATTTTATGTGGTATTTGATTACTAGGAACAGAGAGTTTCATTCTGCTTATCTCTGTTTGGAAAACAGTAGACTTTCCGGGAAGTCCTTGCCAAAGAGGTACCATTTGGGCTTACACTTGAATAACAAGAAAGATTCTTGTTAAAAAGATCTTGCCTTGTGAAAATTCCCAAGGATGATTTTCTGGGCAGAGAAAATAGCAAATAAAAAGGCCATTAGGGCAAAAAATGCTTGCATGGTGTGGTTAATGTGGCTAGAGTGGCAATTTATTCTAAAAGCCAGTTGAAGGGTTAAATAGGAGTTTTATAATTAGATATATTTTTAAAATGTTATTTCAGAGTGTGTGAAGAGTGGGCTATGGGAAAAGCATGAATAGACACTAGAAAACTTCAGGAGGCTGTCATAGGAGTTCAGGTGAGAGACTGTGATAGCTTGGACTAGTGTGGTACCAGTAGAGGAAGAAGGAATGGAGGTCTTAGAAAGACTGTGGATGCAGGTAAATAGAATGTATTTTAGAGGTAAGGCTCACATCTGCTTTCAGTTTAGGGTGAATTTTCTCTCAGTTGTGCTTCTCAGCCTGGTCCTTCAAAATGTTTCAGACTCTTTTTAAAATAACTTCCCTGAGATACTGTTAACAAACTAGTTGATATGGGATAGCTAAGACTGCCATAACAAAACACTACAGACTGAGTAGCTTAAACAGTAGAAACTTATTTTCTCACAAGTCTGGAGGAGGGAATTCCAAGATCAAGGAGTCAATAGGCCTCCTTGGCTTGTAGATGACAGCCTTCTCACCAGGTCCTCTTGCGGTCTTTACTCTGTGCTCATACTACTGATCTTCCTTCTTCTTAAGCTGAAGCCAGTCCTATTGAGTTAGAATCCCACCCTTCTGACCTTATAAACCTTAGTTTCCTTTTTGAAGATCCTATCTCTTAATGAAGTCACATTAGGGGTTAAGGCTTCAACATTGAATTTGCAGGACATGCAATTCAGTTCAAAAGAGGAAGATTATCACTTAACCCTCTTTAAACCTTTTTTAAGTAAGGGGGGGGGGCCTTAACACGGGGAAAATTATTCTCTTAAATCTTTCATTTAAGCAATGTATAAGTAAATATCAAACAGAGAAGTTGTTTTCTTTGAACACGGATAATCTCACTTGTTTAGAATTACAACTGTAAATCAAAGTTCTAATATTTTATTTTCCCTACCCTAATAGGTCATCTAGGGTACAACTTGGACTTGGTGATCACCTTTGGAGTGATCACTACAGGCTATTAGCATAATGATTTTACACTGTCAAGAATTACACTAATTTCAACCAACTCCCACATTCATGATTATGACTAGTATAGAGGAGAAAAAATAATTTTCCATTTACTCTTGTAGGTTCTTGGCTGAGAGCCCCCTGTAATAAAAGGGAAATTAACAGGAGAAAAAATAATTTGTGTGTGTGTACAAAAGCCCCCTAAAGATAGGAGCCTTGAAAGGCAGCCAGATGATTGAGGTTTATATATTATCCTTAGCTAAGGAAAGAGGCAAGTGTCTTGGGCTTCAAAAGGTAGAAGGCAATTCATGGGGAGGTGAAAAGAGGAAATATTTGGTAAATGTTACCTTGCCATGGACAGAAATGTTTCTCAGATAAAAAAGTTATCACTGGTATTAGCTCTCTTCATGGTACAGGCCTCCTTTCGAAACATAAATGTCATTTACAAAAGGCTAACTTATACTATCTTCAGAGCTTCTCCTGTGTCTTCTTTTTCCCAAAATAATCAGCTCAAAAAACCCTTAGGGCAGAGGTGGGTATTTTCAGGTTGCACCTCATGCCACCCTTCATTACCCACAAGACAAGTAGTATAAAATCATAGAAAAGCAATGCAAATCCATCCGCCATCTTAAAAAAGTAATTCCACACGGAGTCCTGCTAATATTGAGTAGGAATATTTTTATCAATTGTTTATGTAATAGAATCAATATAGTCACATATATGTTTCAGATTTTGTGTTGACTCATTTGTTTATTCAACAAGCTACCAATTATTGTCTTTAATATTCAAGTCATTTCGCTAATACTTCATATATTATGTGGGTGTGGAAGAAGTTTTCTCATTTTATACATGAGGAGACAAATATTGAGGAGACAAATATTGAAGGTCCAAATAAGTTTCTCAGGATCACCCAGAAAGTAAGTGTCATAGCCAGGCATCAAAGCAGGTATGTATGACTCCAAATTACATTCTTACCTATTATGATGACTCTCAGCCAGCTTTAAAAACTGTCCATGTGCCCGGCATTGGCAAGAGTTAATAAGACATAATTCTTGCCCTGAAGAGTCTTAACGTTTTAAATAAGGAGGCATAAATGTAAATTAACAAAGTGTTAGGGGATTATGAATGTTACAATAGAATCATACACAAACCACAGAACACAAAGGGTCAGGTGAACCACTCTATCTTTTCAGGGCAATCAAAGATTCCAAACAGAGGTATCATTTGAGCTGAGTCCAAAAATCTGTATATGTGCCCATTATGCAGATAATGGGAGTAGAAGTGAGTGTAGCAGTGGAGGTAAGGAAGCAAACTGAGGGCAAACACAAAAATGCATAGAGATGTTTGAGAATCATCATTTTGGAAAATCATGCAAACTGTCAACAATATATTAGCCTATTACCTGGGATAATGGAAAATGGAAGGAGGACACAGGTGGAACACAGTTCAGGCACAAGTAAACACAACTGTGATACACGATGAATATTTAATACAAATGTATTCCATCAAAAATGTTCAAATTGTCTGCTCTATTTGAACCACGTAGTTTTCTCTTTCCTCCCCCTACTCCTGCTCTTTCTCCACTCCCTTTTTCTAAGGAAAACTGTCTTAGATAACATCAGTTTTCATTGAATAAACTCTGCTTTTTATTTTCTAAACACCCCAGCAAGCAGTTATTTGGAGCTGCTTTGTCTTTGTCAGCTAATTCCTCCCTCTCACTATAACTCTCTCCATCATTGCACGGATACTAGTTCACTGGCAACACAGTCAAGCCATCAACTTGGAAATTAAATTACCTACCATTCTCAAGTTTTTCTCCCTATAACCTCAGACTGCCCCCTCAGCTCTCAATGAGGCAGTGCTCTCACTGTAACCATGAATCGAGAGTGTAGGGCCATATCTGTCAGTTCAGGGTCACAAAGGCTTCAACACAGAATGCTGGGCTTTGTTCTGCAGGGCTCTCCATACCACCTTCACTGTCCTTTTCCAAATTCTATGTTTAAGAAAAACAACAAAAACCAGGTCTCAGCAGAGCAAAGAGACTTATAGTTCCATCAAAGCCATAAGGAACAGATTTTTGCATAGTTCCAGACAAAGTAGAGGGAGCTGCTCCTGCACAGAAAAGCAACTAACAGGCTAAGAGACTTATGCTGTAAGCAAACATAGCCACCTCTAATGGTCCAGGTGGAGGGGCGTTTCTGATTTGCAGTGGATACAATGTAAAAATGTAATAGTTCCTATATAATTGGAAATGATAGACTTGTCCTGATATGTACATATTTCTCTTATTCACAGCAGTTTTAATTATTTTTCTTTACAAATAAGCCGCCTTTTGGTTATTTCCTTGCATGTTTTTGCCATAACATGGTTAATCTATCCCTGGAAAATTGGAAGTTGACTGTGATTCAATATTCATGGAACATAGAGCACTAGGAGCAGTAACAGATCTGGTGATGGAAAATTCATCAGGCATCAAATCATGGATGGCCTTTGTGCCCTGCTTAGGGGGTTGGCAGGGGAAAGCCACTGGAGAGTTTTAAGCAGCAGATTTGCATTGAACGCTCAGATTTGCTTTTTGGAAAGATCACACCAGTGTTTGTTCAGCAATGAGAGGAGAATGAGAAGTGCTGAGGCCTTGAGCTAAGCAGTTTCATTGGTAATGGAGAAGAAATAAAACATTCTGGATGTAATAAGGGTGAAAAATCAAGTAGGCTTGCTCAGACTGGCTGGCACTGAGGAGAGACCATGGAGGTGGTGAGGGACCAAAAGATGACTGTCTGGTTTTACCTCTGATGACTAAATGGAGGTCATTCAGTTTGAGAAGTTGTTTTAGTTGTTTAAGGCTGCTATAACAAAAATTAGTACAGGCTGGGTAGTTTATCAACATTTATTTCTCACCCTAATGGAGGTTGAGAAGTCCAAGATCAATGTGCTGGCAGATTCTATGTGTGGTGAGAGCATGCCTCCTGGTTCAGGTAGCTGTCTTCTCCCTATCCTAAGATGGAAGGGGTGAGAGAGCTCTTTGGGATGTCTTTTGTAAGGGTCCTAATTCCCTCTATGAGCTCGATCTTTACTATCTGATCACCTCCCTGGTCACCTCACACTGGGGTTCAGGATTTCAACATATGAATCTGAGGGAAGGATATTAACATTGAGTCCATAACAGAAATTTACCAGGAAAGGAACATACATGGGAAAAATGAAATGGATTTTATTGTGGTAAAGTTTGCAGTGACTATTTTATATTTAGGTAGAAATATCTATGCAGTTGTATACACAGACTGAAGATAAGAGGATAGTCTGGCATAAGGTAGAGATTTAGGCATATGGTGAAGACATCATAGAGATCATGTGGTGAGAGCCCACTTTCTTGCTTGCAAATGGCATATTCTCCCATGATAGCAGAAATAGGGCTAGCTCTATTTTTATAAGGTCATTCCTCTCATCATGGAGGCTCCTAATTACCTCCCAAAGACTGTATTCCCTCATACCATCCCATTGGGAATTAGGGTTTCAATATATACATGTGGGAAGAATGCAAATATTCAGTCTGTAGCAGTTGAGAATGAAAATCAGGATTGGAAATAATTTTGTATCAGACCTATCAAGGCATGCTTAATTGTCTTCTCAATGTTGATGTTGCAGTTGAGAAGGCCAATGCTATTCCACTATTGGGTCCTTTGATTTATTAACTAAATTTTCTCTCTAGAATTTTTTTTTTCCCCTCTTCAGTTTTGGAAAATAATGTTAAATTGTTTTTTAATCACTTTTTGCCTTCTGTTTTTCAGCGATCTATTTCTGAACTCATTCCATTTAGATGGTGAACTTTCATTTTCTGTTTCTCTTTTTTCCTTCTTATTTTCTTAAGGATGTTTTTCAACTTCAGACTTTACATCAAATTTTTTATTTCAGCTAGAATAGTTGTAGTTTCTAGGGGTTCAACTTTTGCTTTCTCTGTTCCTTTTTTTTTAATTCCCTCCTCTTCTTGCTTTAAGAATGTAGTTCCTATTATAACTTTGAGTATATTAATTTGTATTTTGTTCTGGTATATATATATATATATATATATATATATATATATATATATATATATATTTTTTATTTTTTTTTCTTTTGCTTCTGTTTCCTCTGAGTATTTTTCCTGTGTATTTACTTAATTTGGTTCTTGGTCATGGTGTAGTCTTTCTTCATTTACGTGATGTATCTTGACTTCACCTTTCTAATGATGACTGGAAATTCAGCATTAAAGAAGCAGGGTTTATGTAATAGTAAGCATCATTAAAAATAGCTATACCAGGATGCTTTGGGGAGGAGAATATTCTTCGGTAATCAGCTTCTTCAGAGCATTGGTGAGACAGTTTCCCCCAAAGAGGAAAGAAACCCTTTCATCACTCATGTGGGAGATGTTAGCCTGAATGCCAGCTTCCTCAAAGCATGGGGAAGGGGAGAGAGAGGTCTTGTGGCTTAGGGCTTAGGTCCGTTGTTTTTTATGGCCACTGCACCTTAGAATAGCCAGGAACATTTGGAAAACCCATAGGCCAAAACAATTCAATAATAATCTCTGGGAATGGCTCTCAGGTGTTATTTTAAAGGTCCTCCAGATGATTCTAATGTTTACCTAAGGTGGAGACCCATTAGACCAACAAGCATCAGCATCACCTGGGAACTTGGAAATGCAAATTCTCAGGTGCCCTCTCAGAACTACCGAATCATAGACTCTGGAGTAGGACCCAAAGAGTTGTGTCTTAACACACCCTCCAGATGATTCTATGTCATTCTCAAATTTGAGAACCACTAATATAGATTCTCTCTTAATCCGTGTGTTTATTTATAGTATACAGACCCTGAGCTGTGTCTTATTTTCATTGTCTTCAGTGATCCTCTCCAGAGGGTATATCTCTAACTCTTTGACCAGGTTTAAAGAGGATCACTCTCTTGGTTGTGTACACTTGGTTCTAACTCCTTAAATAGACGAAATCCATCATGTTTCTTTCAATGGCATGTAACTCCCTGTTTTTACAGACCTTTAGGTTCCCAGTTTCTGACCTGTTCTGAAGTTCTGCAGTGCAGACTAGTTTACATCTGGCCTCCTCCCTTTGAAGGTCTAGATTTTCATTTTATCTGTAAAGTCAGTCACCAATTATAATCTGCTTGTAACCTACTACAATTTTTATAGCCATGGCCTTTATTTTCCTTTATAAAACCCTCTTTGTCTTTATAGGTTTATACCTTATTCATTGCTTTCTTGTAAATTTTGGGGTTTCAGAAGAGAGTGGAGATAATAGAATTGCCAGATAAAATGCATGATACCCAGTCAAACTTGAATTTCATATAAATTAATAATTTTTATATATGCAATTTTTAGGACATACTTCTACAAAAATTATTTGTCATGTATCTGTAATTCAGATGTAACTGGGCATTTTATATTTTAAATGTAAAGGGCTAGTTTTTGAGGAAATGCAATTTTTAAATATGGATCTCAACAGTTCTGGTAAACTTAAATAAAGTACATATTCTGAATATTTATAAAACAGCTATTAATTTTGATAATACATTTAAGCAGGAAAGTATTATTAAAATTTTATAATTATAATTTTAAAATATAATAACTGACACATACTTCAATTGTTTATTTTGGGGCTGAACTTCAGTTTATATTTATCAAGTAATATTTGCATTGCAGGGTATAGTGTTATTAGATCTAGTGGGATACCATTTCATACAGAGCAATGTAGTGGAAAGAGCAATGAAATTCAGTTAACACCAACTGAGAGTTAGCACCATGTGTGACCTTGGAGAAGGTCTGCTGTGTGACCTTGGAGAAGGTCACCTTCTGACCTTCTGTTTCCTCATCTTTAACAACAGGAGGTGTATTAACACATCACATCTCATTTATGATGATTAAATGAGACAGTCATATTTGCTTATGTTCAGAGCCTAGAAAAGGCCCTGGAACTTAGTGCTGTTCAGTAAACTTATTTCCCTTTTCTCTCTTCTCTATCTCTTGAGTGAAGAGATTGTATGGTAGAATCAATTTATATTTGTTATTTATGTTAATTCTTCCTTATATTTCATAAATACCTTTATTAGCTCTATTAGTAAATGTATTTTTTTTGCTAGGGCTAACATAACAAAGTCTCACAGACTGAGTGGCTAAACAGAAATTGCCTTTCTCACTGTTTTGGAGCTTGAAGTCTGAGATCAAGGTGTCAGCATGCTTGCTATTGACTGAGGCCTCTCTCCAGGCCTTGTAGATGGGTGTCTTGTCCTCCCTGGGTCTTTCCTGTGTGTGTATCTGTGTCCTAGTTTTCTCCTTCTCTTTATTTCTCTCTCTTTATTCCAGTATAATTAACCTACAGTGTTATAGTAGTTTCAGGTGTACAATATAGTGATTCAACAATTATGTACATTACTCAGTCCTTCTAATCTTCTCTTCCTATAAGGACATTAGTCATAGTGGATTAGGACCCATCCTAACGAACTCATTTTAATTTAATTAGCCCTTTAAAGTCCCTATCTCTAAACACAGTTACACTCTGAAGTACTGGAAGTTTGGACTTCAACATATGAATTTTGGGAGACACAATTCAACCCATAATGGTGGAGTAGAGATACTCATAATTACTTGCATTAAGTTAAGGAAGTAGTCTTTGAATTCTAGTAATTTCTGAAGATTCTAGTATATTCAAGTCAATAACAGTGTGAGAAAGAAAAAGTGGAAGAAACAAATGTGATTCTAAGTAATACATAGTCAAAACCAAAGTTCTTTGTGTTAGAGATACTTGAAAAATATATTTAAAAAGAAATGTTTTCAAAAAGATAATATCAACAGGGAATGGGAGAGATGGCTTTATTTAAATGTTTTCTGAGTTATGATTTGTTACGGGAGATATTTTTAGGGGTATTTATTTCCCCAGTCATTTCACATGTATTTAGGAAATTTCTAAATCGTGCTCAGTTCAAAAGAATGCAAAGCACTGTGAAGAACATAAAGAAGTACAAGACAGGATCCTTGTTCTCAAGAGCTTTCATCTCTGGATAGAGACTCAAAATTAATACAAGTGAAAAGAAGGGAAAAGCAGTAATTAAAAATAAAACTATGTGATTCCGTCTGGAGACGCCTCAGCATCAGTGGGAAGGAAGAGTCGATGTGAGATATGCCTAGTCTGACATACTTTGCTGCGGGACAGAAGGGTTCTACTTGTGCAGTGAAGGGTGCCTATATTGGAAGCACGTGCTGACAAAGATGGGGAAACCAACGTTTGTAAAAAATGGAAACATGCCTATTTTCACCATAGCACTAATAGAAGTTTTTAGTTATTTTCTTTCCTAATTTTTGTTAAAATTGTGATAAGAATACTTAGCATGAGATTCACCCTCCTCACAGATTTTTAAGGGCACAATACAGTGTTGTTAACTACTGGCACAGTGTTGTACAGCAGATCTCTAGAACATACCCCTTTTTTTATAACTGAAACTTTATACCTGTGGAAGAGCAACTTCCCCTCTCCTTCTCTCCCCAACCTCTGGCAACCATCATTCTAATCTCTGTTTCTGAGTTTGACTATATTAGGTACATCATATAAGTGAATCTTGAAGTGTGTGTCCGTTTTTGACTGGCTAATTTTACTTAGCATGATGTCCTCAAGGTTCATCCATGTTGTTGTATGTGACAAAATCTCCTTTTTTTTTTAAGTATTAATTTCCTTAGAGCAGTTTTAGGTTCACAGTAAAACTGAAAAAAAAAAATACTGAGATTGACTATATATCTCCTATATTCTTACATTTATAGTCTCTCTCGTTATCAACATTCTGTACAGGATATTTCCTTCTTTATTAATGCTGAATAATATTCTTTTGTATGTATATACCACATTTTGTTTAATCATTCATCCTTTAACAGACATTTAGGTTGTTTCTGTATCTTTGCTATTATGAATTATGCTGCAATTAACATTGGAGTGTTAATATCTCTTTGATATCCTGACTTCAATTCCTTTGAATATATACCCAGATGTATGGGGTTGCTAGGTCATATGATAGTTCTATTTTTAATTTTTTTTGAGTAACCCCCATACTATTTTCTGTAGTGGCCTTGCCATTTTACATTCCCAGAGCAATGTGCAAGGGTTCCAATTTCTCCATACCCTTGCTCACATTGTTGTCTTTTTTATTTTTTCTTTAATCATAGCCCTCCTAACAAATGTGAGGTACTATCTCATTCTGGTTTGGATTTGCATTTCTTTGATGAGTGGTGATATTGAGCATATTTTCATATACATGTGGGCCATTTGCATGCCTTCTTTAGAAAAATGTTTATTCAAGTAATTCGCCATTTTCAATCAGGTTATTTATTTTTTTGCTGTTGATTTGTAGAAATTTCATTTATTTCTTTCCTGTTTGTTTATGTATTTCTCTCTCCCTCACTATAACATAGGATCTATAAAAGCAGTCATTGTCTTCTCTCATTTTCCCACTACCTATATAGTACTTATAAATAAAATAGATGCCTGATATTAGTTGAAAAATGAATGAATGAATATTGTGAGGTCACAAGAATGGATTAAACACAAGTACTAGAGAGAAGTTGGAAAGAAATTTTAGGTGGAATCAATTCAGATTATGTCTTGATTTTAAAACTTGGTAAAGAATTTTAAATTTGAGGCAGTATATAATCAGGAAATTAGAAGAATCTTGAGCAAGGATGAGGGATGGTATGTTTTCAGAGGGCCGCAACAACCTAGAATACTTTTTCTAGGCTATCTGTAGTCCTTTTCGTGCTGGTCACTACTTAGATTCATATTATCCAAGTCCTCATGGTCCTTCCTGGGCATAAGTTTCTTTGGTCATGGTCCTCAAGGACATGGTTCTTTCTGTTCTGCCTCTCCTCCCATTTATATGACAGCTTTGTACTGCCCCAACAGAATCCAATTGGTTATCCATAGAGACATTTCACAGAGACAGGGCATAGTTTTGTGCTACTCTTAGAAGCCTCTCCTGCCCTGAAACTAATCTAGATTAGGTTACATGGCCACCTCTATTGCCCAGGAGGCTGCAAAAGAATGTGCTTGGCATTTCGAGTGTTGCCTGTGGAAATTATTCTTCTTTAGCAGAATCGACAGGAAGGAGAGCAGCTGTTGAGTAAACAACATGGAGTCTGCCACAGGTTGACTAGCTTATAGTGGTTAGGGATAGAGGTATTTTTCTTTTCTTCTTCTTCTCGTGTCTTCTTTTCTTTTTCTTTCCTTTTCTTCTCTCTTCCTTCCCTTCTTTTCTGTTTTCTAGTCAAGTCTGATTTTTGCAATAATGAATAAATCTGTGAAAATATGTGTGTAAATTTCTGTGTAGACATAAGCTTTTAACTACTTCGGGTAAATAACACAGAGTAGATTGCTGAATCATATGGTAGGAATATTTTTGATTTTGTAAGAGACCACCAAATTTTCTTCCAAAATAGCTGTAACATTTTACATTCTCACCAGCAGCGTATGAGGGTTTTTGTTGCATCACATTCTTGTTGGCATTTGGTGTTGTCAGTGTTCTGAACTTTGGCCATTTTAATAGGTGTCTAGTGGTATCTAATTGTTATGTTATTTTGCATTTCTCTGATCACATATGAGGTGGAGCATCTGTTCATATGCTTGTCTGCCATCTATATATCTTTTTTGATGAGGTGTCTGTTAAGGCCTTTGGCCCTTTTTTCCTTAATTTGGTTGTTTTGTTGAATTTTAAGAATTCTTTGTATGTACTTTTTGTTTAAAGCCTATTTTTGAGAGAGAGACAGAGCACAAGCAGGGGAGGGGCAGAGAGAGAGGGAGACACAGAATCCGAAGCAAGCTCCAGGCTCTGAGCTGTCAGCACAACATGGGGCTCGAACCCACAGACCATGAAATCATGACCTGAGCCGAAGTCAGACATTCAACTGACTGAGCCACCCAGGTGCCCCAAGAATTCTTGGTATATTTTTGATAATGGTCTTTTATCAGATGTATCTTTTGCAAATATTCTCTCCATGTCTGTGGCTTGTCTTCCATGTACCTTGATATTTTCTTTTGCACAGAAGTTTTACTTTTAAAAAGTCCATTTTATCAATTACTGGTTTCATGGATTATGTCTTTGATGTTGTAACTAAAAAGGCTCAAAGTCATTTAGGTTTTCTCCTATATTATCTTTTGGGAGCTTTATAATTTTGCATTTTACATTTAGGTCAGTGTTCTCTTTTGAGTTCATTTTTGTGAAGGGTGTAAGGTCTGTACCTAGATTCATTCTCTTACATGGAAATGCCCCGTTGTCCCAGCTGGAACACTGTTTGTTTAAGAGACTCTGTTTGCTCCATTGTATTGCCTTTGCTGCTTTGTCAAAAATCAGATGACTGTATTTACTGAGATCCTTTTCTGGGCTCTCTATTTGATTTCGTTGATTTGTCTATTGTTTTACCAATACCACACTGTAATTACTGTAGCTTTATAGTAACTCTCTTTTCCATTTCATTCATTTTTGAGCACTATCTGCCAAATACCTACATCTGAAGAGGCATAGATTGTGGTCAGTTGTTCTTTCAAGTAAAGATGATATTCTATGAAAAAAGTAGGTCATTTTTATAAAAAAAAAAAAACAAAAACAAAACAAAAAGGAGATAGATAGAGGGGGGAGGCACAAACCAGGAAACAGACCCTTAACAATAGAGAACAAGTTGAGGGTTACTGGAAAGGAGGAGGGATGGGTTAAATGGGTGACAGGTTAAGGAGGGCTTTTGTGATGATGACCACTGGGTTGTAGTAAGTGATGAGTCACTAAATTATGCATCTGAAACTCACATTACCCTGTATGTTAACTAACTGGAATTTAAATAAAAACTTGAAGAAAAAAAAGCAGCTAATTTTCCTAGAGGTTAAACTGCATAAGTACATTTCTTCCAGACAATCATGATTTAGCATGCAACAGAAGTGCTTTATGCACACTTCCCATTTTGCCACACAGATTATTAAAAAGACATGTACTAAAAGATCAAGATTTAATAAAATTAGTGCTTTTTACTGATCAATTCAGACCATTCTTAAGTAAAACAGGCTGATTTATTCATTTATTTATTTTTTCTGTAAGTGCATAGCAGTAGACAACCAATGATTTCTAGTCAGATTAGTGATACTGACTATTGGACTTTTTAGACTAATAGTCTACTTGTCTTTCTTCTTCTATCATATTATCTGCCTTTTTCTTGTATTATGGAAGATTTTCTCAAACACATTTCATCGTCACTCTATTTTAAAACATATTTTTATTTAGACAAGATTTTTTAATGTTCTAAGAAGTTTCTTTAATTGGCTTTTCTCATTGACCTGGAGATTCTTGGTTCCCCTTGATATGTAACAAAGGAGAACTGGGTGTCTATCACGGATTTCCTCTTTTTTTTTATGAAAATAAAACTCTTTTTACTTTGTATCTTTCTGGAGAGGGGGTGTCTCACTGGGAGCTCTGCATGCCATTGGACACTGACTTGCAGATTTTGCTTTAGGTAGGAGCTAGGGGTCAGGTTTTGCCTTCCTCAAATGCCAGAATGAAGGGAATGTTATTGCGAGACACCAGACCTAATATTTCAAGCCTGTTTGCTGAGTATTTTAATTTTTTAAATGTCTATTTTTGAGAGATTGAAAGATAGAGCACAAGCAAGGGAAGGGCAGAGAGAGAGGGAGACACAGAATCCTAAGCAGGCTTCAGTCTCTGAGCTGTCAGCACAGAGCCCACCAGAGGCTTAAACTCAGGAACCGCAAGTTCATGACTTGAGCCAAAAGTCTGACACTTAACCGACTGAGCCACCCAGGTCCCCCTGTTTGATGAGTATTTTAAAAAAGAGCTATGGTCATATTTTTATTTGAGAATTTCTATTAGTGGCTATCACCCTCTGTAAACTCAGGGCAAGGGGTTACAGACAGGGTGGTGGCAGAAGATATTACATATAAAAATATCTTCACTTAATTATTCTATTTTTAACCTTTATTAGCACTCCCACTGAACTATTTGGAGGCTGAAATCAAGGTCATCTAGAGTTCTGTGGAGAGTGATGGCTTCCACTTCTCTATTGTAAAAATCACATTTTATGTTATCTTATTTTCATTTTTAATTAGAGTATAAAATAAAATTGAGAGTGGGGGAAAATTAACACTCCAGGTTGCAACTTAACCTATTTCTCCATCTTTTATACCATCTATACCATTATAAAATACCATCTTTTATACATTGTTTATAGGTCCTTAATTCTCTATGAGTGTATACATGGATTTTTCTGCTTTGTGTTTCTAAATTCCTATCACAGTGTCACATTGAAAAAACTGAAAGGGAACATACATGGGTCTAGTCTACTGTACCGTTCTATACACCTTTTAATAAGGTCTCTACAGGGGCCCCTGGGTGGCTCAGTCAGATAAGTGTCTGACTCTGGCTCAGGTCATGATCTCACGTTTTGTGAGACCCAGCCCCATGTGGGTCTCTGTCCTGACAGTTCAGAGCCTGGAGCCTACTTCGGATTCTGTCTCTCTCTCTCTCTCTCTGCCCCTCCACTGCTTGAACTCTGTCTCTGTCTCTCTTTTAAATATAAATAAAAATTTAAAAATAATAATAAATAAAGTCTCTACAGTAAAATTTTCTATTCACAGTGAACTTTTACCTTGTTATGTCAATTCACAAGTGTAAAACAAACCCAAAAGTGAATGGGCTACTCAATGTCATCAGCATAATCTAAGCTCCATATGCATATGTCAAGAGAGAGAAGACTATAAACTCCATCCATCTATAGAAGGGGACACTAGAGATGAAATTAGCACCAGCAGCTCTGAAATCAGTGCTTGTTATATAATCTGGGGCCTCTATTTATTGTATGACCTGGGGAAAGCTGCTTAATATCACTTTGCCTCAGCATTCTACTGTAAAATGGTTTAATAATAGTAGTACTTAGGGATGCCTGGGTGGCTCAGTTGGTTGAGTGAACGACTCTTGATTTTGGCTCAGGTCATGATCCAAGGGTCGTGGGATTGAGTCCTGCATCACGCTCTGTGCTGAACGTGGAGCCTGTTTAAGATTCTCTCTCTCTCTCCCTCTGCCCCACTATCCCACTTGCACTTTCTCTGTCTAAAATAAAGTAAAAATAATAAAGAAATAATGGTAATACTTGCCTTCTAGAATTGTTTTGAAGATTAAATGTATTAATCTACCTTCAGTGTTTACAAATGTGTATTGTACAAAATCAAATTCAGTAAGGGGTGATTATTGTTCATATCTGTATTAGTATCCTTCTTAAATATCTGAAACTAGGCCTTGGTTTAGTCAAAATATCATAGCATTTGAATGAGAATAAATGAACTGTGAAGGTAAAGAGTTTTTTTGTTTTGTTTTTTGTTTTTTTTTTTTCACAAAATTAATTAACCTTTGACTTCTAGGTAAAAATTAATGCGGTCCCAATTGTTATTAGTTAGGCTTTTGTTGAAAAGTCTAAATTGTTTAAAACCTTTATAATTTTGAACTTTATTTTGAATTACTGCCTTTCCTTAATTTTTTTAAAATAAATGTTTATTCATTTTTGAGAGAGCGTGTGGGCAGGGGAGGGGCAGAGAGAGAAGGGGACAGAGGATCCAAATCAGGATCTGCACTGGTAGCAGAGATCCTGATGTGGGGCTCAAACTCATGAACTGTGAGATCATGACCTGAGACAAAGTCCAATGCTCAAATAACTGAGCCACCCAGGTACCCCTCTTTAAAATTTGTAATGCAATCAGCATGGAGTTGTAGAAAGAACACAAGTTTTGGAGATAGGAAGACAAAGTATAAAAATTTGATTGGGGTGCCTTGGTAGCTCAGTTGGTTTAAGTATCTGACTCTTGGTTTTGGCTCAGGTCATGATCTCACAGTTCGTGAGATTGAGCCCTGCATTGGACTCTGCACTGACAGTGTGGAGCCTGCTTGGGATCCTCTATCTCCCTGTCTCTCTGCCCCTCCCCTGCTCATCCTGTCTCTTTCTCAAAATAAATAAACTGAAAAACAATTTTTTTAATTTAATTAATCTCTATGAATCTTAGAGTCTTCATCTATAAAATGAGAATGGTAATAGTTTCTTTATAGTTTCTCTATGATAATTTGAAATAAAATAATAATAAATCTATCATCTTCACCAGCATGCTAGCTTCCTTAGGGTTGGGACTATTTTTTTTTTTTTTTAATCTATGGAACATTACAGAGTGTCTACTACCAAAAAACATTCAATACGTGTCCTCAACACATACACTGAACAGTTTACATTATTAACATTTTGAAGGAAGGGTCATAAGTTGTGCAAAAAAATAAAAGAGTTATGAAGAGTTATGAAGAATTCAGTAATGAGGAGTACAAATTATTAACAGCTTACATACTGTAAACAAAAATAGGACAATATTTTCTTATAATTGCTTGGATATTTGGTTGGATTTTGCCATTTACTTACAGATATTGTAGAGTACTAATGTGATCATGTGTACATATGTAAATAATGTAGTCTGTATTCTATATTAATTTGAAAATGCTTTTATTTATAGTCTATACTTTACGAAAAAGAAAAGTTAAAGGCAAGAATCTCTAATTGGAGAGGAAGGAGGAAAATTTAAACAAATATCATTGTGGTTTGTATTTTTAAAAGAATAAAAGAGATTTTATTTTTTTCTCCTTAGACACAGAGCTTGGGAATGTAACAAAAGAAATGAGAAAGTATTATACTTTACTGGCTGTTTATTATTATTTAATAAGATGATTATCTTTTTCATAGAAAAAATCTTTTCATTTTTATAGATAAGAAACTGTGGTGGGCAGACCAAAACTTAGCTCAGCTGGGAACCTGCAGCAAAAGGGATGGAAGAAACCCCACAGTCCTACGAAATAAGACTTCTGGGGTTGTTCATATGAAAGTGTACGATAAAGAAGCACAGCAAGGCAAGTCACACTGTAATGAATTTGTGCCACCTTTTGAATATATAATGTTCTCTCTTTTCATATTATTTTCTCAATTCAACAATTGAAAGGTTTGTATTTTTGCTTCTAGTAAAAAAAAAAAAAAAAGGGGGGGGGGGGGGGGGGGGGGAGGCAAATGCTGCTTAATACTACACAAGAAATTCCTTTGACATCAGGTATATAATGAGCTTTCAAAACATTAGCAGAGCCACCCAAGGAATCTTAATTTGTCAGGTATTCAAAGAAGTCTTATCGAGTTCTTGATTTCAAAATATAAGAATAAGAAAAAATCCCAGCAAAATATATGGAGTATATAATTAAGCCCAGAACCTGAATGAACCAGGGGACTTCAAATGGACTATGTCAACGTAAGAATTTCACATCCAAAAAGCACTGCATTGTTTGGCTCTAAGCATTTTACTTTTTTGTTTTTGCTTGTCCAAATGGTGTGCAGTGAAATGGAGTGAGAGAACTAACAGATGGTTTACATAGGTGGACTTGTCACATTGCCCGAATGGCAATTAGATTAGAGATGCCAGCCAGGACAGCCCCACACCTGCTAGTCCTTTCTTAGTTTTTGTTTCATGACCCATGACATTTAGCAGCACTTGTTTTCTAGCAAAAACATTTTTCTGTATTATACTTCCTTACCTCAGTCTCTGCCATGAGACCCTTAGCTTCATATACTTTTCTTCTTAGTAAAAACATTTCAGGAAAATGTAAAGGGATTTTCATCTAAAGGAGTTGGACATATAGACCAAAACAGAGAATAGTATAGGTAGAAATAGTGAACCAAGGGGATCGCTGATTCTGAAGACCGGTAACAACCATCATTCAGGCAGAATTTATTGGTGATACCAATTGGGAGCCATACCTGCATATCCAGAGACAAAATGAAGACCAGATTTATGGTTGCCTTCCCTGTACAAAAGCATGGGCAAATTTTGGTCTGAAATCCTTCCTGAAATTACCTGGAAAAAATTTAAAAGAATTGCTTTAGAATAAAAAATAACGATGAAGTGATTACTGGGCTCCTTTCATGGTTCAGAAGATACCAATACCGAAACCCTTATGCATAAAACTGTATTTCCTCTCTGATATATTTTTAAATCACTGTCTATAATAATGAACAGGAGTGTTTTCACCAGTAATTTTGTAATGGAAGATTTCTGTATCAAAATAAATAATTTTACTGGCATAAAAGTCATGGGGAATATATTATATAATTGAGAATAAAACGCTGGTACTCAGTAAATAAAATATTGTGACATTTTTGTGGATTTCAATGTGATATATTTACAAAGAATAAAAACTTAAAATACTATGATAAATGTTAGTTCATAGTCTATACTTAATGAGATTATACCCAAAAACGCATTAGAAAATACAACAGAGGGACAGATACATTATTTCTAAAAAGGATATTTTAAAAAATATATATTCATTTTTTTTATCAAAATGTGAACAAACACATTGTTTGAAATTGTATATTAGTTTAATATATAGAGTATTCCTAGATACAGTCCCAATAAAGTTTATTGGAGGAAAAATTTATTATGTTTCCTCACTTTTTTGCTCATGTGCATAAATTGTTGTCTCATAAGAGTTTAATCCTACAAGTAGAGTTGGCATTTTATGCATCGTGAAAGTATTACTAAATTGACAAGGACCTGCAGTACTTAGAAATTAATGGTGTAATATGACTAAGCTTAAAATTCAGTGAGAATACTATTTTTACTGAAAAAATATGCTGATAAAAGCATCTGTATTAAAGAGAATCCCATTAACAGAATCACGGCAGGTACCTTAAAAGCTTCATTACTATGAAATATGAGCAATTTAGGATTATTTAAGGTTAACATTACTACTTCTTTGGATTTCAAAGTACAATTAGCTACTTCATTTATCATTTTTGACACAGATCACTGGAGAGCCGGGACTTCTCGTTAGTCAAGTGGACTTTCTGACTCTACTAGAGAATTGGGGCATGAAGTTTGAACATCAGTATCATTGCAAAATATTAAGCCAAGCTAATATTTCTAATTTGCCAGATAATCACTACCAAAATTACTGTCTTTTAAAATCTAATATTTTCCTACATCAATTCTTTATTTGATAGGCAAAGATAAATACTGTAAATAATGATTCATTTCAATTATTTTTTTCCTTTCTGTCTCCCTATTAGAGACCAAAATGATACATGAAATGCATGTTGTTGTACAACATAATTGTTAACATAGGCTAATTTTATTTTTTGTCAAAAATAAGTATGATACAATATGTATTGCTATTATTACAAATAGATTTAAAAATGCACAGTCCCAGAAGTTCCTTTTCTGTTATTTTTTCACATATTTTTATATCATCAAGGTTATAGAACTCTATATTTTTTGAAATTTTAATTCTCTTCCTGAAACTATTTTTTTAACTTCATTTCCTTGTTTCTCCTTCTCTCCACTTGGTGTTTCTTCAAACTTTATAGTTAAAGCATTTCTTGTCAATATTTTCTCAGTTTTTCAGTCTTTTGTAATAGTTGAAATAAATCTATAACAAAATGCCTAAGTCCATAGATTGGCGTTGCGTTAATATATGTTTATGCGCTTCCTATAATATAAAATATATTTAAGTTCAGTATAGATTACTGTAAGTCTATATAACTACAGATCAACGTTAGTATAAATTGCTGTAAACTATGTAACTATGTGCTATATAACAGTAAATGTAACTGTCTCTTAAAGTAATCAGAGATCTGAAGTTTTATCTTCATATATAAGTATGTAAAAAGCCAGCTTGAGGAAAGGGGAAATAAATCAACTAATCTTCATTAGTTTATATAAGAGATAAAGGTAATCATTTCAAAAGTTCAGGGCAACTCAAATCCTAGTATATGGCCCTATATAGGATGGAGTTCGTCATTGACTGAACTGGCAGCTATTGGAAATTAGGAGAGAATGTGGTAGATCTCCTGATGAGAAATCTCCCAAGTTGAGGGTATTTCACACTTCAAAAATGACAGAGCTCATGACAGCTTCGATTGAACAATTAAATCCCATCAGACCGTCTTGAATTCAGGAGATGAGAAATAATGAACTGCATTGGTATTTTGAATTTTCCATAGAGCACTATTGATATATAGCTTTCATCATGCTTTGTAATTCTCAGTGGATTTACTGCACTTCGTATTAGAGCTTGAACATCCAGTAAATGGCATTGCATGTCCTAGAATAATAAAAATGTTGTAAAAATGGGATATTTAATGAACTTGCTGGGTAAGATTGTAAATTACTTAATGTCACGCTACCAGGTTTAATTAGCACATTGGGCCTAGTAAATTCAGTGGAACATCTTTCTAGAATGCCTACCTGTGATTACCTGACTAATATTTGTCATTGTTACTACACAGGAATAAGGAGGATTAATATGCCAATTAATTAGATGACTCTTGTGGGTATGTTTTAAATATATTTGGGGAGAATTATGTTCCTAGGAATAGCAAAATTTATTTCCTTGCTTTTTAAAAATTATATATATATATATATATATATATAATATACACACACACATATATACATATATATATATATATATACACATACATGTATGCGTATATGTACTTCCTTTTAGCAGCATAGTCTTCAAATTGAGTTAGTAATATAATTTAACAGTGATTTATTTGACATATTTGGATAAAGTATTCCTGAAAATGAAGTAACTATAGAGTTGAAGTGAAATATAGTAGTCAAAAAAGAAAGATTTCCTAGTTCCTGTGATCTTAAAATATTGTAAAGGTCTATAACAGTATTCATGACAACCAATTTCACTTGTTCTTCTGTAGCTGTGAATCTTCTCATGAATCATCATTTGCTTTGAAAAAATAGGTTTTAATTATTTATTTTTAAATCTATGTTTTGAGACATAATTGACATAAAGCATTGTACAAGTTTAAGATATATAAGGTGTTGATTTCATACATTTATATGTTGCAATATAATTACCACCTTAGTATTAGCTCCTAACTCTACCATATCACATAATTATCATTTCTTCTTCGTGATGGGAACAATTAAGATCTGGTCTCTCAGCAACTGTGAATTGTAATTAAAGTTTAATTGATACTATAAATTAATTATAGTATTGCTGTCTATAATCACTATGCCATGCATGAGATCTCCATTCACTTTTTTGGGAGGGCAGACTTCAACTATAACATGCCACTTCAAATTATTCAAGACACTCAAACATAATACTAACCAATATAAAACAGCTACATTTATAAATCAACAAAAGCATAAATATTTTGTTCATATTATTGGTATTGAATGATACTCCAATTTTATTAAATTTTATATTTTATTTTTCTTGAATTTTATATTTCTTTTGCTTGTTTTCCTTCTATTCAGGCAGCAATTCTTGCCAACTAAATAATGGTGGATGTTCTCAGCTTTGTTTACCAACATCTGAAACTACAAGGACTTGCATGTGTACAGTGGGATATTATCTCCAAAAGAACCGAATGTCATGTCAAGGTATAAGGTCTTGAAAAATTTAATTCTGATGAATTTACTTTATCCATGCAGATCTGAGGCAACATGATGTAGTTAAAAAATAGAAAAAAAATATTAGCTTCTTTTTGGATTCTGGTTCACTGCTCAGTCTCATATATGAAGGATTTTTAATGTACCTAAAATATTTTAAGTATTACTGTTCTTTAAAGCTTATATCTTTTTTTTAGTTATTTTCAAGAAATACAGTTTATTGTCAAACTTTTAGCCAAACCCAGTAGAAGCTACCTTAACTTGAATAGGCAAAGGTTGAAGTAAAAAGCGGTAATTGACCAGTTACAATTACCATCCAATCTGAATCCAGTTATGTTTACTTTCTTTTAACAATTTAAGAGAAAGTACATAAAGGCTGTGAGGTCTCTGAATTTCTCAGCTGAGAGAGAAGAGCCCTGCCAAAGAACTGGCACCGAACAGACCCATCTTCCTATTTCTTGTTTCATGGATTCTGGCTCTAAGACTCAAAGAAATTTGGTTCTAGAATGATCTTTTTATTCAATGATCATAGCTTAATTTCATTTTTAAAAAGTTTCAGTCTTATATGAGGAATGTTTGTTAATGTTATCACATGCTTTCTTTTAAATAAAATATTTATATGCCACTTATGTACTAGGCACTGTTCTAAATACTTTAAACATATTAATTCACTTAATCCTTATACTAACCCTTGAGGTAGGTCTCTTATTATTGCCATTTTAGAGATGTGAAAACTGAGGCATAGTGAGATTAACTAGCTTGCCTGAGTCACACAGTTAGTAAGTAGTAAAGACCCATGTAAACCTAGGAATTCTAATTTTAATAAGAAAATATGTGTCAAAAACATGTTCTAGCATATTAGAAAAAGTCATAAACAGCATGCAGACTTCTGGTAGTCAGCTTTTATGTATGTTTATTTTAGGACATACTTTTGATGCTAGAATGGCAAGGTGTTAGTAAAAGTGAAGTACTTTTATATTTTTAGTGTTCAAAATGATTTAAAACTAACTTTATTAGAAAAGTAACAGTGATATAGTTACCTAAAATTATATATAAAATCAAAGTTTATTATCATATATAAACAACAAGGTAACTGGGCATTAGAAAAGAGGGGATGAATTTTGGTTGTGAGGTCAGGTGTGTTTTCAAGAATTACCTGCCTCTGTTTTTGTGAAAGTCTAGTTCCAGATCAGTAGTGTTGTCACTACCTAGGAACTTTTCAAAAATTTAAATGATTTCTCCTCTTCGATGGGGGCCTGGTAATCTGTGTTTTAACAAGTCCTCTAGGAGATTCTGATGCATACCCAAGTTTGAGAACCACTAATCTCTCTATCTATCTTTCAACTAGTCAGAAGTGTAGTGTACAATTTAAAAAAAAAAGTTAAAAATAATGCTAGTAGAATAATTTTAATTTTAAATATTCATTTGGAGCTTTTTTTTTCTTTTTCCAATTTAGGTATAGAGTCATTTCTTATGTACTCTGTTCATGAAGGAATCAGGGGAATACCTCTGGAACCAAGTGACAAAATGGATGCATTGATGCCTATATCAGGAACTTCATTTGCTGTTGGAATAGATTTTCATGCAGGTAAATAGCTTTTTATTCATAATTTATATATGATGTTTTTACTTGATTTATTAAACATGATGCAAATATAACCTTTCCCTCTGTACTCTGAGAGTCAAGATGAGGAACAAGAAAGTAAATTGGTAATGAATTTTTAAGCCAAATACAAATTGCTCTAAATATGTTTTCCTGAAAAAAAAAATCAAGTAAAAATTTCCTAAAATAAAGCATTTGAGTTGCAAATACCTGAAAATGCCATGATTGACAATCGGTTGCTTCATTTTTATTTCTCTCCTTTCAAAATGACACCTTTACTTTTATTCAATTATAGATATGTATATATATATAAAATATTTTGTTTGAGAATATACATAAACCATAATCTTATTTAAAATATTTCCAGAATGATTATCTATTCTAACATTGGTAGTAGAATATTAGATCCAAATAACAAGAAAACAATTATAAATCCTGTGACATTTAAATTACTTTTGAAGACAGTATGTATAATTTTGGAGTCAGATTTTATCCTTACCTTCTTGTTTTAGCAAACAGTGAAAAAAAGCATATTGGACACTAACATTTTCTGTGGCTTACATAAATGTGTGACTGGAAATTGATAGTAGACACTGTCCAATTTATTGAAGTAAACGTGTGTGTGTGTGTGTGTGTGTGTGTGTGTGTGTGTGCTAATTGCTAAATTCAGAGATAATATAAGCATTAGATATGCTTTGGCATTTACACTCAGATTTTTTTTTCTACACTTGTGGGTCTAACTTTATAAGAGCAAATTTTTCTACCGCTCATCCAACTAAATCTTATGTTTCCCATATTAATGTTTTAGTGCTGAAGATGTACATGCATGTTTACAGTGTTGTTGTTTTTTTTTTGTAATTGTAAAGACAATTTTATCTAATTCTAAAAAACAAGTAGTTCTTAGATTTATAATCTTAAAATCCTTAAGCATCGGCATGTGGGATTCTGGCTGTAAGCTTATTTTTTTTCCCTCAGCTCTAACACTTTGTTTAATCATGTGTTAATGAAATTCCTGGCTACCATTTAATGAGTTACTGAGGATCTTTACTTTCCTTAAGTAAATTATTTTGTACCCAACGTTTGGAATCATATAGAGGCACACTTTCTACATTTTTAAAAGGATGTTTCCTAAAAGGAAATTCAGACAAATATAGTATATTTTATTGAGCATTATGTAAATTTTGCTAAGATGACAATGTGATTTTTGATCAAACCTTCATTATACTTGGAAGGTTCACTAACCTACCATGCATAATCTACCCAGTCTCTTAATTATAGGCATCTTATTCTTTAGAATTTTATCATATAGTATTTAGTAAATGCAAAAGTGCAAAATGAAGAAAATGTGAACTTCTTGAAAAGATGTTATGTACATGCATAATTTTTAGTAAGTACACATAATCCCTTGTTTTAACTGTTATCCTATATTTGATTCTTTTAAAGACTTCATAATGATTTTTGAAAGTATTTAAAACATTTCTATAAGGTAAAATATTGAAACATTTGGTGTAAATGTTCTGATTAGATCACTAGTAAATTTCTTTTTTCTTAAGGGTAGACTGATTATTTGTATAAGTTCGCTCTGAGGCTTTATATTGGCCCTGAAATGGTTAAGTTTCATATAATGTGCCACAACACAGCTAAACAAATATTTTTTGTTTGCAGAGAATAGTACTCTCCCTGTTTCTAGATTTCCAATAATTTTTAATATCATAATAAACTTATTTTGCATCAGAGTAGTTTTTCATCAGAGTGTTCTTCATATCATACCTGCCATATTTTTAAATTAAATTTCTAGAAAGAAATCATTTTTAGAAAATCTATTTCTTCTAAATGTAAAAGGATATAGGCATATGGAATAGTCATATAAAATTAAAGTGTTCAAGAATGTATTAAAATCCCTATTGTTAATCAGAAAATAGCAGCGCAAAACTTGCTTTGAAATCTGAGGATTAGACAGACAGACACTCGGGGCAGCAAAACATAGAGTTGGAAGAGGCGAGACTTTTGCAACAGGCAACTAGAATTCTAATTCCAGTTCACCCTCTTACTACTCTGTGAGGTTTGTAAGTTAGTTAATATATCTGAGGCTCAGTTTCTTCAGTTTATGGAGTGTGGGAATATTCAGATTAATGTATACAAATATTTGACACAGTGCCTGACATATAAGGGAGCTAAGAAGATAGTAGTGATATCTAATAATAGAAAGTAATAAATTGCAGAAGTAAGCATATGTGGTTTATGTGTGTGTAATATATATATTTACAAACATGCCCTGGAAGCTATATTTAAACTTCTAATTAGCAATGTTTTTTTTTTTTTTTTTTTTTTTTCTGTTCTCTTGCCTGATACTATACTTTCTGTCCAGTTATCTGCATAGAATAGTTGTTCCTTAACTTCTAGGGGAAAGAGTATATTAGTAAAATTCCTTAGTAAAGATGAACTCAATAATGATGATAATGAACATTATATAAAGTAGATAAATAAAGCTCAAAAAGTAATACCAGTTCTTTGAAGTCATTCAGTATAAACCTAGGAGGCCAGCAGACAGTGCTTAGATAAGGAACCAAGTAAAGCACTAATATTGATGATGGTAGTGTTGGTATTAAGAGCTTCCAGCCACTTCTGCACATACCTTTTATGTTTCCATCTATTTCACAGTCTGATCCTTCACTAATTGTGTTTTAAGAAAATATATTAGGATCAGAGTAAGTGTCAGCAGCTTGATTTACAGTATCATTATAGACAGTATGTAAGCTCTGTGGCTTTGTTGTAGAGTGAAGTTACTCCAGGGAGGAAGGAAACAAAATGACGAATCGCTCCTGAGCAAAGTAGAGAAACCAGTTTTTGGTGCATCAACTTTTTTTTCCCCCCACCAAGTCGTTACGTTTTCCTGATTATAAGTTCTTCCACTATTAGTTCTCTTTGCAGATATTCCATATTTTCTTCTTTCATTCATGGCACTCACATCTGTGACATAATCCCTACTTTAGGATCAATCAAAGATAAAGATGACAGAATGGAAGGGCATAGTTGCTCCTTATTCTAAACAACAAAAACAACAAAATAAACAAAAACCTCCCATCATAATAAGTAGATGGTGTGAAGGAGAATCATTTCTTGAGTATAACCATCATAATTTATGTCATATTATTTTATTACCACAGTTTTACAGAGATAAATCCATTGTTCAAACCTGTACATTTTGTGAGGATTAACAGATCTGAATCCTGCTGGCTTTGAGTCCTAATGAATTACAGTTTTCTGCAGTGAAAGGGTTTCTTTCACCAGAGGAAGCAATTCTGGGTACTATCCACAGAAGAAAGAACACCCTGTGGCTAGATTTAAAATGTTCAAAGCATTTTTTATCACTTCAATGGAAAAGTCCCATTCCACTGGAAAAAAAAAAAAATAATAAGCTTTGAAAATCCTTGCCTACTGAGTGATATTCCTCCTGATGAATGAATATTGGATTTGATGCTTTAAAAGATATATTTTAGGGTCTCCTGGGTGGCTTCATTTGGTTGAGTGTCCAACTCTTGATTTCTGCTCAGGTCATGATCCCACAGTTCATGAGATCCAGCCCCGTATCAGTCTGTGTGCTGACAGTGCAGAGCCTGCTTGGGATTCTCTCCCTCCCTCTCTCTCTGCCCCTCCCCCACTCATGCTCGCTCTCTCTCTCTCTCTCTCTCTTTCTCTCTCTCGTTCTTTGGCCTCTCTTTCTCTCTCTCAAAATAAATGGAGATACTTAAAAAAAAATTAAGATATATTTTAGTTAGGAGAAAAACCTTCAAAACAAAGTCCATTGTTCCAGTTAGTAGTGTGGTGTTCAGTATGTAATGCTCTATTCAGCCTGCCCCTCTCCTGCTTTGAGAGTATTTATCCTTTTTTATAATGAACCCATACTAGGATATTACTTGAAGATAAAGATTATTTATCTGAAAATTTCAATCTTCTATTATTTTTTTCATCTTTTATATCTGTTCAACTTTTTGTCATCCAACTCAATATTAACACATGTTGGTTATGATCTAGTAGGTGTGAAACATCACAGCTAAGTTGCTGTAAAGGATAAAGAGAAACAAGGAATAGCTTCTGAGGTAATACACATATGGATGATCTGTAGGGTTTTTTGTTTGTTTATTTTGTCTTTCAAGAGAGCATCAAAAGACTATTATTTGGATGTCATTGCTCGGCACTCCCTATGGAGAATATTTTAATGTTTTTTTTTTACACCATGACATAGTGATGTAGCTATTAAGACAAAAGACACTGAAGGGACATATCCTTATAACTTCTATTAAAACCCATGGAATGTATAACATGAAGAATAATCCCTGATCTGAACTGTAGATCCTAATATAAACTATGGATATTCCAATTTAGGTTTATCAGCTGTAGCAAATGTACCACTCCAAATGAGATGCTGACAGTTGGGGAGGCTGTGTATGTATTAAAGGAGAAAGCACGTGGGAGCTCTCCACTCAATTTGTCTGTGAATCTAAAACTGTTCTAACAAAGTCTATTTGAAAATTTAAGTGAAGGAAACTATATGACAAAATACCATTGCCACATTTACACATTTGAGTGTCAACTACTTACATGAAATAATCTCTCTGTAATCGTTCCACAACATTTGGATATATCTTTGACTGTTAGAACAAGAAGGAACATTTGCTACCAGGTTGTAGCATTCCCTCAGGTTACAGATAAGGAAACTGGAACCCAGAGAGATCAAGAGGTTGTACGGTATGGAGGATCCTATTTCCAGTTCTTTACACTACGCCAGCCTGCACTTGTAACCAGTGAAACAAAATTTTGTTTAGACATTGTTGGCATTACTTGATAAACTTCATTGCACTTCTGCAAATTTGTGCCTGTAGAAGATTATATTTTATTTTGGTCATATGCTGAATCATTGAATCATGTGACCTTAAGCCCATTTAATAATTAAAGCAGGTGACACTCAAGTGAGAGTCTCTTTTTCTTTCCCTGGAAGCTTAGAAAACAACTATTTACAAATTTTTTTTTTTTTTAGTAACCATTTTGTCACCAACCAAGCCACAGAAGAATTTATAGAAAGAATTCTTTTTATGTCACTAACAGCAATAGCTTAAGAAATATAATACTGTTGCTTTGGGACATCTTTTCAATTTTATGAAAACCATTTCTGTGGCTACAAAGTGAATTTTTAGGACTGGTTCATTTCTTCTTGTTCTTGTGACAGTGAACCAATACTACTTTGTGTTGTCATTTCGAACTTGCTTCAAGACTGTATTTTCAAATCATGTGAAAGGTGTGTATTTGTAGATGTTAAAGTCTGGTATATCTTTCAAGAGGGAAAGGAGTAACTACCACAAGAAAACAAAAACTTTTCAACACTGCCTGGGAGACGAATAACATAAACATACATAGAATAAGGAACTATAGGTTAAACAAATTATTGTGTATATCTCACAAATCATTTTTGGATAATTTCTAAACTCAAAATGTAAACAAACAAACAGCTTTCTTAGGCATCTGAATTATTCAATAGGTTACTGAAAACCAAAAGCCCAGAAGATGTACAATGATTGCTTGCTAAGATTAAGGCTTTCATCAACTTTCGTCTTACTGAGAGAATGGCTCAGGCAGTTAGCACTCCTCATGAAAGTAAAACCTGTCAACACCAGCTTCAGACTAATTCATGCAAAGCACATCCATTCTGTATTTTGGTACCTCTCTTTTTCCCTCTCCTGAGTTAGTATATGCTGCTATATTTCTTTTTAGTGGCTAAGGATTCTTTTCAGCAAAGCTACACTCATATTTGATAGTCTAATATATTTCTGTACTCTTTTCCTTATCAACACTGAGTTAGCATGAAACCTATCCTCAAAAGGCCCTACTACACTAATTCACAGTAAATTATTAATAGCTGCTAAGAGATTTACAAGTTATCTTTCTAAGTGTGTTTGGGCAAAGCACAGTATTTTAACCCATACCATAAATACAACTAAAGCACCACTAAAAATTGTGAAGAAAGTATTTTTATAGATAGGTCAGTCTTCTGGAGGTTTTCCAAATTACCCTGTCCTCTGACTTGTAGACAATAGATTGCCACCTGTTTATTCCCAGAAGCTCAGTCCTGGATATGGTAACAGGCCAAATGATAATGTAGAGGTCTCCTTTAGCTTAGGTACACTGATACCATTAGTGCTGTTAATGAAATGTGACCTTAAAAAAGTGTTTTAACCTTGAAAAAGTGTTTTCCCCCATTTTAAGAAAACCAATAATATATTAGTCTATTTTTCTTTTTGACACCCTTTCTTTTAAAAAAAATAAAAGAGGTATGCTTCAGCTTCTAAGATTATTGATCATTAGTTTTTAATCAAGTAGACAATTTTCTAGTTAATAGAGAAAAATGGAAGTTATTTAATTGATTCTGGACTGGTCATAAACAGTGGATCTTGAATTCCTTTTTATCATTTTGCTTTTTTCTTCCCCAGGGACAATAAGCAGCAAGTGTAGTAAGTGGATTCTTTGGGGACTTTAGAAGAATAAAGAACTAATTATTTCCATGAATTCCTTACTACTTTTAGAACAAGGACTTGGCTGAAGTAGAAAGGCTAGAAATAGGGCTCCTGGGTGGCTCAGTTGGTTGAGAGTTGACTTTGGCTCAGGTCATGATGTCACAGCTCACCTCGTGAGTTCCAGCCCTACATTGGTCTCTGTGCTGACAACTCAGAGCCTGGAGCCTGCTTTGGATTCTGTGTCTCCCTTTCCTCTGCCCCTTCCCTGCTTATGCTCGCTCTCTCTCTCTCTCTCTCTCTCTCTCAAAAATAAATAAACATTAAAAAGAAAATTTTAAGAAGAAAGGCTAGAAATAAAATTAATCACCCAAACAGAGTTAGAAGTAGGAAGTTTGGAAGAGAAAAAAGATGAAAATAACATCAAAGAACCTCAATATTTATTGAACACTTACTATATTATAGGAATGTTGTTGGGAAACTTTTTGTATTTATGCCATTTAATTAATCAGAATAATCTGTTGAGGCAGGTGGATTGTTCATTGTAACAGTGAAGAAAGTGGGTTTGGGAATAAAATATGGATGCAGAAGAGAGTTGGTTACTTTGAGATGCTCAAATGAAATTCTGCAATCAGGATTTGCATTTGAGTTTTTGCCCTTAGTTTGACATAAATAATGAATCAAATAACGAGTAGTTAAGTAACCAACATTGGATCCCTAATAATTTCATAATGAGAATTTTAGTCCTATTGCAGTGATGATTGGTAAAGAGATTTCACAGTATCAGGGCTTGGTATTTGGGGGGAATGATGATAATATGGTCACCAAGTATAGGATAGCCCCTGCTAAACTTAGGGACAGAAGACGAATAGTACAGCCTCATCTGAGAGGTCAGTGAGGGAAATGATGATGATCATTATTTAAAGGGAAAGGGGAAGAAAAAAGAATATCCCCTATATTTGTATTATTTATTGCTACATAACAAACTACCAAAATTTAGCAACTTGAGGCAATAAACATTTATTATCTTATAGCTTCTATAGGTCAGCTTATAAGGTTGCAATCAAGATGTTGGCCAGAGACATGCTCTCATCAGGCGGCTCAACCAGGGAGAATTTGCTTCCAAGTTCATGTGGGTGTTGGCAGGGTTCAGTTCCTTGTGAGCTGTTTGACAGAGGTCACAGTTCCTCACTGAATACTGACCTCAGTTTCTTGTTACGTGGGCCTAGGATAGGAAACTTCACAACGTGATTGCCAGCTTCCCTTTGGGCTAGTGAACAATACAGTGAGAAATGGCACACACGAGGTGAAAGCTAAACCTTTTGTAACCTAATGGCAGAAGTGTTATCTCATCATGTTTGGTACATTCTATTTATTAGGACCTAGCATCTAGGTACATCCCACACTCAAAGGGAAAGCATGAAAGAAGAGACTCAATTATAGGTGTTGGGAATCACTGGTTTCTTCATTAGTATTACTGATGTTTTATCCCTACTATCACCACACATTATTGTCTAAGAGACAAATTTTGACGGTTGGTTCAGGCTATTAATGATATCACTGTGTAGGTAGCATCTGTGTTATGACTTAAATACTTTAACAAGAGCCAACAACTTCCTCCACTACCCCCCTCTTTTACACTTTTGTTTTGACCAGTGTCTAGAAAAGTCTTCATGTAATAGTAACTTACACTAAATCTTCTCCTGACAACTCTCTGGCACAAAAGCTCTTTAAGAAAAGCTCTTTCAAGAAAATTCTTATAGCTATATAGGATTGCCTGGGGGATATAAAGGTGTGTAACATGAACAGAATTGTTAGTGTAGTTACTTTCTTTTTTGTCACCAATACAGACTGAGTGTTGACTGATGTTAACTACACTTAGAATGGGTTCTAGCATTGCATCAAGTGTCCCTTTCCAGAGATTTGTGGCCAGAAAGGGAACTCTGAAGTAGTTAGTTGGCAACAATCACCAGTTCTTTATGCCTACCATGGTGCACAAGAGGAATTATGCCAATCTAAGGATGGCATGTTATCTTCCATCATTTGCTATGAGTAAAACATTCTGTCAGTGAATTCATCTGGGACTACGTTGAAAAACAAAATAAAGTTGATTGCTTTATCCTAGAAGATTATTTATTTATTTATTTACTTACTTACTTACTTACTTATTTTTACTAGGGACTGAATGAGAGGAGCTAGATGTAAATTAAGTAGGAAAAAATTCGGATGGAACCACAAATGGAAGTTGGTTGTAAGTGTATTAAGCACTAGAATAGATTATTTAAGTGTTATAAATCTCTGGCTCTAGAGCATTTTAGAGCTAAGACAAACAAACAACTTCTTCTGAATAATGATTTCTCTTGGTTTCTTCCAGCTTTTTCACTATTCAACTTCCAATATTAACAACTTCAACAGTAATAACCTATAGGCTGGTTTTAAAAAAAATACATCTATTTTCTTAGTCAGCAGTCACTAAAACCTATGTGAACAAAATCAGAATTAGGCTTGCATAGTGTAAGCATAGAAAGTAGACTGTACTATAGAATCTGTTCTTTTCTTCAAGAGAAAACCAAATGTTGACAGGGAGATTCCATTTTTGTTGCTGCTTTCTTCACAGGTAATATACTAAAAAGAATTGATGATTTCATAGTATTTCAAGGTTCTAACTATATAAGAAAAGTTTTTTTTGAAAATTCTGAATAAAAGGATTCAAAAATTTATTTTGTCACCTATAATATATTATTCTGATTAGTAGGGATAAGAGCTAAGTTCTAATGATCATTCTTATTTGCAACCGTATTTAAATTGTGATGATAGATTTGTGGGGTTTTTTTCCATTCATTGTTCTCCGTTAATAGTATTTTAGTGGCAAAATAACTGATATTTTGATCTCACTTAGCTCAGATTGAAATTTATAGTTACAATACAGGACACCAGTGAGTATAGTTGCATACTCAATTATTTTCAGTGTTCATGTGAAATCCTGCTAACTCAAAATAGTGATGATTGAATGAAAAGTGGACAGCTCAACCAATAAATGTTATTAAAATATGTTTGAGGAGCAATAGTCATTAGTTCAGGAAACACTCATGATGACAGATATCAATTTATAATTAAATAAGTACTTTCATTTATTTAAAAATTCTTTATTAAAATCATACATTATAGGAAATTTAGAAAATTAGGAAATATGAAATAAAATTGTAACAAAAATCATACTACTACTATTAAACAGACAGCAAGTATTAATATCTTGGTGTGTTAATCTTTTTATCATTTTATTTTATTTTTTCATCATTATAGGTGTACTCTTTAATCTTCATCTCCTATTTCTCCCATTCCCCCATCCACCTCCTCTCTGGTAACCATCAATATGTTCTCTATAGTTAGGAATCTGTTTCTTGGTTTCTCTCTCTCTCTTTTTCCTTTGCTCATTTGTTTTGTTTCTTAAATTCGATGTGTAAGTGAGATCATATTGTGACATACTGATATTTGTGCTGTTTTTTAAATACAAATCTTATCATTGATAAGATTTTGTTTTGCTCCTTTTATTTACCATTTTAACATGAACAGTTTGCTATGTTATGATTAACAATCTGTGAATACTGCTTTTAACAGGAGTACATTATTATATCATGTAGATTACATTCGTTTTGACTTTTCCAATAATTTTGGACATTTTGATTATTTTCAAGTTTGGACTGTAAATCTTTTTTCAACATTTGTGCTAATTCCTCAATCTCAAATTTCCTTTTTTTTAAACAAGTTTTTACAGACATAATTTACATACCATAGAATCCATGTGTTGAAAAAATAACAAGTCATTGATTTTATCATAGTGTTGTGCAACGATCACCAATATATAATTTTAGAACTTCAACCAAGGGAAACTTCATACTCATTAGTAATTCTCATATCTCTTCCAACTCATAAATCTTAAGGGAAGAAGCACTAATCTACTTTCTGTCTCCCCATGTTTGCCTATCCCAGGCATTTCATACAAATGGAATCACATGATATGTGGTCCTTTGTGATTGAATTCTTTCTCTTATCATAATGTTCATCCATATTGTAGCATATATCAGTACTTCATTACTCTTTTCTTTTGCCAAATTATATTTGATTATATGGATATATGAGCTTTTATTATCCATTCATCAGTTGATGAACCTTTGAGTTGTTTCTACTGTTTTTAACTATTGCAAATAAAGCTGCCAGGAACATTCAAGTTCAAGTTTTGGTGTGGATATTTGTTTTCATTTTGCTTAGGTATATATATACCTACCAATGAACTTGATAGTTTGCCAGATGACTGTTCAAATGTCTGTATGCACTGGAAATCTGAAGCAGACATTGTATTTCTTCTAGTAGGCTTGCATATGGACTGGCCTTTCTTACATCTTATAGAATGGTGATGATTGTACATAATGTTAATTGCTAATACATGCACAACTCCTTGATTCTACTTAGAAATATTTTTTTGTAAATTCAAAATTATTCTCAGCCTCATCCATTCATGATTAAAAACATCTCTGAGATAAAAGTAGATAACCTATTATGGGCTGAATTGTGTCCCCCAAAATTTATATGTTGAAGTCCTAATATTTAGCATTTCAGAATGTGACTAAATTTGGAGATAGGACCAAAAGAGGCAATTAAGGGAAAATAAGGTCATATGGTTAGGGCTTAATCCAATATAAATCATGTCCTTATAAAAAGAGGAAATTGGGACACTGAGAAAAGAACCTATGCAGACAAAGGGAGAAGACAGCCATCTACAAGCCAAAGGGAGAGACTCCAGAATGAAATCAACCCTGTTGACACCTCAGTCTCAGACTTCCAGCCTCCAGAACTTTGAGAAAATAAATTACTGAAAAGCCTTCAGATCTGTTGCATTTGTTATGGCAACCCTAACAAACTAATACAATATTTAAATACATTATACAACAAATGACTACTAAAGCCATTTAAAATGTCTATTTTATTGGAGAGAGCATTTGGCAATCATTATAGGAAATTCAGTATCTGGAATTAATTATTTGTTCAAGCTGAAAAGTGTAAATTTAATCCCATGTACCTTTTCCAAGGGAGGTAGATAGAAATGGAAATACCCTTTTCTACACCTAACTTATGAATTTATTATCCCACACAGAACCTAATCTTTGTCCTTATTTCAGCTTTTTGTGATTTGACTCCAGCTGCTTGTGTTTCATTATACCTATTCTGTAATTTTTCTGCCTCTTTTCAGAGCCCGCGTTCTGCCTTTTTTTCAGAGCCCATATTTATTTCAGCTAGTTATTTCATTAATGAACTGTACATCTTTGCACTCTGTGCTCTTCTGACATTCTTGCTTTACAAATTCTCAAATCCCTGGAAAGCCTACAATCTTTCTCCATCCCTACCCCCTATGCTGGCTACATTTTATATGTCACTTTAAATCTTTAACCCATCCCGTAATCTCATTCTCAGAAGTTATCTTTGGATCTTAGCTTATTGAGAGTACTAGGCCAGTGTCATAAACTCTAATGACTACAGGGGCCAGGAAAGTTTCCTGTGTGAATAGTTAGGGAGAGAGGGAGGCCTAGTGGGGATTGACTGTGACAGACAATACTGCAAATGACCTAGCTTGGACAGATGCTACTTAACTACATATCATTTCTGTGATGCAGTATTTACAGCCTGAGTTGCTAGTTTTTGTTTTGTTTTGTTTTGTTTTGTTTTGTTTTCCTAAGAGGAGCACATAGCAGTATAGAAGATAATAGCGTAGACCAATAAAACATATTTATTTGTGACCAGTTTGAACTTTTTGAGAAAGGCCAATAGGCACGATACTTTCTCTCATCCATATTTAAACACACTTACGTCTTGGTGTGCATGAGGTTGATTGGGGAAATTGTTGTGATAATAAAGGGGATTGAGACTGATGAGATTGAGTTGGAATGTGTTATAGGGCTGACCCCTGAGAAGGAAATAGTGGAGGAAGGTTGGATAGGATAAGTCTCAGACTGCAGTGCAATTCTAAGAAATTTTTAGCAAGGCTGATTGGGAATTCTTGAGCCAAAGTTACCATTTCAAGGAGTTGTGAATTTCATAGTAGTGTGTCTGCCTAAGTATGCATGTCATACTCAGTCATCATCTGGGAACCTTGTTGGAAGTGGGGCCTTGGTGTCATTGATGGAGTCAGTCAATTATCTCCCCATAGTCAGAGATTTGAGGAGTGCATGTTCATGACTGCCAAAGACCACCCCTTGTGCCACACAGGGTGTGTCTACACAGGTTTGGGAAATTACTCTGTAGTTCCTTTAGTTCCTCTTCTTGTGGGGACATTTAGAAGAGGGAGGTAAGTGGGACTAATAGACCTTAGAGCTGTAGTTTATCTCAGGCCACGATTGATAATCATTTTCTTCCTCTTCCACTGTCCATTGTAATTGCCCATCATTCATTTACTTTTTTAAATTTTTTTGATGTTTATGTTTTATTTTCGAGAGAAAGAGAGAAACAGAGCACAAGCATTGGAGGGGCAGAAAGAGGGGGAGACACAGAATCTGAAGCAGGCTCCAGGCTCTGAGCTGTCAGCACAGAGCCCAACACAGGGCTCCAACTCATGAACCATGAGATCATGACTTGAGCTGAAGTCAGACGCTTAACCAATTGAGCCACCCAGGCACCCCTGTAATTGCTCATCATTCTTAACTATTTCTAAGGGGTCTGAATCCTTGATAACCCTTCTCAGACTTGGGTTGCTGCATGTGTCTTTTCACAGGGAATATGAGAAGGATCTTAAGTGGACTACTCAAGTACCATACATATCCTTCTCTGGCCAAATTAGGTGAAAGTAGCCCTACCTCCTCATCCTGCTCAGGGTCAGTCATGTATGCCAGCATCGTGACTCCTCTTTTAATCTGCTGATTACTAGACACAAGAAATGCAAAGTTTCTTGTTAAGGGCCATAGCTTGTAGCTCAGTGGGACCCTTGCTTATGGCTTTTGGCAAAAGTGCATCTTCTTTGGCAACCAGAAAGTCCAAAGCTACACGGTCCAAAGTTGCAGGGAAGAGAAGTACAGAGTCCTCCAATGGGTCACTGAGAGTGAATTGAATGTGAGGACTCTGCTGTTTTCATTTTTTTAGTCCCTAGAGCTGTGAATTGCTCTGTTGGTAATACGGAACCATATACAGGTCTCTAATTGAATGAACATACTGTATCCTCAGGATGGCACCCTGAGAGTATTGCTTCTAAGCTGATGCTTCAACTCTGTCTTTAGAAGGTTGTTCTAGCATTCCATGAGATCCCATCTGCTTTTGATGGTGTGGTATGATTTAACCAGTGGATCCCATGGTCATATGCCCACTCTTATATCTCCTTCACTGTGAATTGAATCTGGGCAGAATCTAGATTATGTGAATTTATGCCATTTATGCCTGTGGATCAGCGATTCCATAAACCTTTGTATAGTGGTGTTGGCTGAGGGCCTGCATCAAGAAAGGAAAGACAATACCTAGAATGGGCCTATGTCGTTATGAGAATGAACCACTGATCCTTCCAGTTTAGAAAGTGCCTGATGTAGTTGAATTAACACCAAGTGATCAGTTGATGTTCTTGAGAAATGGTATCATATCATGGGTTCATTGTTATTTTCTATTGCTGATAGATTGGATGTTCGGACACAAAATTAGCTAGATTGGCCTTGGTTAAGTGGTAATCCATATCATTGAAACTTCATTTCTGCCACCATGAACTCTTTGTTCATGTACCCAGTTCTGGACTGGCTGATGATGAAGCTGGAGAAAGTTAACAGACCAAGGCATTTTGCTTGTCAGTACTTCTTTTGTGGTGGGTGCTTTCTTGTGAGCATTAAGATGAGATTCAAAAATCTTTGCACTTTGTGCTCACTCCTGTATATCAATCCACATGTCCCCACTCTAAATCTACTAATCTTTAATGTTCCAATTATTTTCTTTCCAGTCCCATGACCAGATGGCCTGGCCACTGGCCACTGCCTCAGAATCTATATACATGGGTACCTTAGGCTACTTCTTTCACACTAAGTGAATAATTTGGTGTACTGCTCACAACTCTGACCATATGGAAGATTTCTTCCCTCTCTACTCACTTTAAGGGCTACTCCTGAAACTGCAATTCACTTTTAGCTTGTATCCATATATTGAACTGAATGATCCATAAAACAAACTTAGTGTTTTGTTTTCTTTTCCCTTCTTCTTCTTGTCTTGATTGGAATCTCTACATAAACATAGGTATGAAGACAACTCATGATGGGCAGTTCCAGATAAATGGTTACTTAGAGCTTCAGGGTCAAGCATTCTTTTTCTTCCAGGGTCAATAAACCTGTCAGGAGAATTTTCTCAAAGAATATGTAATTCTGGTGTAGATGCCATGGACTTCCTGCAGAATCTTAGGGGCCTATGTTGGGATTCTCTTCCTGAGGCTTTCTATAAGCTCCACACTGCATCTTGTTCTGAGCACTGAAACCTGCAACACCATCATATCTGCTGGGTCATATGACCCAAATGACAGGGCTGCTTGGATCATAGCCTGGACCTACTGCAGAGCCCTTTACTGCTATGCAACACACTCGATGCTAGTAGTTTTCCATGTCACCAAGGAAATGGGCTGGAGCAATAATCTTCGGCATGGAATGAATATGTTATTTACTGAATCCAAAGAGGGTCTACCAGGTACTGTTTTACCTTAAGTAGGGACGTCAAGATGCAGTGTTTTGTCTTGGACTTTGTCTTTAGTTTTGACATACTTTTCACCACTGGACTCATGTAAACATCATTAAAATGGTGAGTTCATGAATCTTTGTAGGGTTTATCTCCAACCCTCAAGAGCATATGTGTCCTCCCAATGCTTCCAGCATCCTAGCCACACTTCTTTGTTCTGACTGATCAGTGTGATGTATTTGACATAATGGGGTAGTATAATATTCTCTGGGATGTCTATTGGTCCAGATTTCAGATCACTTCAGACTATATTTGAATAGGGTTTTTTTTTTTTAAGTAGGGGAGTAAGAAAATTAATATAGCCCTGAGGAAAACTATAAATAAATATTGTCATATATCAAATGTAAATAATAGTCTATCTGATCCTCCTCTTAAATCATATTGAAAGCAATGCATTTGCCAGATCAATGGCTGCATAATAGGTACCAGAGGCCTTATTAATCTGCTCTCTCAATGATACCTCATCTAGCATAGTGGGTATAACTGGGGCTGTTTCTTCGTTATGCCTGTGGTAGTTCATAATCATTCTGCAGGGGTAAGTCTGGCAAATTAATCAGAAACATAACTGAGACCACTGGCTGTCTTTAATGATGACATAAATCTCCATCTATGCTTATCCTCCCTAAGATGGGAGTAATCTTGACCATTCAGTTTGGATAGGGAGAGGTTGGAGGGTATATACTTTTGGAGACATCCAGTTGGCCTTTCTCACTATGATAGCTCTTATTCCAGAGGCAACTAATCCACCTTTGAGGTTCATCCCACTCCCAGGTATACAAGTTTAAGTTTCGTATTTTGAGATAAGAATGTTGAGTCACTCAAGTAAATGTTTTGTAGGTCCCTGTGAGGAAAGATCTGGGAGGATCACCATAGTTTTATAATTGGCACAGTGTTGCAGGGTTCCCCCACCTAGGGATTTGGCTACTTCTTCAATCAGTGGGTTCTGGATATGAAAATTAGTTCAGGTCAGAGATGTGAGCAGAGCATCATGACTTTTAGTGGGACAACAACCCTCTGGCTTCTGCATCTCCATTATTGTATTTTTGGGGTTATAAACATTAAGCAGCATCCTTGTTAACTATCAGTCCTCCCCCTATAAGCAAAATTAGTACTGAATTTCTTGGTAGTGGTGGTGCCTCTCTCATTACTACAGTTCCACCAGCCTTGGAGAATGGTGTGTCCTCTAAGGCCCTTTGGTGGGTTTTCTTTCTTTACATAATCTGTGTCTCCATTTCCACTTCCTTTTCTCATCTTTATTTTTTCATTTACCATCTGCCAGGGCAGATAAGGTGTTTCTACATGGAGAAAGTCATACTTAAGAGCCACCTTCACAGAGACTGTGTCCCACATCCTGCATCCTGGCTTCTTGCCAGAGTGTTATCTATATACTGAGAAAATGTTTTTTTTTTTTTTAAGTCCATTTATTCATTTTGAAAGAGACAGAGACAGTGTCAGTGGGGGAGGGGCAGAGAGAGAGGGGGAGAGAAAGAGAATCCTAAGCAGCCTCTGTGCTGACAGCACAGAGGGCTCGAACATGGGGCTTGGCAGGGAGCCCCAACATGGGGCTCGAACTCACAGAACTGTGAGATCATGATCTGAGTGGAAACCTAGATTCGGACATTTAACCAACTGAGACACCCAGGTGCCTCGTGAGAGAATACTTCTAAGTAGAAGAACCCTTGCTTGTCCATCTTATCTTCTAGCCCCTGTTGATAAAGCACCTTCAAAATCCAATGTCAGGGATACTTCTCTGGCCCCTGGTCATCACACGAACTATTCCTCAAAGTTCCCTCTGTGTGTAATCCCTTTCCTCCTTTATGAGGCTCAGCAATCCTTCCAGCTGGATTATATTGAGATGTAACCACAGTTATCAGCCTAGCAGCCAGAAAAATTGAGTCTAGCTCTCAAGGAGGTAACTTTTGCCTTCCCGGAGAAGTATTTCTGCAACATCGTTCAGCACAAGGAAGGTGTTAGCCTTTAATAAGGGACATTGGACAACCTTTACAAACTCTGAGTCCAAGGGATAGTTCAGGAACCTGAACCAACATCTTTAGGAATATCCACCATCCTCATTCATATTTTAGGGTCCCAGGTCTTACCAACCACATGTCTGATTTTATCATACCAGATTTGTCTTTGTTGAATATTTAGACATCTCTGGAGCTCTCTGGATCTAAGTATTAGCATTTCTGTTTGCTGTTCAGTTGTGTCCACTCTTCTACTGTCTCAGTGTAATTTCCCCATATCAACTCTCACATTTCGTTTTAATTGCTTGTAAACAGCTCTCAGTCTGTCATTATCCCTCTACAGAATGTCTTTACAATGTAGCAGTTGACTAGCCAGCTCTGCTGTCTTTGTAGTCCTTGTTTCTTCCACATTTTTCAAATGTATGACTCTTTGCCCCTACAAGATAGTTCTTTGAACAAGATGTTTTCTCAGGTCACTTTGTATGAAAATTTTAGCACTTGAATATAATATGCCAGGAGCTGTCCATGCCACATGTATCTTCAGGGCCATGTCCTCTTTGGCTGTTGTGCAAACAATGAGCCAGACCCAGAGGCCCATCTTACCATTTCTTTTCGTAGACTCCTCCTACACCATGTGTACTAGGGTAGATCCTCTGAGAAGCAGAGTCAAGACAGGATTAGATATGAAAAAGTCTTATTGAGGAAAAACCTGAGAGACAAAATAGAGTTGTCAGTCTACAATCCAGATCTGATTTATGTGAAAGTAAGAGAGAAGGAAGGGAGGTTAGGTAGGAAAAGTCTTAGACTGGTGTGGTTTCAGTAAAGTTTCAGGAAGGTTGATAAGAAACCAAAGTCACCCATGAAGCCAAAGTTGCCAATCAGAGGAGTTCCACATGTTGTAGTAATGGGCCTACCTTAATATCCCTGCCTCACACAGTCATTAGCTTAGAGCAGCCTTGGCATAGCACGTTGGGGGGTATAGCACACAGCAGCTGGGAACCTCTGTCAGTTATGCACTCTAAAATTAGAGATCTGAGGAGTTTATATTCAGTACTAAAGGGTTTTCTAGGACCTTAGACTTTTAGTGCTAAGACCAGGACAGTATTGGGCAAACTGTGATGGTTGGTCATCCTAGCTGTGACAATGTCATCATTATCATCATCATCAAATAAAACGCTAAAGTCGTAGCACTAAAAGCCAGCTTTTTATAGCAACAAATAAACTAGATGTCTTACACAAAACAAACATCTTTCAAACATGATTTCTGACTCTTCTCTGTCATTCCCTCCTGTTCCAATGAACAGCATGTTCCCTTGTGTGACATTCTCAGAGTTCTTCCAAGTGTAATTTTCCAAAGGGATGTAACCTTTCCTTTTTCTAGATTCTCATTACAATCTTTCTTTTTTTTTCTGAGAAAATCATAAAATTTACTTGCAAGAAAACTATACAGGCAAGTTGAGATGCTCCATTAAGTCAAGAATACATAGTTATCTCTGTATTTAGCACAATAAAGCATCTGTGCTATCCCCATTCATATATCTTCAAGCACATTGCTCTTCTCTTAACCATCTACCTTCTCTTCAAATTCTCCAAGGGAATTCAGTCTTTTTCCCCCATAAGTTTGTGTTTTCTTTCTTTCTTTAAATTTCTCTTTCTTTCTTTCTTTCTTTCTTTCATTCCACATTTAAAGGAAATAATATACTATTGGGTATTTGTCATCTCTGTCTGACCTATTCCATTTAGCTTAATGCCCTCAAAGTCCCTCCCTATTGTTGCAAATGAAAAGATTTCATTCTTTTTTATGGCTGAGTAATATTCCATCACATATATAATATATATTATAATAATAGATAGTATATATTATGTGTGTGTGTGTGGTGTGTGTGTATATATACATATACATATATATATATATATATATATATATATATATATATGAATGACACACTTTTTTCCTCCATTCACCCATGAATGGGCACTTAGGTTGTTATCATGAGCTGTTATAAACAGTGCTGCAATGAACACGGGGGTGCGTATGTCTTTTTGAGTTAGCCTTTTTCTTGGGATAAATATCCAGAAGAGGAATTGCTGAGTCATATGGCAGTGTCACATGGGACCAAGATCGTAAGCTCCCCTGGCCATAGGGTCAGTGGATCAAGAGATGCTCTTTGGGCATCAGAAACAAAGACTAGGGCACCCAATGCATGTAAAACTTCCTTCTAGGAAAGTGGAAAAGGTGGAAGAGAGTACTACCTTCTGTCCCCTAAAAGATCATTCCTAATAAACCCCGGCCGTTGTTAGAAACTGGTAAGACTTTTTTTTTTCCCCTGTTGGTTGTGAATAGATTGCTGAAACATCTCCTGAAAGATGCCAGAGGTCCAGTTGGCCATTCAGATACCAGGACATGCCTGGGGACATGAGGGGATCTTAATGTCATTAGTGGGTGGTGCATAAAATCCTACACACCTCCTCTCTCCAACACTCTTATCTTTGACAGGCTTATACGGCAACACCTGTGGATAAGGAGAGACATGATAAGTCAGTCTATTTTGCAAATATCTGGTAGCCCCAGTGTAAGAGACAGAACAGTGCCCCCCTAAAAATTAGGTCATGATTCCTGAACCTGTAAATGTTACTTTGAATTATAAGCTCTTTGCAGTTGGGACTACATTAAAGATCTTGAGGTGGGAAGAATATCCTGGGTTATCGAGGTAGGCCCTAAATATAATCACACTATTCTTATAGGGGAGAGGAAGAGGGAGATTTGATAAAGAAGAGAAGGTGATGCCACCATGGAGGCAGACATTAGGGTGATATAGTCACTAGCAAAAGAATGCCAGCAGCCCCAGAAGCTGGAAGAGGCAAAGAACAGATTCTCACTTAAAGCTTCTGAAGGAAACATGGCTCTGCACATACCTTGCTGTCAACCCAGTGATACTGACTTCAGACTCCTGGCTTTCAGAAATGTGAAAGAATAAATTTCTGTTTTTTTTAAAATCAAGTTAACTAAGCTGAAGTATCACAAAGTTGTACTACTAAAACTAATATTACGCTATATATTAACTGGAATTTAAATAAAAACTAAGAAAAACGATGCTTTAGCACAAGTAAAAAATTTAATATATTTAACAAATCATAGTAATTAATGATAATGTATAATTGATAAATAATAAATCAACTAATTAATAATTAAATTTTGTTATAATAAGAAAAGCTTCCAGGTTTGCCTGAATGGTTCTGTTGTTTAAGCCTCAGAGTCTTGATTGCAGCTCCGGGCTTGATCTCAGGGTGTGGGTTCCTCCTGGTGGTGGCTGCTGTGCTGGGTGTGAAGCCTATTTAAATATATACATATAGCATTGAAAAAGAGAAAAGCTTCCTTCGGGAAGAGAACAGCCCCAAAATGGCAACCGCCAGCCTGGCCCTGGGGAGAGTTCCAGCGGGATCCTAGAGGTGTGTGCAAAATCAGATACCTACTGCTCAGGTCAGCACATTAGTATAAGTAGGTGAACCTCCTTCACTTTATGTTTGGGCACAATAGCTGCCTCTGAGCTGGGCCCCAGGGCAGGCGAGCCTGAGCACATGCCCTTTTCTTGTTTCTCATATCGCTAGGGTCTTACGGGTCTAGGAACACAAGCCCATTCGTTTTTCAAAATTAGATATTTTGGGGGCTCACCTCTAGGGTGCACGTCTTAAAAGTTGGGGTGCCTCATGTGGGATTAGATCTCTCCACTCCTTACAGAGAAGCTCTGGGTTGAGTTACTTCTCAATTGCGGGTTGTGAAGCAGAGGTGGGGTTTATGGCTAGTTGTGTCCCACACTCTCCTGCCTGCTTTGATGAGGTTTTCTTTTCATTTGTCAGATGTGTAGGTGTCACTCAGCCAGGATAGTATTTTTTAGAAGGAAATTGTTTCATATGTAACTGTAGACACCAACGAATTCATGATCCTCCTATGTCATCATCTCGAGCTGTTCAATTTCTGTAATTTCTGCATGTTTTCTTTAGTATACTTTCAAATTTATAGTTACGTAGGTACATTTCTTACTGTCTTTCAGAATTTCATTTTCGTAGAGAGCAGGATTCAAGTTTATACCTCCAGGATAATTGAAAAGGTCCCATCAAAGTGGCATGTACTCAGAGCTTGTTTTCAATTTGTCTGCCCCATTGAATTGGCACTGAACTTTTCTACCGATGTGTTATTGTCTATTGGCCTGTGAGTTTGCTTTTCCATTGTGATTTCCTTAAGATTAGGCAAATGTACAGTTGCCTGCATGGCTCAGTTGGTTAAGTGTCTGGACTTTGGCTCAAGTCAGGATCTCACGGTTTGTGAGTTTGAGCCCCATGTTGGGCTCTGTGCTGACAGCTCAGAGCAGGGAGCTTGCTTCAGATTTTGTCTCCCTCCCTCCTCCCCCTTTCAAAAATAAATAAACATTAAAAAACAATTAAAAATGATTAGGCAAATATATTCCTAGGGTCCTTCATGCCAAAGGCATATCTGTGTTTTAGGATGAAATGTATTAGATCCAGCCAGATTTATGGACTTAAAAATCATCACAGGGGATTTTTAAACAAATATTTCTATACTTTGATTTTTTTTTTCTGTATTTAAGTGTCATTTACCTATAGTAAAATGCTCAGACATTAAGTGTGCCTTTCATTCAGTTTTGATGAATAAATAGCAAGACATGAAATATTTGTGTTACTTCAGAAAGTTCTCTCTTGCTCCTCTTCAGAGAAGCAATCACTGATCTGATCTTTATCACTGTAGATTAGTTTTGCCTATTCTAGAATTTTATATAAATGGAATTACACAAAATGTATGCATTAGCATCTGATATCTTTCTCTTGACACCATATTTTTCAGATCATCATATTGTTGTATGTGTTAGTAGTGTCTCTTTTTATCATTGAGTAATACCCGATTGTGTAAATACACCATAGGTTGTTTATCCGTTCTTTTATTGATGAATGTTTATGCACATTTCTCATTTGTGGCTTTTATGAATAATGTTTAGGACTTTCTTGTACATAGCTTTTGTGGAGCATAGTTTTCATTACTTAGCTTTCTGATTTAATCATTAATTTTCATATAAGGGTAAAACAACAACAAAATAAGATTTACACTGTAAAATTTGTAGGATAATGTTTTGCTTCAAATGTATCATAAATAAAGTCTTATTTATGGCCTGCACTGACTCAACTTGAAGTCCATTGGAAGAGGGCAAGTCCATTCACTAGTTTTCCTTAAGCATTAGATTCTGTAGACATATTTATTTACTAGCCTATAACTGTATTTTTTTTCTTTTTACAAAAAACTTTTTAAATGTATTTTGAGAGATAGAGAGTTAGAAGGGGAGGGAGAGAGAGAATCCTAAGTTCTGTCAGCTCACAGCCCAATGCAGGGCTCTGATGCTATGAACCATGAGATAATGACCTGAGCCAATATCAAAAGCTACCCAGGTGCTCCTGTTTTTCTTTTTAAATCTAAGAGGCTTGGAGCTCAAGGTAATATAGCAAGAGCAAAGAATATACACACACCTACAAACACACGAATACATAGCATATGTTTATAGAAAGAATTGTTATATATCTGCTTTGGTAATTGAAAACATTTCAAGTTAGTTACTTCAGAACAAGTCTCTGTCTTTGATCTACCCTTCTTAAGATGTTCTATCACAAACTTTCTGAAAGGATTTCATTTGTATTCTCACTGAGTGAAAATATCTCAAGGAGTTCTGTTTTTCTTTATCTCTCTGGGATGTTTTACATTTTTTTAAAATGTCTGACTCTACCTAATTGTTATTTTTTTTAATATTAAATTATATCTCTTTTCATTTACCTGATAATGCAAGCTGATATAGGGATTTTGTTTTCATTTTATCCTTGCTAGTTTTCAAATCAAATTTCTAAACTTCTATCATAGTCAATTAATTAGCATAGTCTATCAATTAGCATAGTCTAATTCAGCTGAAAAATCACCCTCTTACATGTGCTGTTTCAAGACTATAATTCTAGTAAACCTGTTGCTGATTCTGCTAAGACCAAGAATATGATTATTTCTAGGATGTACCCTCCAAAGCCTATCTTGTATAAATACTTTCTTTGCTTCAGGGATTTTTTGTTTTTGTTTTTGTTTTGCTTTTTTGGTGAGGGGAGGGGTAATTTTGTGGTTAGTATAGTATATAGTTCAGGTAAAATCTTACTGAAACTTTGTTAATTTCCAGCATGGGTAAGATACTGAGAGTTCCATCCAAGTCATGTTAAAGAGTAGAGATTATTTATATATTTTAATACCATAAAAGCTTCCTAATTTGATTAGGAATAATAAATGAAAACTTCTTTCAGTCTATTGGAGTTCTTTTTAAACTTTCACCATGGAAACTTTGAAACATATATAAAAAGGTAGAGAGTTGAGTATGCTAAACCCTCCATGTGTCCCATCACCTGTTTCAATTCATGATTGGTTTGTTTTATCTAATTCAAGCAAATCCAAGACATCATAGGATTGCAGTATGGAGTGGTACTAAACAACAGGAGACAAATACTATATCTTTTTGTGTATAGCTTGTCAAACATTGTTTTAATTTTAAATATTCAGAACTTCAAAAAGTGCTCTGATTCCTGAACTTCACCTTTTGTTCATTTAACTTATAGTTGTTGATATATAATGAAACTTATTATAGTGGTGCTTACTATAATTATATCCTGCCACCTGATTTTAATGTTTTGCCGGAGGGAATATCTAGTTTCACAAATTGGCCATTCAATGCATATTCTTTAACTGATTTGATAATTGGTTAAAGTGTTAGTACCTTATGAAGTTACTTCTCAGAAATTATATTCCATTTTACCATATTTTGCTGTAGATAATCCGCTGCTTTCACTTTTTTTTTTTTTTTTTTTTACCATTTAGTTGATTCTATTTATACTATTGTTAATTGGATGTCAACATTTATTCAATTATTCTTTACGGAAAGCTGTAGAAAGACACTGGATTCAAGATGAACAAAAACCAGTTTCAGTCTACTGGAAACGATGATACATAAAAAGTGAGCTGTGCAGTATTCTGTTTTAAGTACAGGTATTGGAGATAAGCACAGGTTACTATGAGAGCAGCAAGCAGGGTAGTGACCTAGACTGGGATAGTCAAGAAGGCTTCCTGGAGGAGGAAGACATGAGTCTTAATGTCTGAATAATGGATTCTTGGGTAAAGAGGTGTAGAAAAAATGACATGAGAAAAGGCATAGAGTGAGAAATAATATTATGGGTGTGTGTACAGTGAGCGAGGGCTGGTTCAGCTAGAGTCAAGCCTGAGGCAGGAAGGTGTACTAGACAAAACCAAAGAAGTATTATGGGCTGAGTCTTTCTAAGAGGGAAGCAAGGTGCACACCCTGTAACTAAATAAGTTAGATAGAAGGAAATATTAGAAGTGTTTATGTTTTCTTGTTTCTCTAACAGATTTACATTGTGCATGATTCATGTGTGTGTACATGTATAATGGAAGAAAAAATATATAAAGGGTGGATACTCAAATTGTTATACTCTAAAAAAATGTTTGGAGGCCACTGTTTTTGATCATAGGTGGCCTTATATGACTTATTAAGGAATATGATGTTTATCCTGGGGTCATGAGAAACCTAGAAATAGGAACAGTGATAAGATCTGGTTTGCATTTTAGCTAAGTTACCCTGTTAGTTGTGAGAACGGGTTTAAGGAGAATACAATTATAGGACTGGAGACCATTTAGGAGGCTATTGAAATAATTCAGAAGAAATATGGTGAGGACCTAAATAAAACTGTAGTACGATATGCAGATTACAAAAAAAAAAAAAAAAAAGGCCCCTAAGTGTCTCAGTTCATTAAGCATTCAACTCTTGGTTTTGATTCAGGTCATGATCTCCCAGTTTTGTGAGTTCAAGCCCCCTGTCCTCCCCCCACCCCCCACCCCATGGGGCTCTGCACTGGCAGCAGGGAGCCTTCTTGGAATTCTCTTTCCCTCTCTCTCTGCCCCTCCCCCACTCACACTGTCGCTTATAAATAAATAAGTGAACTTTTTTTTTTTTTTTAGAGAAGCATTAAAACATGCAGAACTTGGTAATTGATTAAATGTGGGTATAAGGTAAATAGATACAGAAAGAATCAAGGATACCTCTCAAGTTTTTAGTTTGGGTGAGGAATATTGTTCCTCTCATCAAGTGATAGAATAAAAGGTAAAGGAGGAGATTGAGGGTAGCTGGAATGAGTTGATCTGCCATGCTGAATTTGAACATTCAGATGGTAAGAATGAGACAGTCGTACTTGATCATTCATTCATTGAGCTTTTATATCTATACAGCCCAAAGTTTTACACTGGCTTCTGTGGAGCTAACTAGAAGGAGAATATAGAGTATTCTCTAATGTTCTCCCAATGTAGGTTGAGAAGCAATTTTGATTCACTATGGAATGTTAAGTAATGTATGTGACTACCAAGTACTTACATGAGGGTGATTGAATCTCTGGAACGATTGAAGGAGGCTTCTTGGTCATTTTTGCATCCTCTATAATACATACAATTCTCAACAAAAAGTATTGATTTATATTTTTTTTTCTGTTTTTAACATGAATTTGTTTATAAAAAGAATCATTGTTTCTGAAAGTCCAAGCAGTGCACATTTATAGACTGTTTATTATCACGTTAGGTACGATTCAATAGTGAAGTCAAACTAGAAAATAACTGGTATGATAAGATTCTCATATTTATTTGTCACATATGATTTAAATGATATGCATAGGCATTTAAAATGCCCATTTAGGACAAATTTTATTGATTCCTTAATGGTGTTAATAACGACTTCTTCCTATCCTGAATTTTTGGCCTACCCTTAAGTACAATAAATGCTGACAATTTCAATTCTTACACCAAATTTTCTGTGTAACTTTTCATAGTAAAGTTAACTTTGCCTTTCTGAAAATATGAAATGCTACTGTGCATCCAAATCAATGTTAAATTTTAATATAAAAATTCATATGGTGACTGGAAATATATAGCGATGTCTGATTATTTTCAAGGCATTTTCTATTTCATTTAATATTGGTAAAATTAAAATTTTAAATTTATAAAAGATGATAGGATGTTAAACTAAAACCTTATTAAAATTTCAAAAGCATTGGGTGCCTGGGTAGCATTGTTATACAAATCAGGCATAACATAAAATTTCAAAATTGTCTAACCATGTTCTCTTATTTGAAAATTTAGAGGTACCTGAGTGGCTCAGTGGCCTAGGGGTCTTGATCTCATTGTTCATGAGTTTGAGCCCCATTTCGGTCTCTGTGCTTACAGCTCAGACCCTGAAGCCTGCTTCGGATTCTGGGTCTCTCTCTCTCTCTCTGCCCCTACCCCACTAGTGCTCTGTCTCTGTCTGTCAAAAATAAATAAATGCTAAAAAAAATAAAAGCATATAAAATTACCAAATTGATACCAAATTTGTATAGTTTTTTTTATTTTATTACATACTTTGTGTTTTTAAATTTTGATAGTTGATAATTTATTATATTATGTACTAGATGTTAAGTGCTTTAACCAAGATTGGATTTATTTAATCCTCACAACATCTCTATTACCTATTTATATACTGGGAAACTGACCAGAAAGATGAAGTAATTTACCCATGTCATAGATCCACTGAGCTTTTCAGTTTAGGAAGTCAGAACGCAGTATCCAAGCCTTTAGCTATTATGTTACATTTCTCTCTTCATTAAACTTTTTTTAATTTTTAAAAAATATTTATTCATTTTTGAGAGATAGAGATGGAGCATGAGTGGGGGAGGGGCAGAGAGAGAGGGAGACATAGAATCCAAAGCAGGCTTCAGGGTCTGAGCTGTCAGCACAGAGTCTGATGCAGGGCTCGAACCCACCAACCTTGATATCATGACCTGAGCCGAAGTCGGGCGCTTAACCAACCAAGCCACCCAAGCACCCAGGTTCAGTAAACTTCTTAAGTAAGATATTTTTTTCACCAGTGAAAGTGGAGTGAAGATGAAAAAAATGTATATATTTGCTTAGAAAGCCTCTGTTTTTCACATATACACTCCATCTTTGTCTGGTTTACTAATTTGAGGCATAATATAAAAACCAAGCATTTAAGGAACAAGATTTTTGTCTTTCCCTATTTAAAAAATAAAAGTGAAATTACATAGCATTGTTTTCTGAAATGGGTTGATGGTTTCCTGAAGAAATGTCTGAGTAGGTGTCCCCTGAAGACGTATCTATTCAACATGCTGTCTCAATTTTATAGCTTAGCTTTGAAAATCTGAAAAAGAATAAATTAAAACAATTTCTCCTTGGAGCTGCTATTGGTCCTCTTCTAATCTGAAGAGGAAGAGACTGTGACAGCACATTTTAGTTCTTATATGCTACCTGAAAGACAAAATTAGGAACACAAGGGCTGTGAAAACTAACTTAATGCATGTGAAAACAGCACGGTGCAATTGCTTTGAAGAGAAAAAACAGTGAATGCTTAAGAAAATGTGAAAGATTCTTTTTGTTACCCTGAGAGGAAACAGTTCAAAACCTGAAAATGGAATTGCTTTTATAATAAGTATGTTTAATGCAAATTCTATTCAGGACACAAAAGCTAGATGGGCATGTATTTCTTATTTGATAAAAGAGCAATTTAAAAGAGAATGTACATTATCTAAGGTTTCATAACATTGTACCTTAAGGGGATTAAGATATCTAAAACCTTTGAAGTCTGCAGATTTTATTTTATTTACTCACAAGGATGGAGTTCTTTAGTGATTTGTTGCTGTAAGAAAATTGCCCATTAGCGTTTGTATCGATTTGCCTTTCTCAAAATGAAAGAAACAAATGTAATTCATTAGCACTTTATTATTGAATCCTTTTAATATGAAATATTGAGAACTTGGGTCCTTATTAACCTGCAAAATGTTTAAAGAAATGCTTTCAAAGTTGGAAAAGAATACGAAGTAAAACTTCATATTTGTACATAGGTATCTGATGGCTTCACAAAGGGCTGTCATCACAGTTTTTGTTCTCCAATCTTCTTCAAATGCTTGTCATCCTTCCTATGATTATGAAGATGACCACATTAATTAAATTGGTTCTTTATCTCAACTAGGTTTGTGTAAACTATATTGTACATTTCTCCAAATGCTAATCCAAATGCTACCCTCTCTTCAAAGGTCAGTGAAAGCCTCACTTCTTGCCTGAAGTTTTCCTGATGCCCTTGACTGACCTTGCCTTCCTCTCAATTTCCATAACACTCATAGTCTGCTCCAGTGGTTTCAACTGGTGCGCCATGATGGCACAGAGCATGGCACAGGGCGCTATTGGAAAGTCACAGCCACAGTGGCAGTAGCAAACCTTTCTTATTTATCATATAAACTACTGGTTACACAAGAAGAGATTTCACTTAAAATCCATGGTTTTTATTTATTATTTTATTAAAAAATTATTAACTTGTGAGGAGTGTGTTATTATTGCACTAAATATTATGATCTAATACGTTATAAAATATACACTAAAATAGAAATTATAAAAAAAATAAGAAATAAAAATGTAAAAAGTACCATTTTAACATTTTTCTTACATTGTCTTGGATTTTTCTTGGTCTTCTTAGCCATTCTGTACAGTGTGTATACCCAACTCTGATGTCACATATGTATAATGTATGATCTGATAAGTTAAAATATATATAGCTCCTCTTATTCTAAAAATTATTATATGTACTTTCAAAAATATAGGAATGGCATTAAGATAAACAATTAAGATGTGAGGGAATGAGTGCTAAGAGAAAAATTAGGGAAAAATAACATGAAACTAGAGATAAACTGCATGCTGTAAAATTCTCTATTTTTGCTGGAAGTTCATATTTATAGTAACTAGTACAAACATAGGAATGTGATCAATTTCAGGGCTCACAATGTCTATATGATCTAAAAGAAAAAAGATAAAGGGAAGAATAGATACATACCTTTGGTAGAGGACATAGTTCAATAAAAGCCAGCTTACTGAGAATGGAGAAGGATCTACACTCAAAGTTGATAGTTTTGGGGTGATGGTGAGGATTCATGGGGTCTGGAGCTGACAGCCATGAAAGAATTCTTGAAGGTATCTTTGGTGCAAAAAGATGATTTTATTAAAGCATAGGGACAGGACCCCTTGGCTGAAAGAGTTGCACTGAAAATGTAGGGGGTAACCATTTTATGGAATTGGGAGAGAGGGTGTTTCTAAAGGGATTTTCATATGCTAATCACTCAAGGTTACTGGAGGCCTAGCTGTCAATAATCTAAGGCTGTTTTTCCCTCTAGCAAAGCATTACCTTTAAGACAGTAGGGAGTTCCTGGACTATAGGCTCTTCATGGGATTGCCTTTTTGGTGGAGGCTCTTAGTCAGTTTCAGTTTAACCTTTTTTTTTTTTTCCCCCATTGGTCCTTTCCTGTTTGGGGGTAGCCTGCAGTATCCAAGGAATATTATACCTGTCCCACCTTGGGGGCAGGGAGGTGTGTGCTAGATTGTGCTTTGCCCCTTAGCCTGCCTTATGCTCCCTCATCAAAGTAATCTTTTTTTTTTATTATTTTTTTTAACGTTTGTTTATTTTTGAGACAGAGCATGAACAGGGGAGGGTCAGAGAGAAGGAGACACAGAATCTGAAACAGGCTTCAGGGTCTGAGCGGTCAGCACAGAGTCTGACGCGGGGCTCGAACTCACAGACCGCGAGATCATGACCTGAGCCGAAGTCGGCCGCTTAACCAACTGAGCCACCCAGGCGCCCCTCTCATCAAAGTAATCTTGACCTGCCTTGTGATTTAGCTTGATTCAGGCAAAGATTGAAGAATAGTGATTTCTAACAAATCTGGGGCCAGTGACATATCAATGATGTAGTTGGTCAGGATCCAAAGACCCAAAGGGGGCTCAAGCAGGACCAGCCAAGATGGAAATCAAGCATTAGCCAGTAGGAGGTGAAAGCACAGTTTATTGAAGACATAGAGCAAACTGTCCAGGAGACTCAGAAAGGAAAGGAGGGAGTCTCCTCTTTGTTTGGGATCTGGAGTTTTTATTGGCAATCAGGCATCCAGGAACTGGTCAGAATAAAGACCAGGTCCTGGTGTCCTTCATAAGTCATTCATTCCCTGAAGCCCAAGGGTCTTGGTATCAAGGTGTTTGGAGTCAAAGTTCTTGGAGAACATGACAACCCACCCATTCAGTCCTTAGATGTTATCTATTGTGCTGAAAGACTCCAAAGATATCATTATCTCTTTGTCCCAAACACATAGGACTTATGTTCTTTTCATTACAAGGCACATGTGGAGTGGGATGCAGTTGTAAGCCACACACAGCTACACAGCTAGAGTCGAAGCCAGAGTAAAGGAAAAAAAAAAAAAAAAGAACGGCTTACTTTATGGGGTCCTTTCAGTTTTCTTGTCTCATTAGAACTAACTGAACAGATTTAAAAATACATATATGTATACATTATATATACAATGTGTGTGTATATATATATACACATGCATTATATATACATATATATTATATATGTGTGTGTGTATGTATATATATATATATATACATATATATATGTGTATGTATATATATACATATATCCCCAAGTTAAAGGCCTCCTCCAACTGCAGAAAAAAAAAAAAAAAAAAAAAAAAAAACAAAAAAAAACAATGTGATATTCTGGAGAAGGTGCCAAGCTCTTCTCTCCCTCTTTTCTCTTTTCAGTTCCCTTTAGGAATGAGCCATTAACAGCAGTGAGATTGTAATGGGGATTAGGTAGCACTTTACAATAGCAGTGTCCCTCACAAGATCTTGAGCCCTGTTAAATAATAAGTGTTTTTTCTTCTTATCCTTACTTTTGATGAGTTAACTAGTAATTCTCAACCAGCGCACTACCCCAGACTAAACAATCTAAAATCTCTGAGGTGTGCCTGTATCTTTAGTGGGTTTTTTTGTTGTTGTTTGTTTGTTTTCTTTGTTTTGTTTTGAGCTTCTTGAGGCAATACTAATGGGCAGTCATTTGACACAGGTTTACCTGTGTAAAGGCAAACCTGTTGCTGAGGTTGGGGACAGTAGTTATAGAGGGTTTCTTTTTGGAGACAGGGTAATCTGAAAGGGGAGGAAATGAGACACTGAGATGAGATGGAGGAGAGGAGCTGAGGCTAGCATGCGATGTGAAGCTGCCACTGGAAAATCACCTCTGGTGGGTATGGCCAGAGCACTTTTTAGAATAAAGTATCTGATTTTCAGTTTGAAGTTTTTATGTTGTTATGATATATTTCCCTATCACATGCTTCGATTAATTCTATTGTATTTGTATTTCATGTGTGGGTGAGATTTTAAAAAGTGGATTCGGCAAAGTTCTGAATCCAGTGTCTGGATTGAAATTACATAGAACAGGAACAAAATAATTGCATTGAGATGTATGATGACTGGAAAATGTAGGGGTGATGTGAGAAAGTCTCTTCTTTCCAAAAATTACAAGGTGATTTTTGAAAGAACAAAAGATAGGGTTTAGATTAGAGGTAACAGTCATAAGTGTCAAAGTTTTAGAATGAAAATAAGTTTGGAAATCATTATCTTAACTAAGTTAGAATTTAATGAATTGCATGGAAGCCTTTGTAAATGGAATAACAGTCAAATTTCTCAGCCTGCCTGTTAGGGCCACTGCTGATAAATGACAATAAAAACCATGGAGAAGGCATATATTTCTGACCTCAAAAGGGGAAAGGTGTGTGCAACCAGCTCATCTGGAAGCGATAGTAAATAATTAAAGTCCAAGTAAAAGCTGGTGGTTGGAGGGTTGGCAGGGTGAGGGATATTGTTCTTTCTGATCCCAACAATCAATGTTAAAGTGCAGGTTCTGGATAAACATCAGCACCATGAATTTAATAGTGACTCCTTACAGCTAATATTGTATTGTATATAACAACACAAGCTAAAAATACATAAATAAAATCCTAACAGCTTTCCCTATAAAGTAATAAAGAGTACTCTAATTGACAATAGTTGAATAACCATAGATATAACACTCTAGAACCTAAGCCTGAAGTTTATCAAGAAACCAGGGCACAGTGGGGTGCCTGGGTGGCTCAGTTGGTTAAGGGTCCAACTCTTGATTTTGGCTTAGGTCAGGATCTCATGGTTTGTGAGATTATCCTTCTTGCTCTGCCCCTTCCTTCCCTTCTCTCTCTTTCACCCCTTCCCTTCTCTGCCTCTCTTTCTCAAAGTAAATTGAAAAAAAAAAAAAAAAAAAAAAAGAACCTAGGACATACTTTATATAGAACTTCCAGTAAGTTATCATATGTTTTTGGAACTGAGCATTAATGTCTTTGTTTTAAATTTTTTTTTAATGTTTACTTATTTTTGAGAGACAGTGAGAGACAGAGCATGGGCAGGGGAGAGAGAAAGGGAGACACAGATTCCGAAACAGACTCCAGCCTCGGTAGGGCTCAAACCATGAACTGTGAGATAATGACTTGAGCCAAAGTCAACCACTTAACCAACTGAGCCACCCAGGTGCCCCTAATGTCTTTGCTTTTAAAGTGTGGGATAGAGTATAATGGGTCCAACAAGATGAAAACAAAGAAATTCAACAAAGCAGCTAAACACATTTGTGAATTTTAGTACTCACAAGTTGGAGCTGTCCTTAAGTAATTCTTTGTGTTGTGTAGTACCTTTTTAACACGTTCTGTGTAAGCTCTACGAAGGTACTAGCAGAACCTATTACTAAAGATTGTTTCCTGTAAAATTTATCTCGTTTTATAAATATATATAAATTCTATAATTTATATAATTTTCTTAGTTTACAAACCTGGGAAAAGTAAGTCTCCTAGAGGTCAACCAGATTCTGGGCTTCCATGCCCTCATTCACTAAATTATTACCTTAGAAACTAGGTACTAGAATCTATCCTTATCACCAGATCTAATGACCAAACTCAGATCATTTGAGAAGGATTTGTTTATGCTAGAGTTTTTTTTTTTTTTAAGGCAAAAGGAAATTTATAGTAATATTTTAAAAAATAAATTGTGAGGTAACTTCTAATTTTTACATCATCACTATGACAATTTTTTTTTGCCATCCAGTAGTCTTTCTCATACTAGGTTCTAGATCCAAAATATAGTCACATTTTTTACATAGTGTGATAGTTAATCATTTTAATATATCAGTGATATATTGTTAAAAGGTAATAGAAGAATGTCTCCTTCAAGCACCAATTACAATATTTAAAAGTTTATTTTTAGAATGCCTCAGTTTATCTTACTGTTCTCCTATGCGTAATATTCTCTGTTAAATCACATGGCTCTGCCAATGATAAAATAGATGTGTGGGGGCGCCTGGGTGGCGCAGTCGGTTAAGCCTCCGACTTCAGCCAGGTCACGATCTCGCGGTCCGTGAGTTCGAGCCCCGCGTCGGGCTCTGGGCTGATGGCTCAGAGCCTGGAGCCTGTTTCCGATTCTGTGTCTCCCTCTCTCTCTGCCCCTCCCCCGTTCATGCTCTGTCTCTCTCTGTCCCAAAAAAAATAAATAAAAAACATTGAAAAAAAAAAAAAATAGATGTGTGATTCCTTCCATCCTCGCTTCCTCCCTTCCTTTCTTCCTTCCTTCCTTCACCTATTTCTCTTTCATTTTCTTTACAGCTCCTTTTAATCCAGTATTAACAATTCTCAAACTCTTTCCATCTTCACATTTTTTGCCTAATCCCCATAGCACTTGCTCTTATTTGCAAAATAATAACAACAATTATAATAGGAGCCAGTAATGTTCACAGTCTTTTGGTGTTCTCAGAATTGAGGTTGGATGTAATTACTTCTAGCGAAGTTGTGATTGTATTTGTTATATTTACTTTACCTTTCAGAATTCCCTACAAAACGAAAGACTAAAGTCTGGTGATGTGTGATAAACACCCTAAATATAAATCTTTTACAAATATATTACAATATTTATAAAGATCCATCCAAAAGTCAGTCTCTTGACTGGCTTCACTGGAATTTTTACCTATCAGACCTACTCAACACTAGTGCAAGGGGGGAAAAATAGCCATTGAGGAAGAAGCTAAAATAATAAGCTTGCCTTTACTTTTTAATAACACATTCTAAAGTCATTCCTTACTTGAAGCCATTTGCCCCATATCTCCCAAAGTAAGCACTGTCAACCAAAGTAGATCAGCATGTTGGACCAGTTCCTGGAAAGCAGAGAATCTTGAGGATTTCTTGCCTCTTCTTCTGAACTAGGCGTTCTTCCTGGTTGAATCAGCCAGATGTAAAGGGATGGTGGAGCTCCACAATTACTGTAGAAAGTGGTATGCCAAAAGTATATTTTTGGTCCAGTTCAATGTATTTATTATTGCCTTGAATAAAGATGTAGAAAACCTACTGATCAAATTTGTGGGTATCACAAAAAGGAGTCATTGGATAACATGAGTTTTTAAAAATGTCAACTGGCAGGATCCCTGATCAAATGGAACAAGGTAGCATTTAATAGCATAAATGTAAAGGTCTGTGGTTGAAAAATTAAATGTGGCTTAATACCCTTTAGTAGCACATTCTTGGAAAAAACATATGCTTTATTCTTTTTAGCTCCAGACATGGAGCCAGTTAAAATGAGAAACGAAAAAATTACGGAGTAAAAAGGAAGATCTATAAAGCAGTTCAGATTGGACAGAACTTTGAGATACTGTATTCCCTTAAGTGCAACTGAAAAATTAAATCTTAACAGTAAAACATCACAGTTGAAAGAAACCCTAAAGTTTATCTAAATTTTACCTTCTTTTACTTACATCTGTATATCTCTCTCTTTCTATTTCTATATTGTATTCATATATGAGGAAACAGGCCAGGAGAGACAAAGTAACATCGTGAAAGTCTCACAGTTAATAGGAGAACAATGATAAATGCTAAGAACCCAACCCTAAACTCCCTACACTGTAGTCTGCTATCTTCCTACTGTGCTGGTAATTATTTCGTTAGGAGAGAGAAGGAGGGTAACCTTATACGTTATATTTTATCTGTTTTTTTTTGTGTGTGTGTGGGTATCGTGTTTTCTGAAATAGTATATAAATTTACACGGGGAAACAGGACTTTGAATTCTCTAGGAAGGACTCAGCAGCCTGAGATAACATGGAGGCTAGTGTATTTACAATAGATTATCAATAAGTGTTTGTTAATTAATCCTAAAATACAGACAGCTAAGGGCAAAAGGATTTTAAGAGACGTGTGTTTCTTGTTTCCTATTTTCAGACAGGACCATGCACAATCTATTTCTGTAGATGGTTAGCTCTTCAGCTTAACTCAAAAGTTTAACTTTTCTCCTTGTCAGTAGGCCTCTTCCTTGTTTTATAGACAAATATCATTTGTGGCTTTTTTTAAATTTATTTTTTAATTTATATCCAAGTTAGCATATAGTAGGATAATTATTTCAGGAGTAGATTCCAGTGATTCGAGGAATGATATGTATAACACCCAGGGCTCATCCCAACAAGTGTCTTCCTTAATGCCCCTTACCCATTTAGCCTATCACCCCTCCCACAGCCTCTCCAGCAACCCTCAGTTTGTTCTCTGTATTTAAGAGTCTCTTATGTTTTCTCCCCGTCTTTGTTTTCATATTATTTTTGTTTCCCTTCCCTTATATTCATCTGGTTTGTATCTTAAATTCCTCATATGAGTGAAGTCATATGATATTTGTATTTTTCTGACTAATTTCGCTTAGCATAATACCCTCTAGTTCCATCCACGTAGTTGCAAATGGCAAGATTTCATTCTTTTTGATTGCAGAATAATACTCCATTGTGTATGTATATTGCATCTTCTTTATCCATTCATCTGTCAGTGGACATTTGGGCTCTTTCCATACTTTGGCTCTTGTAGATAGCGCTGCTATAAACATTGCAGTGCGTGTGCCCCTGTGAAACCACACACCTGTGTCCCTTGGATAAATACCTAGTAGTGCAGTTGCTGGGTTGTAGGGTAGTCCTATTTTTAATTTTTTGAGGAACCTCTATACTATTTTCCAGAGTGGCTGCACCAGTTGCATTCCTGACCTTAAGTGGATTTTCTTCTAATTCTGACTGTAGTTACAATGCACAATAGCTGGCCTCTGATCTCTCTCTATGTAATCCTTGAAAATAGTTACTAAGTGTCCTATGTGTCTTATTGTATCTGTGGGGAGCTAATTATAATCGTTATTACCTTAAATTACAAGTTCAGTTTTCCAATTTTGTAATTATTTTATACATTACCAATTATCATGTGTCTTAAGATAATTTATTTTTTATTTCAACTCCAGAAGTGCATTCCATGATTACAAAGGCTGTCCATCATATTCCCCACCACACTCCTAAGTCTACAATATTATTTAGCATGTACCAAATATTTTTTAGGTATCTGTTGAATAAGTATAATTAAAGTTAAAAAAAATCTTATTTTGGAATAAGGGTCAGGGCAGTTATGAGAATCTTTTCTTCCCTTTCTATATTTATATGTATTTCTTTTTTGTGTCTTTATAGTGTTTTGTTAAATTTTATCATCTTTCAGTCTTATTTTATTCCTAATTAAAACATACTTGACATAATTTATGTTTACTTTGCAGATATTTCCAGATATTTGAAAAAATATATTTTTTTATTTTTTGTTTAATGTTTATTCTTGAGAGAGAGAGAGAGAGACAGAGAGACAGAGAGAGACAGAGAGAGAGAGAATGAGCAGGTGAGGGGCAGAGAGAGAGGGAGACACAGAATCCAAAGCAGGCTCCAGGCTCTGAGCTGTCAGCACACAGCCCCATGCAGGGCTCAAACCCACAAACCAGGAGATCGTGACCTGAGCCGAAATTGCACACCTAATCAACTGAGCCACCTAGGCACCCCTTGAAAATATATTCTTATATATTAGTGAACTTACTTAATTTAGGGTGTGTAGGAATGCAGTATGTATGTGGAAGAATTGATAAGGGATTGGATATGAATGATTGATTTAATTCTTCTGTCCTTTTGATCCTCTTTACTGTATCACCACATGATTGATTTGCTCACTGATCTCCCAAATGTACCTGATAGAAATAATACAGGGAAACTTCTCAGCTTCTCCCTGCTTTGATCAAGTGGACTTGACCATTCAGAGACAGCCTCAGCATTACAAATTAATCTACTATTCACAAAGTGAATATTTATGAAGTGTCTACTGCACATTGTGACTACATTGGTAAAAGTTGGGTCAGTTGCAACCCCTACCTATGAATTATCTCACAGTATGTTTCTAAGAAGAAATGTCAAGCCCCAATTTCAGCTCAATATGACCATAAAAGTATATGCAGGATGTAGTGGTATATGTGAGAAAGAGTGTTTCCTGGTTAAATGGAGTAGGATTTTGCAGGCCTGGCAGAGCTATTAGAGAGTAATACAAAAGTAAGGTTCAGGAGCACCTGGGTGGCTCAGTTGGTAAGCATCTGACTTTGGCTCAGGTCATGATCTCACATTTTGTGGGTTTGAGCCCCAAGTTGGGCTCTGTGCTGAAAGCTTAGAGCCTGCTTTGGGTTCTGTGTCTCCCTCTCTCTCTGCCCGTCCCCTGCTCTTGATCTGTCTCTCTCTGTCTGTCAAAAATAAATAAACATTAAAAAAAATAAGAAAAAGGTAAGATTCATATGCAGAATAGGGTATTTTTTCCTAATACTTGTGAAGATTGTTGTGAATGGATCTTGCAAAATTTCTTACCTGTTCTATGTATATGCTGCTCATGCTACACTATTGTGAATTGTTAGTCAATTTTTTCATGTGCATACCTTCTCCTTATTGAGCATATAAAGTTTCTTCTGGTAATTGCTATGTCTTCCTTGTATCCCCTTCCAGACAGTCTTTGTATAGCTTATCACATTCATTCATTTGTTTGCCAGACATTTACTTTGGGCTTACTATATGTGTCAGGTACTACTCTAAGTGCTAGGGATAAAGCAGTAAACAAAATAAAGCCCCAACCCTCACAAAGATTACATTTCTGTGAGATAAGACAGACACTAAAGAAACAAACCAATATATAATGGGTTTGACAGTAATAAATGCTAAGGACAAAAATAGGTTTGGTAAGGGGCGTAGAACATGCCCAGAAAATAATGTTTTATAGAGTAGTCAGGGAAAGTTTCAGTAAGAAGGGCTAAGGTAAGACAGGGCTGTACAGATATCTGAGGAAAGTGCTTCCAAACAAAAAGAGTAATATAAAGAATCTTAGACTGATAGTATTTGGTTTATGTTAGGAAGAGGAAGATCTGTGTTACCAGAGATGATGAGCGAGGGGGAGAGTGGAAGGATGTCAGGTGAGAGAGGGTTGAAGGGTGTGTGTAGATGATGAAAGTCATGGGAGGGAAATTTAATTTTACCTTTGATGAGATGGCAAATGATTAGAGAGTTTGAGTGGAAGGGAGAGAAATGATCTTGTTTACCTTTTCAAAGGGTAACAATGGCCCCTAAGTAGAGAAAGGACTGGGGAGGAAAGGGGAGTACTGAGGCAAAAGTGAAGCAGGGCAATAAGTTAGGAAGCTATTTGCAATACAGTTGACCTTGGACAATAATGGGGTTGACCCCTGCACAGTTGAAAATCTGCATATAACTTTTGACTCCCTCAGAACTTAACTACTAATAGCCTAATGTTGACTAGAAACCTTACCAATAACATAAATAATTAACACATACTTTTAACACATATTTCGTATGTATGTTCAATGTATTATATACTATATTCTTACAATAAAGGAAGCTAGAAAAAGAAAAGGTTATTAAGAAAAATGTAAGAGAAATACATTTACAGTACAGAAAGTACTGAATTTATTGATTCTGTGAGTTTATATCATCTGTTTACAAGATAAATTGTGTGTCAGTGCCTATATCAATATTGTTCAATGTATTAATTGAAAGAAATCCACATGTAAGTAGACCCACACAGTTCAAACTCAAGTTGTTCAAGAGTCAACTGTACTTTAGGCAAGAGTTAATAATAGTTTGCATTACATTATAAGCAGTGGAGTGTATGAGAGGTGGTTGGATGATGGATATGATTTGAAAGAAGAATAAAAAGGGCAAAACTAATTGGTAATAGATTGAACATGAGAATATTGGGGTGATGGATTAGATGTGAAGTTTGAGAAAAAGTAATCAAGGATAATATGAGGTTTTTAGCCCAAGAAACAAAGGATGGAGATGCCATCTATCATACTGTTGTGACATGTGGAGTTGCTTTGTGGAAGATTATAAGACAAGGGTGTTTCCAGTAGAAATCCAGAATTTGTCCTTTGTATACCAGGATTTCCTTGTCTAGCTACAAGTGGAGATACAAAGTGGGCAGTTAGATATGTGGGTCTAACATTTGTGGAAGAGATCTCGATTAGGTATAATGCTTAGTGTTCATGCAAAAATAATGCTTATTGTTGTCGATTGATTCACTCTTTCAAAATGAAATCATGTTAAGTAATACTTTTACAAAATTGGAAAAATCAAACAAATTTTTGCTTTCCAGATATATATTTGAAAATGTTACCTGCTCTGCTTCAAACAATTACATATTTGACTTAACCATTCTTGAGAACAAGGGGGTTTTGGAATCTTTTTTCAATTAGGCGAAGAGTTTAGACTGTATTTTAATAGAAATGGAATCTCAAAACTTACTGATAAATAGCTTTATTATACTAATTGCTTTTTCTTTATTTCCATAGTCTGTCACTGTGCCAGAGGGAAATTATATTGGTCTTAAAGGATTTGTTCTTCAAATGGCCACGTAGGTCACAACACGAAAACTTACTTAGTTGGTGGCAAATTTATTATTTAATGATTTGTCCCCAGTGTCTTTCTGGTGGCTATATTTAAAATCATTGGTCTATAATTGCTACCCTTTATGCATATGCATGCACATATAATATATTTCATTTATAATCTTTAGACACATTTTTCATTCAAATATTCAAAAAACACTGTTATTTAAAGACTCTATGATAGGATAGAGCCATTTTTCAAGTATGCTTAAGCCCATTTGTCCAATGAGAGTTTGAAAAATAATGTAAGGGGTTTGCAGTTGACATTTGGGAAACTAGCTCCTCAGAAGGAATAATTGGATGCTAGGGCATTTTTAAGGCTTTATACATTTTGAATGACCTTATACTTAAAACACTCTTGATGCAGTTGAAATGCCCTTATGTTTCTTTTCCATTCTCTCTCTACTTTGAGACTTTGTTGATTGTCTCCAATAGTATTCTTTTTTATATTTAGAGGACTCAGACACAGGTATGGGTGTGAAGACAAAAACTGTGGTCCAAAATAGCATGGTTTGATATCAAGATTGCAAAATAATGTGGGATAAGTATTTATTGAGTTAAAATGAGTAGGAAAATGAAGAAAAAATAATAAAGGATGTGATAGGTCATTTCCATATATATTTCAAAAGTACTTTAAAAATTCATTTGACTAGGTCCTTTCATGTTGTTTTAATATATTTATTACTATTTGTTTTAATAAATTGTCCTGAAAACTATTTATACACGTAGTACACCCAAAATACTAATGCAATGTGATCCTAATACATATATCAATATATTGATACCTTTTATAGTGTATGTGTATGTTTTTTGTTTTTGTTTTTTTTCTTTCTGTCTTATCCATAGAAAATGATACCATCTACTGGACAGACATGGGCTTCAATAAAATTAGCCGAGCTAAAAGAGATCAGACTTGGAAAGAAGATATCATTACCAGTGGCTTGGGAAGAGTGGAGGGGATAGCTATTGACTGGATTGCTGGTATAATCCATGGCTTTTTCTGTTTTCATTTCACACCTATTTTGTTAGGGTCTCAATCTCCTTCATAAAAATTCTGTTTCCAACTCATAACAATTTTTTTTTTGTACTTCTAGCCACAGGGATAAATAGTCTCTTTTGCTCTTGGCTTCATTCTTTCTAATGCTTTTGAGTCTTTGGACAAGTGTTTTTATGCAGAAGTAGATTATGTAGTGGTAACTTTGCCCAAATCTCCTGAGGCAGGTAAACAAAACTGTGAGGCAGGTAAACAAAAGTGTCAGAAGTTCTCTTTTGCCTGCAGTCAGTAGAAAGTTAAAATAGATCCCTTCTTTAGGTGAGAAGTTTCAACTTATTTGTAACACATACATGTTTCATTATATGGTTTAAACTACAGATGTGTGAGATTAGAAAGTATTTGCATATTCGTTCATTTACAGCTTTCTGCTTAGGAAATGCACACATAAAAATAAATATAGGAAGTAAATGATTTCTTGATAGTTATATGAATGCTCAGAAAGTTAATTTTAGCCCTAACTAATAAATCATTTTCTTTCTCACAACTATATTATAAACACATCTGTATTTCTCCTAGGTAACATATATTGGACAGACCATGGTTTCAACTTAATTGAAGTTGCAAGACTCAATGGTTCTTTCCGTTATGTAATTATTTCCCAAGGCCTGGATCAACCAAGATCTATAGCTGTGCACCCAGAGAAAGGGTAATTTTAAGCTTTATGTGTATCTTGAGTTTTAAGTGAGTTTTTGTAAGTTTCATTTAAAAAATCCAGATGTCCGTATTAATATTTATTTTTAGTTATAATGTTGGAAACAAAACTCAGTATCTTACCTAACCACAAGAAAAAGTTTATTTTCACTCTGTGGTGTATATTTTAGTACATATTTGATGGGGTCATATTTATTATTCATTTCTTTAATGTATGTGTAAATCCAAGTAAGTATACTAATATATTTCTAGATTCTCAATTTAAAGTTCTGCCCTATGACTGTTTACAAAACAGGTACTCAATTATTTGCTGAATGAATGATAGCCAACTTCATTCTTCAATATTCTAAAGCTTCGGTTTCCATTTACAAGTCTGTGATTACCATGCAACATGTTCATTTCAAACATTGTATTTTTTTTTCCCCCTGGAGTTCCAGATAAATATGTCTACCTGCCTTTTTGACATCTCTGTTTTTCCATTTGGTTGTTTCATAGGCACTCAAATTGTGCATATCTAAAATGGAAGTGAATTCAATCTGCCATCAAATTCTGTTAATATTTTTTTTCTAAACATTATCAATCTACCACTTTCCATCTTTGCTACTTCCACTCTAATTAAATCTGTTCTTATCTTACACATATACCACTGCAGTGACTTCACAATTGATCTCCTAACATTAAAGGCAGAGTGACATTTTTTTTCTTTTTGCTTTTTTTTTTCTTTTAATATAAAGCTTGCATAAATCCTTTCAAGGGATTCCCATTGACTTTTGTGAAAAGTCCATAATTTCTGTTGTGATCCTTCTTCATCAGGTCTTATGTAAATATTCAGTCGCAAACTCCTGCTACTGCCTCTTTGGTATCACAGTCAATTTCTGGACTTCATAGTTTTAAAAATATGTTCACATATTTCCTATTCTCTTCTACTCCTAGTCTTTGAATAATCTCTTTACTTTATTGGCAATGTTTTCTTTCCTACTTTGCTAAATTTTATTTGTTTTTCCCTGGCTTTGTAAATAGATCAGATCATTCTGCTCTGTGACACCAAAGTACCTAGTACTTTCATTTTTTGTAAATTCTGCGCATTAATATTTGCTTATTTGCTTATATTTATTTGCTTAGTAGCTCTATTTTTTCACTGGACTGGGTAATGTCTCTATTCTTTACTGTGCTATGAGGAGAATAGTCATGTGTGTTTGCTTTATTTCTCTATCCCCAGGGCTTAGTATACTGGCTGGTAAAGAATAAGTTGCTGACTGATAACTGCTTTTCTCTTAAGCAATAATATAGAAGTAGTCCTATTATAAAACTATATAACTTCACACCACAGTGTTTCTTTCACTGCTAGTATGATTTGACTTAGGGGTTTTTTGTTTCTTTGTTTTTAAAGAGTGGATATTTTTAAGTTAATACAACTCCTCTTACTTTTGGAGGGGTGAAAAAGTGGACTATGGTGTATTAGATACACAGCGTTATCTAAACACTGATTTAGAATGGAGTCTATATATGTAAAATATCAGTTCAACTCTCATGAAAGTCTAAAAGCTTTTATTTGTTATAGGTTGTATGTAGTTTTTCCAATATCATCATTTGCTTTATTTTCTTGACAGATGCTATAAAAATAAGTCATGGCATTAGTATGATAAAAAAAAAAGACAAAGAAGGTTAATATAAGAGAGGGAAATAACACCAACAGTTTGTCACACTTCAAGCAAAGATTACCATATATAAATTGAAAAAGCTGCATTGGTTAAGAATTGCTCTTGAATGCAAAACGTTAGAGTGAAAGTCTATGGGGATTTCTCTTTCTACCTTTTTCAGTTGCCATCTTCACTAGGTTATATTTTGTCTTATACTTGATGTTATGGTCCCGTGTTATAACATGCTTGATAAATCTTCAGGGAGTATGTTTAGACTTAAGGAGGAGGGAGAAAAGATAAAACACCTTTTCCTTGCTAGATCTTCTGGTTTTATTTGGGAAAAGTTTTCATGTCAGTTCCTTTGTTTTCCCTTAACCAGAAATGGGTTACATGCCCATCCTTAGACCAGCCAATACCCAAAGGGAAGAGATTATTTTGACATATTTAGACAAGTTATATTTCATAAACTGAGCTGGCATAAGTTCCCAGACCAAACAGGATATACTGCATATCTAAACAAACTCAGTTTCTAATACTAGGGCAGATCTCAAGGAGAGGTGGATTTCCAGAGACAATATGGGGAAGTAGGAAACCAGTTCTCTTGATTGTTCTATTTTGTAGTCATTCCAACATGCTCTCCTTTGTTAGTTCTTTTGCTCTTTGACACCTTAATGCTGGAGTTCCCCACATCTCAGTCTTTGGTGTTTTTCTCTTCTGTGGTGGTCTCATCCCCCCTAAATGTTAAAGATTTTAAAATGTTTATAGCCATACCTCACTCTAAACTCTAGATTTTTATGTTTTTATATATTGCTTATTCAACATTTTTTTTCAACGTTTTTTATTTATTTTTGGGACAGAGAGAGACAGAGCATGAACGGGGGAGGGGCAGAGAGAGAGGGAGACACAGAATCGGAAACAGGCTCCAGGCTCCGAGCCATCAGCCCAGAGCCTGACGCGGGGCTCGAACTCACGGACCGCGAGATCGTGACCTGGCTGAAGTCGGACGCTTAACCGACTGCGCCACCCAGGCACCTCAACATTTTCAATTAGAGAGCTGTGGCCGATTTTATTTTCCAAGATGATTACAATAATATCTGGCATTCCACATGCTCCTCTTAAAATGTGACATTGACTCTTGCAAACAGAAAAGGGGAACATCTTTTCCATATGCTGGAATTTGGGTGGGCCTATGACTATTATGGAAGTGATACGTTGTAAAATCTGAGGCTACATCATAAAAGAAGATAAAACTTCCACATAGTTCTCTTGGGAAGCTCTTAGAGGCCAGCCACTCTGCTGTGAGCAAGCCAAGCAACCCCTTGGAGAGGCCAGTGTAGTTCCCACCAATAACTCTAGCTAAGGTCCGAGCTGACAGCCAGCACCAACTGCTGGACATGTTGAGTGAGTGAACCTAAATGATCCCAGTCCCTAGCTCTTAGGTCACCTCAGCCTTGGTGTCACCACCCGTCAGTGTGAATAAGGGGTGAGTTATTCCTGCTGAGCTCTGATCAAGTTGCAAATGCAGAAGTAATTAAATTGTTATTGTTTTAAGCTTTTAAATTTATAAGGGTTTACTAACTAAAAGATGATCTACCAGAAATCTTATCCTTAAAAGGCTCAAAACTAAACTGAATCTTTCTCTACAATTGTGAGTTCTACATTAGTTAATGCCAATTCTATTATTTTGGTTGCTTAGGTCAAAACACTTGGTATGATCTTTGGTGTCTCTCTCATATGCCCTGTATCCAATATACCAGGAATTCTATTGCCTTTGGCTTCTAAATGCATTCATATTTTATATAGTTCTCATAATTTCCATTGTCACACTATAACCTGAGCCATTGTCACCTTTGCCAACATTTCTCGATCGTGGTTTACCATCTTATTCCCTTGTACTCCTACAGTCTGTTCTTCATGTAGTAGCTGAATTCTCCTTCTGGAATGTAAATAGATGTCACATCTATTAAAAGCTGACAACAAACCTAGAGTGTTATTATTTCCTCCACTGAACAGATAAGGAAACTGAGTCACCTATTTTAAATACTATTCTGTTATCAAGCTGATATGTGGGAGTTAGGTTTTTCTAATCTCCAAAAATTATGCTACATTGTATGGATATGCATTTGTGTGTGCTACATGTTACACATATACATTTATAGTGGTAGGCATTACAGAAATTAATAACCAAAAATATCAAACATATAAAAAAGCAGTTCAAACAGTTTCAGGATAAAATTGTATTGAAAATTTAAAGGTTAGAACTATAAGTGAAAGAGTAAACAATAATAGAAAATGCTGGAAAAAAAATTAGGAAAGGAGGCTTACAAAATAATTTTGAGCTGGATCTGACTTCTGCTGTTGAGTCTGTTGCCTACCACCACGTGCCCATGGACAAAGGCCATTGCATATTAAGACTAGGAAGGGAGGGTGTGATCTTGTTTAATTCCAAGAATAAGACAACGTGACTCAATTGATCGTGTCCACAGCACCCTCATAAACTTGAAAATAAAAATGTACTCTATTAAAGTATTTTAAAAATATATTTTTAAGTTCTAATTTATAATCAAACAATGAATCATTATAGCTTCTATAGAGAAAACTTGATCATTTGCTATATTGCGAAGAATTATTCTAATGGCAAGAAAAAATATAATTTGAGTGTTATGAAATCCCATAGATACATAGGAAATGAGTTGGTTTCTAATAAAGAATTTCTTCCCTTTGTATTTGTAATAAGCCCAACACTTCATTTGTATGATAGCGAGTTCCTTGTGCCTGGCCTATTATATATTCATGCAGTTCAGTTAACCAGGCCTCTTGCTGCTGCTACTTGCCAATCTGCTACTTGAAACCTAGTATATGCCCTCAAGTTGTTATTCTAGGTCTTCTTTTCCTTAAGTATATTTTTATATCTCCATAGCCATCTTAGCATATAAATATACCTACTTCTCTCTAGGGTGATTGAGATCATCACACAAAGGAACCCACATATACTCTACTTTCTGTCAGTTTATTAAACACACACACACACACACACACACACACACACACATTTACCGAGTGCAGCACACGCTGTGTGCGAGGTCATGTCAGTGCATCTCCATCACATCTTCAGCCTTCAATTCAGTACATTTTGACAAAATAGGGTTGCTTACTATGTGAAAGACGCTGGTGGGTGCCGTGAAGTATGATAGTATAATTAAGAGGCTGCTTCTGTTCACAACTGAGTTTTCTGTTTAAACTTACAGTCTAAACAAATACAAAATTTCGGTTACAATAATAGTCTCATATTGTAAAGTAAGAGTCATTTTCAGGCATAAAAAGACTAGATCAATGTGACTCAAGCCTAAATATTGTATATAAATCTCATGTTGACATAACTTCCATGAGACCATTTTAAAGTTACATTGAATTTTAAGAAAAAAGAGATCACGTATAATGAGAGTAAGTAATCCAAGTGAGGGTAGTAGATGACTTGAAGGAGAGAGGCTTCTTTTTTTTTTTTTTTAACTTTTTTTAATGTTTATTTACTTTTGAGAGAGACAGAGACAGAATGCAAGTGGGTTAGGGGCAGAGAGAGAGGGAGACACAGAGTCAGAAGCAGGCTCCAGGCTCTGAGCTGTCAGCACAGAGCCCGATGCGGGGCTCGAACCCACGAGCTGTGAGATCGTGACCTGAGCCAAAGTTGGTCACTCTACCGACTGAGCCACCCAGGCACCCCAAGGAGAGAGGTTTCTGAGATGGGCTGAGATTATATTATATGAAGAAATAGAATAATCAAAGAATTGGTAGTGGCAAAGCAAAGGCCATTGGCAAGAGTATAGCTACATAGGGAAGAGTCATGATGCAGCTGGGATAAATTGGGGCCGTAAAATCGGCAACAGAATTCCCCACATATTAAGGGAATTACCATGAAGACATTTTTTTCCAGTTTACCAAGTGGAATCTAAAATAGTCCTAGACCCTCTGTCCTAAGCCTTTTCCCTGATCCCAAACAAGTCACATAAGCAATGATCAGAAGTGGGATGAGTTTATTGAAGTTGTAGCATTCTTTGAACTGGGGAATTCTTTTTTTTTTTTTTTTTAATTTTTTTTTTCAACGTTTATTTTATTTTTTGGGACAGAGAGAGACAGAGCATGAACGGGGGAGGGACAGAGAGAGAGGGAGACACAGAATCGGAAACAGGCTCCAGGCTCTGAGCCATCAGCCCAGAGCCTGACGCGGGGCTCGAACTCATGGACCGTGAGATCGTGACCTGGCTGAAGTCGGACGCTTAACCGACTGCGCCACCCAGGCGCCCCGGAACTGGGGAATTCTTAGAAATAGTTACCATCTGAGACAGATTGTTATGGGGGAGGGGTTTTTTTTCTGCACCCTCAAGCCAAGTAATTGAGAAAGCTGGAGGCAAATATATAAAGGGGAGACTAAAAGAAAGAGAAAAGAGAAGCAAATGGAAAGAAAAGAAAAAAATAAGTCACTTTCTCACTGCAAGTCTTCAGCCCAGCAGGAGTCCAATCAAAGTTGTTGAGAGGGAAGAAAACTTTAAAATACATATGAAATAAAAGATTGGATTCAGAAAGATCCCATCTTTTGTACCAGAAAAAAAAAAATCTTAACAATATTATTTTGTTCTTTTAACTAAAATAGTCTTGGAAGTCCTGGATTCTTCCTGAGATAGCATATTCTGGAGAAGAGATTTTCAGTAGAGCATAAATGGAATCAGGAGTTGCATAAATATAAAGTTACTTTGTTTTATTTCAACAGTTTAGACTCTGCAATAAACCATGGTGATGGGTGAAATTACCCAAGAAAGAGTACAGAAAAAAAAGTCTAAAGACAAAAAAAAAAAAAAAAAGAGAGAGAGAGAGAGAGAATGTTTATTGTTAGGGGATGAAGTGATTAAAAGAGTGGAAAAGAAAGCGAGCAATAAGGCAAAAGAGGGAAAAATAACCATTTCAAGTCCTCAGAAAATTACTGTCTCATGAAAGTCAAGGGAAGACCACTCCAGGAAGAACAGTGTGCCAGCGGTAAAGAATTTAGGAGGGATTAAAGCAGAGAACAGAATGTGCAATCGATGATAGAGATGATATTATTAATTTTTATCAATTTCCAGAAATTGCTAAAGACAGAAGCCAAATATAAAGAACGAGTAAGTGACAGATAATTAGAAAGTAGAGCTAGCATATTTAGTCTCCAGTGACAGAAACTTGGGCAATGAAGGGAAAGTAGGAAAAACAGAAATGTTGAGAAGACAGTAGAGTATAGAGGAAGTTTTCTTTAGGATAGGAGTGAGGGGGTACTCTACAAGTTCATAGGCAGAAGGGAATAAACTGATAGGAAGGCAAGTTCCAGAGAGTGTAGTTGGAACTTAGACAAGGAAGAAACAATAGGGTGGAACAAGAAGAATAGGGGACCAGAAAGCAGATGGACAAAATTTACATCTTACATCAGGTATTCAAGAAACAGATCCTGGAATGAGAATTCAGTTCAGGAAGTAAGAGAGAAGCAGAGTAGGAAAGGGGAAGAGACAAACAAAGATTCAACTGTGAGCAAAAGTCTGGGTCTCAGCCTGATAACTTGTGGATCTCTGGAGTATAAGATTTACTTCAAAGCAAGGGAATTTTGCTTTCAAACTCCCACCCAAGCATTGGAAAGGGGCAACCCTTGGGAGACATACACTCCCAAGATTTCTGACTCTCAGCACTACTTGTGAAAGAAGAGTTGTGGTTTAAGAGGACAGGTCCTCTTAAGAAAAGTGCCTGTAAGAACTGTAAGAGGCAAAGGACACAGAAACCTGGCACTGGAGTGCATAGAACTAGGAAACAAGATCTGAGAGTGTCTAGGCAGAGTACCAAGTGTATACTACAGTTGGGAACCACAGGTTAGATGTTTCCTACCTTTGAGATCTTTTGAAATATCTTAATCTCAAATACCTATGTCCTTTTTGGTTACTGAAAGGATGAGATGAGGTAAATTTAAGCGGGAACATTGAATTAGGAGAATTTCTCTCCCCCTTCTAGTTTTGGAGATGGAATGAAAAGATAGGATATGGCAGTAGAATATATTTTAGCAATTAAATTACTGAAATTGAAGAAAGTCATAAATGATAGTGTGAGTAAGGTTAGCAGCTTTAAATGAATAGGTAAGTTTTGCTGAAACTTGTGCTGAATAGAATATGAACAAAAAGATTTAAAGCAACATGAGTTTAGCTGGGATGGATTCCTAGAATCTAATCAGCATGTTTCTATGACCTTGAATAATAACATTCAGCAGTTTAGAAGTAGCGAGGGGAAAAAAAAGGAAAAAAAATGAGTCAAAAAGGGAGCGTGAGATGACAGACTCAAAGTTGAATTGTAATGGAATAACCTTTGGTTGCCAGTCAGGAGCTGAGGTCTAGAAGTTAGTGATGCAATCAAGGAAACCAAAAGCAGCAGATTAAGGTCACAGTAAGGAGTTAGGACATTAATGACCAAGACAACTCAACAAATTAAAAGATGATTTTAGAATTGGTAAAATTGGAAATCGAGCTGTCTCATGTGTTACTTAAAATTAGTGCATGGCCTTGCTTATGTAAGGCAGAGACAAAGGAGAGGTGGAAGTCCTTGGAACAGATGAGGTGAACCATGAACTGAGATGTTCACAAGGTCATCAACATGAGTCGTAAAGTCCCTAAGAATGTCAGCAGTGGAGGGAGAAGATGGCAGAGTTTTCAGTGAGTAGTAAAACAATTAAATAAATTTGGTAGTTAATTGTGATAGTGATTATGTGGTGGTACAAAAAATAGGATGTGTGAATTCATGCTGTAAATGTTTTGAAATAAGTGAGTATAACCTCAGAGAAAGTTGTCTTTCTTACTGAAATCTTCTTCACTTTAATGGCATTTATTTCCTCTGGTATCTCATGCAGTAACTCTTCTAGTCTATCATCTTTAACTAGTCCTTTTATTCTATCATCTTTAACTAGTCCTTTCAATGAAACCTTTCCCATTTCTTCCAAATAGCATCAGATCTCTGCTATTTGACTCCCCCACTGCCCCGCAAAAAAAAGAAAAAACAAAAACAAAAAACACGTCAACTTATTTTTCTCTGCATGTTTACTTCTTAACTTAGAATAAAGAAGTTCTCTTCTTTCCAGAATTGTTAAAATTTATCCATAGCCAAATTCAGATTTTTTCCAGATTTCACACCATTTGCCTTCTCTTTGATATATTTCTCCATTGATTATCCACTCAAGACTTTATTTTCTCTGTTACTTTCTCTAAATCTGAGTTTTCTTGCTGTATCTAACCTATTCCATATACGTCCTTTGCATATCTCTCTCCTTATATGTCTTTGTATGCCATTCTCTCTCTTGCTATATTTACCCTTTACCATGTATTGTCATGTTTTGTTTTTACTTTAATTACTGCATTACATCCAAAATCTCATCTTCATCCCTTCACTTATGTTTCCATTTTCCTTTAGAAAATCTTTATTTGATGGGGCGCCTGGGTGGCTCAGTCGGTTAAGCGTCCGACTTCGGCTCAGGTCACGATCTCGCGGTCCGTGAGTTCGAGCCCCTCGTCGGGCTCTGGGTTGATGGCTCAGAGCCTGGAGCCTGTTTCCGATTCTGTGTCTCCCTCTCTCTCTGCCCCTCCCCCGTTCATGCTCTGTCTCTCTCTGTCTCAAAAATAAATAAACGTTAAAAAAATAAAAAAAAAAGAAAATCTTTATTTGAATGTCCACTGTTAGAGAAATTTACATATCCTCCTACCTCTGGTCTAGTGCCTTCGTTTTCTAACTATGGCATGTCTTTTTGCTCTGACAAGATTTGAAATTTACTTTAGACTTTCTGTAGTTTTTCATCACCTATTTCTTTCTTTTTTTTTTAACTTTTTTAGTGTTTGTTTATTTTTGAGAGACAGAGAGACAGAGCACAAGTGGGGGAGGGGCAGAGAGAGAGAGAGAGGGGGGAGACACAGAATCCAAAACAGGCTCCAGGCTCCAAGCTGTCAGTACAAAGCCTGATGCAGGGCTCAAACCCATGAACCCTGAGATCATGACCTGAGCCGAAATCGGACCCTCAACTGACTGAGCCACCCAGGGTCCCCTTTCATCACCTATTTCTATCTGTCACTAACTTCTGTCATATCTTCTCTCCAGATGTCTCTTAGATTTTCCATATCTTTCTCTTGCAACTTTGAGCTCAGCACTGATTCGGCTGGAGGAGCTCATTAAATATTTTTGGATTTCCTAATTTTGAGCCCCCAGAACAAGATTTACATTTTATTTCACAAAACAAGAAATCTTTGACATATGTGGCATTCATTTAAATATTATTTACCTCCATACCTTCACTTCTACTTAAAAACATTTCTTAACTGTTAATTAAGTCACATGGATAGATATTTGTCAGGATTTATAAGAATTGATACAACTTTTAAATAAACATTTTCGGGAAATGTTTACTATACTTGGAAATATTAGTTTCTCCCTATACATTATCCACATTTTACTGACTTGAGTTCAGAAAAGAAAAAAGGCTTAAAAGTGACAGTCCATGTAAAAGTTATCCAAACATTGGTTTCTAGGTAATATTACATAGACATTTAAGTGTCAAAATTTTATCATATGAATAAAGTACAGCATTTTTATATTCTGTTTGTAGTTAAAGCATGGTAGGTGGTATTACCAGGGGAAAAGGTAACCATAATGGAGTAAATTAGCTGAATCCAAGATATAACTGTGCCTTGAAAAGTGGGCATGAAGCCTGTTTTGAACAATGGAGACTTGAAGTTTTTTTTTTAAATATTGCCAAATACAAAGTAGAAAGCATGTATGAATTTACTTCAGCTTGAAAAATTAGTTTCTACCTTCTATTTATTTTTTGGTAAGGCATCACTTCCATTTAAAAAATTGAAATATAATATATATTTTTTGTGTGAAAAACACTTTCTACAGTAGAAGCCACAGTATGTCACCATATGATACCAAAAAAGTTGATTAACTTCTTGTAGTATATTATATCTAAGTGAAACACAAATACTCTGATTTTGTTTTCTTTAGACACCATAGCTTAACAATAGTTTAACATCTGTTGAGATAGCAAGTGTATTGCATACTTTAACACCATATCTCAGAGTATGCTTTTATCTTAAGGCAAGATGACACATATAAAAATGAAGTAGAATTAAGTTTCATTTGCAATTGAAATACTGGTGCAACCAGGGTGTTAGTATATAAGATTAAGATACAATGATGGTCAAATAACTTGGAAACAGTTATACCCCAAATTATAGCCAGCTTTCTCTACAGGTATATAAGAGAGGCATATAGACAAATTACAATGACAAATGAAAGAAAAGTGTCACAGTATTTTTTACTAGGAATTTTCTCAAATATTATGCAAACACCCTTGTTTCAAACTTAGGTTTTGCTCACCTAATCTTTTACCATATGCTTTATCTTTATTCCTTAACATCTAAACATGAATCTTGGATCTTATTCCCCTTGCTAAAAGGAGGGAAGAAGGACTGGAAGTGATCAAGGTGCCCTGGACTATCCTTGTAGCTCTTGGGTTGGTGGAGGAGAAAAAGTGTACAGAAAGGTCATGCCTCCTCCTGGTACACGAGGGGACTTTTGGTCTGGACCACCAAAGCCATGTTGAATGGAAACCAGAAATAGCCACACACAAATGCATGACTTTACCTTGATTTTTAAAGGGATCTGACCAATAAAACTGTGGTAAAGGGTAAAAAAGAAGTTTGCAAGATTCATTTCTCTATCCACCTGTAGAAATTGTCTCTGCTTCTTTCAATGTGGAATACCCAGGGTGGGTTGGATATGACTGATAAGACAGATCGGAGGTCATGAAACAAATCAGATATTTCTGTGTAATGTTTTAAGAATCAGCACATGAGTACTAGTAGTCTAGGCTCTAGGAGTCAAGGTATTAAATATTTCATAGGAAAATACATAAAGGGTAAACCTCAAATATTATATATTAGGGATACTATAAATGAATAAAATATAGACCATTTACTCAGGAAAAACACTATGAACATGTAAATAGCAAACCAATATCATATATGTACATAGACATGTATGTGTATATGTATATATTTGTTAAAATGAGAGGGTGTGCAATGATGCAGGGTATAAATAAAATAAGGGACTAAATATAGTGCAGGCTATTAACAGAATATGCTGTATCATTACAGATGCCAAATACATTTTTGTTTGTGAAGAATTTTTCCTCCTATTTCTCCAGTATTGGCTGGACTTACACATAACAATTGTGTCACTCAATATTGCAGAGTAGTGAATCAAGAAGGAATCTGATACAGAACTTAAGGATAACAGAAACCACAACAAAGCCTGTAGAATAAATGGTAAATATTGTTTTAGACTTAAACAGAGAAAGAGAATGACCCAGATGGCCCATATCTTTATTTTGGCTCAAAAGAAAAGTTAATTTCTGAAGTTACTTATAGAAATGACAACTTCTCTCACCATCGCACTTCAGTATTTTCAGTGTTGAAGCCTATACTTTTACGACTTAGAGACTTACACCTAGCAAGTTTTAAGTATTTCTTTTGGCATTTTTCTTAAGGCAAATCTTTACCCATTTGCCTCTGCCATTAAACAGTGAGTTTCACGAGGGTCACTGAGTCCAGTTCATTTTATATCAACAACTGCTAGCATTACATAACAACATTAATATTGGTTGAATGAGTACGTGACTGCACTGAAAGAATACATTTGAGAATCATCCACCAGACCACAGACAAAAATAAATAAATAAATAAAATAAAAAGAAGAAGAAAAGCAGTGTTCAAGTTTATACTGTCTCTAGACTCTTCCTTTTAACAGAGTGTTCCTCTATCTGTGCTTGAGTTCTTTTTATGTTATAGGAACCTCTAAGCAAAAGTAACACATTCAGGACTTGAAAAGTGATTTGGGATTGCCATGTAATGCTTTCTCAAAACAAAATTGCACATAAATGAAGGAAAAGGAAATGCAAAGAAGCACTCACAGGAATAGAGAAGGTCCTTCATTACAGCATATATCTCTCAGAGGGGATGCAGGATGCCATTTCATGTATTCGTGAAATGTATTCAAATTTTTATAGTATGTTATTTACATGTGCCTTAAAGATTGAGACATTGAGGTGTTGGCCTATGAAGTACTCGATTAGTATGAGTTTTAAGTAATTCTAATGAAACTGCTAAGACATTGAAAATTACAAGCAGTTTGTCAAAAGCTCATGCTCACACAAAGGCTAGCTGCTGTTGTTAATTTGTAGGTTTGTTTGTTTTTTTGTATTTTTTGCTGATATAGTATCTCACTATTGCCCATTGGTGTGGCAGAGGAATCTTTTCAACCAAGGCAACTGCCTATAAAAGAATTATATGATCTTTATTTTTGTGCCAGCATGGACATTTTTGGTTATCTCATCTTTGTTTAACATACATGATAAAGTATATAAATCATGCTGTCCTAGAAGGACATAAGAATGGAAAAGAATGGTGAGTTCATTGTAAAAATTGCAGCCCAGATCTGTGTTCAGAGGAAATAGTTTAGCAGTCAAATTAAGAATCTTAAACCCAAAGAAAATGATTGATTCAAATTAGTTTCTTTTCACTATTGTTCATATATCTAAAAGAATCACCCTTAATACTATTCCTTTTATGATAATTTAGACTTATTCAGTATTCTTTTTCCACCTCACACTTTTTACCCTTCCCCAGCAAAGCCAAAGCTTTGTTTTCATGTTAGTTTTATTTCTCAAAAAATATTTATTCGAAATTGGCATTGATAATATTTTGTATATTTTTCAACTTTAATTGTGATAGAAAAAGATTTGCTTTCCTTGATAAGTACACCTGCATGTAAAGTAATTCTGACATCAGTACACTGGTTATATGGTCAATTCAGTAAACTTTCGAAGACTATAAGTGTATCCTAAGCCTTTGGGAATTCCAGTGCTCCTAAATGGAATCCTTTGCCTATTTTTCAAATGTCAATAATTAATTGGACATTACTACTGGAACATAGTATGCATTCATTGCACATTTTCCTGCCACGAACTGTGTCTCATAAGACAATAAGGATATTTGTGTTATGATGATTTCTGACAGTATTCTTATAATCCTTCAAACCACTTTTGAATGTCCCATTTGTAATTTTTTTTTAATTTTTTTTTAACGTTTATTTATTTTTGAGACAGAGAAAGACAGAGCATGAACGGGGGAGGGGCAGAGAGAGAGGGAGACAGAATCTGAAGCAGGCTCCAAGCCATCAGCGCAGAGCCCGACGCGGGGCTCGAACTCACGGACAGCGAGATCATGACCCGGGCTGAAGTCGGACGCTTAACCGACTGAGCCACCCAGGCGCCCCTGTAATTTTTTTTTTATTTTAAATCTGTAACTGTAAGCCTCTGTAAGTATGGAATTTACAGTTTAAGACAAATTATCCTGAGAAACTTCAATTATATAACATAACATTTGATTTTGACAATTCTGAAAATTTCTAGGTCTGGGATAAACTTGAGAAGTATCTTAAGTGCTAGATTAACCAAGCTAGGGATCTAAAGGCAGTTTCCTTCATTATATCATACAACTCAACAAACATTTCACCACAGCAAATTTTGAACTCAAATGGGGACATCGGTCTGTAATGCTGCCACTGAATCTTAATTTCCGTGGGGTCTCAAAACCAGTGATAAGGATTTTCATTTATTCCCTTCATGAAAAAATCACACTTAGATACAAAGATCTATGTTCGTTAAAGATATCTCAAGTACATCTATGTAAATTACTATCTTAAATTATTCATAAGTTTCTCCCTGCAGTTTCATAAGCTTAGTGTTCTTTCTCTACATTTAGTTATAATCCCTGAAGGTTCTCACGGTGCTAATTCTATTCAATTTGTTATTTTTAATTTCGGTTTAAGGACCAAATAAATTACTCTTTTCCTGAAATTCATAAAATGTCGCTTAACTTTAGTAGGTATAGAATCTTTTAGTTTTATTAAGTTGATAAATTGTTTAGCCATAAAAGTGGTTCCTGTAGTCAGATTTGGCTTCATATATAATGATAATTTACCTAATCACTACTGAAAATTTGAGTAAAATCTGTACTCACAATAGTTTTATTTTGAGTAATTCTGGTTCTTAATTTTATTGTTATTCATCCAGGCCTCCTGCATCTAAGTAATACAGATTTAAAATGCAAAGGAACTACTAGAGAAAAAAAGAACGAGAGACTTGTTTCTTGATACTAGGGCTTTTTTCATGGCTTGTTCTGTGTTTTTTAAGTATGAAGATCTTTGTTCTAATTCCTTATACCTAAGGAAAAGTAGCATTTTATATGAGATTATTATATTATTGTATTATATTTATATTTTGTGAGACAACATAGAAAATACACCACAGGCCTGGGTTAGTAAAGCCTGAGTGAAATTCCTGGCTTTGACCCTTTCTTACCAGCTGTGTGACTGGATCATTGACTTCCTGAGTCACAGTTTCCATAGCTGTGAGAAGCAGAGCTAAGTTTGTTAAATGAGTTGATTTGCTCTGTTCACTCAAAATATTTTTATTTATTTTTTAAAATAATATTTGTATTATTCATTTAGTACATCTGAAAGCAGATTACTATTAAATAAAAGGGATATTGTACATATTTCCTTTCATATTTAAACTCTGGAGTATGTTAGGGGTGCCTGGGTGGCTCGGTCTGGTGAGCTTCTCCACTTCGGCTCCCATGATCTCATGGTTCATGAGCTGGTGCCCAGTGTCAGGCTCTGTGCTGACAGCTCAGAGCCTGGAGCCTACTTTGGAGTCTGTGTCTCCCTCTCTCTCTGCCCCTCCCCTGCTCACATTCTGTCTCTCTCTGTCTCTCAAAAATAAATAAACATTAAAAAATAAATTAAAAAAATAAACTGGAGTATGTTAAAATAGATGACAACAATCAGACTGAATAAGCACCTGTCTGTCTTGGCTCCCAAAATGCCTCCTTCACAGTGTTATGCCCCCTGCCATTTTGACACAGTGATTGATTAGTCATTTTAGGAGCATTATTAAAATTTTTTCCTTAAAAAGTTAAATGGAGCAACAAATTTGGCCTCCCAGTTATTTTATTTTTTAATACAATGAGAATCTCCATTAAAGTTTAAAAATCTGAACTTTAATGAAAACATAGATTTTTTTATGGCTATTTCAACCTATAGCTAACCAATAAAATGCTAGTTGGATTTCTTGTACGAAGTTTTCCCTTTCTAATTTATAGACCATATAAATATGAATGAAAGCTTCTTCAGGATTAATATACTTGGAATTCTAGCCACACCTTCCTTTTCATCTGGTTGTGAAAGTCCAGCACATTTATTTTATACAGCATTTCCATGAAAAAAATCAACTTTTAAAATAAATCAAAACAATATGCGTAAAGGGAATACATATATTTTTATGTAGTTTAAGTATCTTTTTATGGATAAATAATACATTTGAGTGGATACAAAATATGAATGTACATCTTTGATTTTTCTATATGCAACCTCATTTTCTCATGTATGATCACTCATATATACGTATTCAAATATGCACAAAATACACATTCATTGTTGCCTGGATGAATCAATGATTGCCATATTTTTCTAAATTCTAATCACTGCTGTTTCCTGACAGCTAAATAAAAACTTCAGTGGACATAATTTCAAAAGAATGGATCCTGTTTATCTGAAAGCATGGATTTTGTATTGTAATATAAATATTATGTATGCTGAATGAATGAGCAAAAGAAAGCATGAATAATATGCCTTCTGTTTTTCTACATTTAGTTTTTTGACATGTTTTATTTCAGCATACTCTAGATTTTCTTTCTGTATTTCATTTTCTTCCATGTTCCATTTTGTATTACGTGATTACTATAATAGGAATATCTGCTTTTGTATGAATCTATATTTTATGATTGCTTCACAAGATAACTTACAAAATTCAAATTAGAATGGTTACATTTATCAGTCTAATTGGACAGAACTGAAATTATCGTGCATTCATATATATATTAATAAATATTTATCTCCCACTAATTTTTATTTTAAATTTTTTCTAATTTCCTAGTGCTATAGGTATAATAGTAGATGAAAATGAGAAAAGATCCCAGTCCTCATTGAGCTTATTGTCCAATGAGGGCAAAAAAACATTAATAAAAATAACACTGTAAAGAAATATAAGAACTATAACACTGTAAATTTCACTCTAATCCATGCAGACTATAGGGTAAAATAATCAGAACACAGAAGAATTTTTGAGGGAAATGATGTTTGCAATGGGAACAAGAGCAAATTAGGCAAACAGGTTGGAGAAGAGCATTTCAGACAGGGAGTAGCCTATGCAAAGTATTTTGGAGGGATTTTGAATCCATCCTTGTGATTTCTATGAATCGTTAAATATTTTTTAAAATAAAAAAATTCTTTTTCACAAATATAAACACATGGATGTTGATTTCTAAAATGTATTATTTTTGTTCTATTGGTATGAATGTCACTGCTTTATTGTTAATAATATGGGTTTTTTTGTATTTATCTCCATATTACTATAAATCAACAATTTCATTTCAGCTATTTGTTCTGGACTGAATGGGGACAGATGCCCTGCATTGGAAAAGCTCGCTTAGATGGCTCAGAGAAGGTTATCCTTGTAAGCATGGGAATAACATGGCCAAATGGTATCTCCATTGACTATGAGGTGTGTTGGATTTCTTAAGTATTTAAAGCGCATTAACTGCCAACTTGCATTAATCCACTCTTAGTGTTCTCTTATTTTTTTAATAAACCACTTAATCCAAAACAGCTTGTAACATTACTTTTCAATCGATCTTTAGGAAAACAAATTGTACTGGTGTGATGCTCGTACAGACAAAATAGAAAGAATTGACCTTGAGACTGGAGGGAATCGTGAGATGGTGCTGTCAGGGAGCAATGTGGATATGTTTTCAGTTGCGGTCTTTGGGGCTTACATCTACTGGTCTGACAGGTAATTTATTTTTTCATAAGTATTTGAGTCTCAAAATGTTATTTCAGTGCCAGTTGCTTTACCCTTGTAGGATTAGCCATTCCCTAGCAAGGGCACAAAAAGGATCTCACAAAGCCATGTGATTTCCACAGAAAGTCAGGCACTCTTGCTATTCCAGGCTCAAGCGTTTCAATGTCACAGACTAAAGTTGGTTTCTTTCCCCTTCTGCTTGGCCATCTGTTATCTTCAGTTTAAATAACTGGCTTGATGTGAATTAGTTAAAGATTGTTGATCACGTATGTCCAACTTTTTGTCAGAGCACATGCCAACGGGTCCATCAGAAGAGGCCACAAGAATGATGCCACAGAAACCGTAACCATGAGAACAGGTCTTGGAGTCAACCTGAAGGAAGTTAAAATCTTTAACCGAGTAAGAGAGAAAGGTCAGCATTCTTATAAAATAAATATATCTTACATTATTTGTCTCCTTTTTAAAAAATATTGATCAAAGTTAGAGATTCTTATATGAATCCAAAACCTCAAAACTGTATTTTTTTAACATCTAATTTCCTATAAAAATCATACAGTAGTCTAATGAAATGAATACACAATAGTTCATACATAGATAGTTTTGCCTTAGACAGTGTATTTATATGGGCATGTTATATGCCTGGCATGCCTTCAGTATAGGTTTGGGCTAAGTAATGTAGAAAATCTTGATAAATATACATACTCGACAAAAAAATACAAAGCACAATTAGGATGTTAGAGAGTAAAAGTTGCCAAAGCCACAGATTTTGGGTTATGTTTTAATATATAAAGTGATATGGCTTCAGAAGTTTGCTATTGGTGTGAAATTTTTCTGAAGTCCTCAATCCCTTAAAATGTGTGTTTTGAAACTGATATAAATGTGGTTTGGATTTTTTTTTAATTTACCTCAATTAAGTGTCCATTTTATGTCATTAAATATCCATATTAATGTCCATTAAAATAAATTGTAATTAATTTTCTTGACATCAAAGGAATGTATAATAATTTTATAGTTGATGATGGATTCATGGAAGAAAATCAGCCATATGGAGCAATCTTGATAGTATATTACATCTTCACTCAAAACTGAAGTAAAAACTTATGCTTAATATACTTAGGAGGTTAGGTACATTGGCACTGTAAATTTCTTTGATAGCTTTCATATTTCATAGACACAGATTTTAAAGCAGTGCACTGTTTGTTGGGGAACTCAGTTCATGTTTTGAGAAAATTGTTATTTGTGCCAAAGATTACAGTACATGAAACCTATTGCAATCTCAGCATCAAGTTTCAAAAGAGAGATATACACTTAATTGGCTGATTACAAGAAAAATGTAATGCTTTTATTTAGATGATAATTAGAGCAGAAGAATGCAGTCTTTTAAATAAGAAATCCAAGATTTAAACTGGTGTGAAAAAAGTCAGTATTTTATAGTATTTGACTTTTTTACTGACCAGTATTAAGAATAATAATAATAAAAAATAACAGACTATTCAACATTATTTTTAAAAATATTTCTGTAAGAGGGCTGCCTGAGTGGCACAGTCAGTTAAGCGACTCTTTTTGTTTTTTTTAATGTTTATTTATTTTTGAGAGAGAGAGTGACACAGAGTGTGAGCAGGGAAAGGTCAGAGAGAGAGGGAGACAGAATATAAAGCAGGTTTCAGGCTCTGAGATGTCAGAACAGAGCCTGATGCAGGGCTGGAAGCATGAACCATGAGGCCATGACCTGAGCCAAAGTCGGACACTTAACTGACTGAGCCACCCAGGCACCCTAAGTGACTCTTGTTATTAGCTCAGGTCTTGATTTCAGGATCCTGAGTTAAAGCCCTCCACTGGGCTCCATGCAGTGCATGAAGCTTACTTTAAACATTTTTTTTCTGAAAGAAAAATCATTTGAAAACAAAATAAAAAACCAAACATATATGTTTGTATATGTGTGTGTGTCTTTTTTTTCCTATTTAGGGACAAATGTTTGTGATAAGGACAATGGTGGATGCCAGCAACTTTGTCTTTATCGAGGAAATTCTCGGAGAACTTGCACTTGTGCCCATGGATATTTAGCAGAGGATGGAGTTACTTGCCTAAGGCATGAAGGCTATTTGCTATATTCAGGGAGAACAATATTAAAAAGTATACATCTTTCTGATGAAACCAATTTAAATTCACCAATAAGGCCATATGAAAATCCACATTATTTTAAGAATGTCATAGCCTTGGCTTTTGACTATAATCAAAGAAGAAAAGGTACCAACCGAATCTTTTACAGCGATGCACACTTTGGAAATATACAGCTTATTAAAGATAACTGGGAAGACAGACAAGTAATCGTTGAAAGTAAGTACAATATTTTTTTAAATACTTTGGTGAAAATGTATTAAATACTTTGGTGAAAATGCAATGTAATGCAAATAATCATTTGCATTAGCAGAGAAATTAGAATGGTAATTGTATGTAGTAATTACATTTTTTTGAGTTTATATTCAAGAATAATGCACCTATGTTATCTGATCTGCTGAAAGTCAAAGAAGCAATTAACCGTTAGCATGTACAGTATGTATATTATGATTATTAGTTTCTAATCATGGAGCTTTCAATATAATCCTTGACAGTGTCTTTTTGTAAGTATATCAAAATTCATGGAAATTTTTTTTTAGTATAAAACTATACTAATTTTATTTTCTTCTTCTGGGTGAAATTATATCTTTAGGAATATCTGCCTAATTTTATTCAGTGAATTGTATTTTCTCAAACAAATATCAGAAATTATTATTTGTGTGTGTGTGTGTGTGTGTGTGTGTGTGTGTATAGTAGTGTTGAGAAAATGTTAGTAAATAAATACTATTTTAAAATATTTTTATATTTTAAGTGACATATTCATTGAAGCAAAATATTGTTATTCATGTAGTTTATTGTTTTATATTCGTATTGTTTATTCATATAGTTATTCATATTGTTTAGAGAAACATCTTTCCTGCCATCCAACTTTCAACAAGGATGATCTTCACATTCCTGATACAACCTCTTGCTTTTCTCTCTGTGTGATTTTCATATATCCCTCACTTTTCCAATTTCATTATACTTGAAGACAATCCTTTTCACTACTTTCTAAATTGTAAAATAATGCATAAATTAATTGTATTCAAGTAAAATAGATTTAAAAACTAAATTTCTGCCTTATCACTGCAACATCAATTCCATTTACTTACCCATAACAGCAGTCATGTCTTCAGGACTTTTTTCATGTAATGTGTATCTCATTTGTAATTACAAAATTGAATACTATATGCATTATTCAGATTTTTTATATATGTACCTTGAAAAGTTTTTATTTCCTATTTAAGACTCTATCTAATTCTTTTGAAAGCCTGTGCCTATTTTGCACTAAATATAAACTAATCATTTTGTTCTGATAAACATTTATTTCTGGTATTTCATCATTACCTACAATCTCAAAATGAACATTTGTACATATATAAATATTTTTATTCACACATGTGAGTATTTCTTTAGCATAGAATCCTAGAAATAGAATTACAGAATCAATCAGTATTTATTTTAATTTTTAGCTGGTCAAATTCCTGCCAAAAAGACCATACCAGTTTCTATTTTCATCAAATGTATATGAAAAGGCTTATTGTCTCACACTTTTTTCAACAATAATTTCATAACTTTTATTAATTTATGACTATCTAATTTGTAAGAAAAGTCAACTTATATTAATATACCTGATAGCTAGTGAAATATAACATCTACTGCATGTTTACTCATTTAAATGTAAGTATAAATATGGTCAAACTTATTATACATTGCCACACAATGCAATGCCTAACATTCTGCTAGGCCAGTATTTGTTTATTCAAATCTTACTCAGATTTTCCAAATTAGTTCAAAAATATACTTGTATAAATATATATTATCATTTCTTTATTCTCTAGGTTACTACACTTATTGATAATTTCATACCAGTTGTAAATTACAGAACGTGCCAATATGCCATTTCGGGGTGTGTGTGTGTGTGTGTGTGTGTGTGTGTGTGTGTGTGTGTTTGAAAAAGAGAGAGAGATGGAGGGAGATAATGCAACTGTAACAATATTGATCATAAAGTACAGACATATTTGAAATTTATCAACTCAGTATATGTATAAGAAGTTTAGATTATACTACTACTCTAGTCCTCCGTTTCTTCTAGACTGATACAGTTCAGAGTTGAAAGTGCTTGCATTGTATCCACAATATATTAATTAACTTATTAATTCATTTTCTATGCTTCAGAATTTTTGTCAGGTATTCTGGTTATAAAGTTGAATACCAGCACATAGGCCTTTAGAAGCCACAGGTTCAGAAGAGACTGCAAAAAAAACATTGAAATTCAGTAGAAGCCACAAGATACTAAAAGACTAGAGAATTAAAAAAAAACCAGAAACAAAAAAAAAAAAACAAGCTGTTTGGGGAAGACTATAAGACGCCACTGACCTGAGTTGAGGAAACTTAAAAGATCAATAGAAATCTATTAGTAGACTGGGGCAGGTAGAGGAGGAGAGGAAGAAAAAAGAATAATTCTAGACCTGTGGTCCTCAAGTGTGGTTTCCTGGGGACTCCTGATAGGTGTTTAAGGAGTCTAAGAGATCAATAGTATTTTCATAATAATACTAGATAATTGCCTTTCCACAGAATTGACCTTTGCATTGATGGTGTGAAAGCAGTGGTGGCCAAACTGCTGACAACTTAGTGCTAATCAAAGCAATGGCACTAAACTGTATTAGTAGTCATTGTATTTTTCAATGCTGCTTAATAGCAGAGAAAAAAAAAAAGCCTGTTTCACTTAAGAACATCCTTAAAGAGAGTAAAACATTTTTATTTTATTAAATCCTGATCCTACAGTACACATCTCTTTATTAGTCTATGTGATGCAATACACATAGGTCACTTTTGCTGCATTCTGAACTTCATTGGTTGCCTAAAGGAAACCAATGATTTGTGTGATTATTTGGGTTCATGCTTCTTTTAAGGAACACCATGCTTTACTTGAAAGAGTGAGGAACATATAGTCTATGGTTATTCAAACCTTGGTGTGTAGCAGACATTTTCTAAAGAACGGATACAATGAGTCTGTCACTACAAGGAAAATGACTTCCAATATCTGCTGCAAATAATAGAAATCAAGCTTTCATGTAAAAGTTACAATTCTGGAGGATTTGTATCGAGTACAGTAAGCTTGATGACTTCCCAGTGCTTAAAGGCTTTTCTGATGATATGGGTGTTGGTATTATTGAGCTAATTTTTTGCACAATGAAATGTGTCAACAGATATGCTTAACTTAGGGAACCAATATTTTTCAAATGACATGATAAAAAAGTCATGAATGGGTAAATGATCCATTCAAAGTTTAGGATGGACCAGTGGATTTTAATATGATAGAGTATGAAAAGTTTACCAGTATGGTTTCTGATTCCACACTGAAGCTAAGCTTTAAGTAACTACCACTTGTTATGTGTTAGTAGAGTGTGAAAGAATATCCAGAATTATCTGAAAAGGCTACCAAAACACCTTTCTCTTCCAACTTCATAGCTGTGTGAGGCTGGATTTCCTTCACATACTTCAACTAAAACAACCTAACAGGAAAAGAAGCCGATGTGTGAACCTAGCTGTCTTCTAGTATTCCAGAAACTAAACAGACTTGTAAAATTTTAAAACAGTATTCTGTTCTCATTTAAAACAATACAGGCGTGCCTGGGGGGCTCAGTTGGTTAAACATCTGACTCTTGATTTTGGCTCAGGTCATGATTTCACAGTCATGAGATTGAACCCCACATCGCACTCCACACTGAGCCTGGAGCCTGCTTGGGATTCTTTCTGTCCCTTTCTCTCTGCCTCTCTCTCACACTCTGTTTCTCAAAATAAATCAATAAACCTTAAACAAAATAAATTAAACAATACAGGTATTTTCTTAGAAGGTGTTAGTTATATTAATATGCAGTCAATTCATTTGTGTTTTACAAGATGAATTGAAATTTACAAATTAAATTTTACAAATTTACAAATTACAAGAGGTTAATATATATTTAAAACAAAATTTTTAGTTTAAATTCTAATATGGTAAATAAATATGATGCAAATCACATAAAATTTCTTTCAAGTCCTCAATTTTTAAGATAGTAAAAGTTCTCAGAATGAGAAGTTTCCAAACTACTCTTCTAGAATAAGCGTTCAGAAAATTTTTATTTTTTTAAAAGGTTATTTATTTATTTTGAGAGAGAGAGAGAGCTAGCTGGGGAGAGGCAGAGAGAGGAGAGAGAGCGAATCCCAAGCTGGCTCCTTGCTGACAGCATGGAGCCTGATGTGGGGCTTGAACTCATGAATTGTGAAATCATGACCTGAGCCGAAACCTAGAGTCAGACGCTTAACTGACTGAGCAACCCAGGAACCTCCAAGCTCAGAAAATCTTTAGTACAAAGACAGGGTAGACAAGGAATCACATATCATTTAGTGTGATTAGGATGTGGATTATATGGCACAAATTGGTGTGAGATGAAAATAAAGTCCTAGGGAGGGTGCCAATAATGAAAGATTTGATCTGCCAATATAAGGAGCATTAAAAAAAGTTTAGGGGTGCCAGGTCAGTCAGTTAAGCATCCGACTTCAGCTTAGGTCAGGATGTCACAGTTGGTGAGTTTGAGACCCGCATCGGCTCTCTGCTGATGGAGCCTGGAGCCTGCTTTGGATTCTGTGTCTTCAGCTTTCTCTGCCCCTCCCCAGCTTGTGCTTTCTTCCAAAAATAAACATTAAAAAAATAAATAAATAAAAATACAAATAAATTTTAAAAAGTTTATTGAGATATAATTTATACACCACACAATTCACCCATTAAAAGTACACAAGTGAATAGTTTTTGGTGTATTACATTACATTTTTAATTTTTTAAATTAGGTAATATATATTATGCATAATATATAATACATATATAATAAAATTCGCCATTTCAACTATTTTTAATTGTACAATTCAGTGAAATTAGATTCTTAATATTGTACAATCATCATGACCATTTCTAAAATCTTTTTATCACTTCAAATAAAATTCTGTTTAAAAGTTACTCTCCATTCCTTTTCCCCATAGCCCCTGGTAACTTTTGATCTGCTTTCTTTCTTTATAAATCTGCCTATTTTAGGTATTTCATGTTTGTGTAATGACACAATATTTTACCTTATGTATGTGGCTTATGTCACTTAGCATAATGTTTTCAAGGTTCATTCATGTTGCAGCATGAATCAAATTCATTCCTCTTTTTGTGCCTGAATAATCTTTTATTGTATATATACACCACATTTTGTTTATCCTTTCATTTCGTTTGCAGACACTTGGTTTCTTTCTACTTTTTGACTATTGTAGAAATGCTGCAATGAACACTGATGTACTAATATCCAAGATAAGTAGTTTTGGTTTTATTAGTAGATGAAGGGAAAACATTTGTGTTATAAGGTATACATACACTAGGCTTTTGTTTTATGATGATAAGTCTGGCTGTGCTATGTTCAGTAAAGTTCAATGGTCATGTCTGAAGGCTAAGATGACTTAGGAGTATAGATCCTTTTAGAACAGTGGTAAATGAAACTGAAAGCATATTAAAGTGTACATGCAGCCAAACCATTCTAATCCTGCCTCCTAAAATCAAAAAAATTAAAACCAGTAGCATTTTCGTAGCTGAAAATGTTAAATCCTGCCTCCTAAAATCAAAGCAATTAAAACCGGTAGCATTTTCGTGGCTGAAAGTGTTAATGCTCATGGAGGAAGTGAAATATAATAGCTGGGAGTTGGAAATCAGTCAAGTTGGGATTCAGATCCCACTTTGCTGTTTAGTTACTATGTGATACTGTCAGTTTCCTCACCTCCAAAATGGGAAACCAATCATAGTTTTTTTTGTGTGTGGAGGTTTTATAAGAAAGGGTATGCACAAAACTTACAATCAAGCCTAATTTTATTTAAAACTTTGTGTTACTGTATTTGTGATACATTTGTGGATTATTTAAGGTAATTTTCCTCTAAATTATTTTTAGAATATGTGTTAGAGTTGTTAAACAATCAGAAATAATTATAATAATTACAGATATGAAGTAGTGTATTAAGGTCAGACTAGAATTTAAAAATTAAGATTAGTTTACGTGGATAATTCACATAAACTTCTCTAAATACTCTCCCTACACCACCCCATCCCCACTAAGAAGTTGCTAATTTGTTTAACCATTGCAATCCTCTCTTAAAGTTTTGTAGGAGAATTTATAGTTTGATTTGCCAGACCGGAAAATGAAAACAACAAACAAAGCAAAACAATTCCCTCCCCCAAAAGAGTTACTGGTACACACGTATATACAAATGAGATGCAAAGTTCATTTTTGTCTTGGTATTGCATTTTAATAATTCTGGAATAATGCATTTTGTCTTGTTACATCTTTTACCACATATAAAAAGAAAAAAAAAACTTAATGGCAACATGATGAAGTATTTAAAGATATCAAAAGCAGTGATAGGGCTGCAGCTGCTGTGAAGGGCTGCTGGGCTGAGGCTGCTGATCCTTCTCAGTTGCTTTCCTTCTCTGTGTGGGGTGAGCAGGTGTTGGGGCCCTGGCCCAGCCCTGTTGTGGGTAGGCTACTGTGAGAAGTGCAGGACCTATAGCACTCCTGGCATGTTCACTTCTCCAGTCTGTCTGCTGGGTGGGCATCGCCCGGACATGGAGCCAGGACTATTACAGCTTGACTGCTGAGCAGAACGGGTGTGGCTGGAGCACCTGCGTGTCCTAGTTGTAGTTCAGGGTGCTCACCCTGCCCTTGCATCTGGTCTCCTTAGCTAAAGGGCTCAAGAATTGCATCCCTCCCAGTTGTGGTTTGGTGTCTCCATGGGGTTAATTGCCATGCAAACTTGCCCACACTGGTTACAGCACTGGGTAGGCAGAGCATTCCTTCTGGTGCTAGCAGGCTAGAGGTAGAGCACCAAAAATAGTGCATGTCGACTCTGTCAACAGCAAGTTATGATGAAATTTCAAAAGTGGAATCTTTCAGGGCTTTTGTCCCTGGAGAAAGTCCCTACAGTTTCCTCTGTCTCCAGCAGCGACTTTAAATTAGTAAGTGGGTCTCTCTCACTTATGGTCTAGGCAATTTTCAATCTGTTTTGCCCAGATTCTCGGGGTGAGTGGCTTTTCTTGCAACTCCTTTAAGAGTCAGATCTCCCTCTCCTGTAATTCCGTGATTCTACTCATCTTAATCCTCATTGATTTTTAAAACCAGACATTTTAGGGGCTTATCTTTCTGGTGATAGCCCCCAGGGTCAGAGTTCCCGATGAAGGACATAATTTATTCACTCCTTGGGGAAGTGTTCTGTATTTTGGGCATCATCATTGTGATTGGGAAGTCACCTCACTGCTGGGTTAGGGTCCCAGAGGACGTGGTTTGTCTGCCACTCTTACTCTTCTCAATGCATCTTGTGTGTGTGTGTGTGTGTGTGTGTGTGTGTGTGTGTGTGTGTATGTATGTAGGTGCTATTCATCTAGTTCTCAGGTCCTTTTCAGAGAAAAATGATTTCATAACTAGCTGTAATTTTGTTGTGTCCTGGGAGGAGGGGAGTTCAGGGTTTTCCTACAATACCATCCTGAACCCTCTTCCTTCTTCCTTCATAATGCTTATATTATATTTTATATATATATATATATATATATATATATATATATATATATATAGTTTTTTTCAAGACTACTGGTGGTAATATGCCTTGCTTTTAAACTATATTTTATTGGAAATATATTTTTCCTTTATTTTTTAAAAAATTTTTTAAATGTTTATTTATTTTGGGGGTGGGGGGCATGAACATGAGCAGGGGAGGGGTAGAGAGCGAAGGAGACACAGAAACCAAAGCAAGCTCCAGGCTCTGAGCTGTCAGCACAGAGGCTGATGTGGGGCTCGAACCCACGAACTGTGTGATCATGACCTGAGCTGAAGTCGACACTTAACCGACTGAGCCACCCAGGTGCCCCTTTTTTATTTCTTTTAAATGAGCTAGTTCCATATCCTTTTATGAGTGCCTAAACATTCATTTCATTATGTTAATTTTTCTTTTTTGTTTTAAATGCTTATATATTTATTTTGAGAGAGAGAGAGAGAGAAAGAGAGAGAGAGTGAGTGAGTGAGTGTAGGAGCAGGGATGGGGGATCAAGGCAGAGAGAGAGTCCCAAGCAGGCTCCATACTCAGCCTGGAGCCTGACACTGGGCTCAGTCTCATGACTGTGAGATCACTACCTGAGCTGATAGCAAGAGTTGAATGCTCAACCAAGTGACCCACCCAGGTGCCCCATTTTATGTTAATTTTTCTATTTGCAATTTCAAAGGCTAAAAAAACTGTCAGCTGTTAAAATGTATTTATTTTTTATTTGCTTGGTATATATCATATAAAAATTCATTCTAAAAATGTGGGGATCTTAGCTACTCAATATTTTCAGATTTTATAAAATAAATACTTTCAGTCATATTTATTAGCTTGCAGCAATTTTCAGATTACCTATTAAGATAATTGCAAATGTTGGAAAGACATAAAGGAGCATTGTTTTATTGTACATTGAAATTACAAAGGTTAAGAAACAGGTAAGAATGAAGGATGAATGTTCTGTGTAGGGAGTCAGCAAGTGCTGAGGCAAGGGATAATTTTTATGCTCCAATGAAGACAGAGAATAACATGATTGATTACGGAGAGCAAAATCTAGAGTTAATCATGATTAGTGCAGAGAAGAAGAGAACATGGGATTTCCTCCTCATTAAGTTGCAGGATGTAAATTGGTGCTCAGTATGGCTTCCATGAATTCATAATTTCTTAAAATATTAGAGTCTCTCCAAGAAGATGGTCTATGTCAGGTTGGGGAGGAAACAATTTTTACTATATCCTCTTGGGATTTTGTCAGTGAAATGTGAATTCAACTCATAGAAAACAGCTTATCACGAAAAAAAGAAGGCATAAAAATTTTTATGTAATGTTAATTTTTATGAGTACATGGAGGACTTCACAGAAAAGAAGTAAAGACCCAAAGAAACAGAGTCAGGGGTTTATATACCATTTTAACAAAGGGTGATCAATTGCAGAGATGTAGCTAAATGACAACAACAAAAAACAACCACAAAAAAAAGGAATCTGGGCTTCTAGGGAAAGTAAATTGTGGGAGGATAAATATATGGGGGAAACTAATGGAAGATAATGGTTTTTTAGTAAGATGTTGTTTATGTTGACTCATTTCGGTGCTATCTCCAACTCCTGTGATAATGATAGTTCTTCCAGCCCTAGAATCATGGAGGGGATACCTTCATGAAGGAAAATTTATGTCCTGTTATTAAGTAGATAGGGGGAGGGTAGCAAGCTTTTCCTGTATCCACTGTTTCTCAGTTGCCTTCAGCTCACAATAATCCTTATGTGATAGTAGTATAATTTGGGGTGGCATATTCTGATCCCCTTCATAGGCATAATGGTCCTAAATGTCTTTTACCCTACAATATTGATCAAGACCAGATCCCTATAGGGCACTGGCATATCTGAATAAGAGACATTGGAACCACAGGTAGAAGCTCCTTAACATGAGGAGCAGAAAAAGTCATGAGGAACATTATGTTAGAGACAGAAAAATTCTGAGTCATGTGTAGAACGTATCACTGAAGTTCTGTAGGGTCAATATTATGTGTGGTCCAGATCTTGGAGGCAGCGAAGGGACAGGGGACCTCAGGAGCACTCAGTTATCAGTATTAGGATTATTCATAGAGTCAGAGCTTCCCAATTTTTCGTGAATGTGTCAGAATAGCTGATGGCAATAGATGGAGTAGAAGGCAATACTAACATTTTTCTGTTGAGAAGTCAGTCTTAATAAAATAGGAAGCTGAAAAGTTTTCTGTAAACGTACTCAGGCTCAGAGGACTTCCCTAGTTAGATCGTATTAGTTGGTCTGACAAGGATTCTGTTTGCAGAATTAGAAACATGCTGGATCATGCCAATGTGGAAGAGAGGACCTTTGCTTATTATAAAACTTGAAATTTGAAAGCTATAGTGGGCCCTCAAGCTGTTATAGTTTATGATTTTGATTAGGAATAGAGGGAAAGAATAAGAGGAAACTGGCAAGCTGGTGCATCTGCCGTAGGATATCACACTTAAAAAGATACTAGGTGGACTTGGGAAATAGTGATTCACATATGAATTAACATCCCAATAGAGGATCACTACCAAATGAAGTCTCAGTAGGTGAGTGAGTAGATACTGAGATTAATAATCCTTGATCAGAGGGATCAGGGATAGATGGGTCAGCCAGGTAAGCATCCGACTGTTATCAGGCTCAGCTCATGATCTCACGGCTTGTTGGTTCAGCCCCACATCGGGTTCTACACTGATAGTACAGAGCCTGCTTGGGTTTCTCTCTCTCTCCCTCTCTCAAAATAAATAAATAAACTTAAAACATCCTGGATCAGAGTCATTTCTGTATTAAATGTCAGTTTAAACTTAATTACATTTATTTCTTTTTTAATCCCTATTCTAGGAGTAGAGATTGGTGTATATCAATTAGCTTTGATTAATAACAAACCATCCCAGAATTCAGTGTCTTTAAACAACAACTGCTTATTTATCCCACTATTCTATGATTGGCTGTGATGATTCTTCTGATCTCTGGTCAGCCTCAGATCAGATGGCAGCTGGATGATCTAGGACGGCTTCCCTCATATGTCCGGCAGTTGGCATGCTGTATTCTGGATTTTGGGCCACTAGTCTCTGTTATTTAGCAGGCCAGCTTGGGATGGTCTCGTGGTTCTCAGAAATGGCTGGCCTCAACGCACAAATATTTTACAAGCCATATGTACTGATGTCTCATTGGTCAAGGAAAATCACAGCCAAGTCCAGATTCAGAGGATGGGGAAATAGAGTCACACTGATGGGTGGAACTGCAAAGGGGCTACACACATACATGAAGGAGGAGAATTTGCAACTTCTGTAATCAGCACAGTTGCATAAGTGATTATTAGCTTATCTCCAGAACCTCCTGAATAATACGATGAAATTTGGCCTATTTTTTAAAACTCTTTTCTGTTTTATCTGTTATATAATGTTTCTTGACAACCAATAGTGGACGATGACAATAATATCTGGCTTTATCTAGGAGCTAGAAATCAATATATCTTTTATGGTGAAGAAATAAAATGAGATAGGAAAGGATTATCTATTGAGAAAAAGATAGAACAAAACTATGGGTTAGTGTATTTTATGAAACTGAATTGATTTTGTCACTTTCAAGAGTATAAACTTGTTTATATTTAGCTCAAATAATGCTCATTTTTTATAAGTCCCTTGTGATTAGTTATTATTAAGTCGCTTTAATTGTCCCACATCTCTGTGTAAGCAACGTGACTGAAAAATTTATTTACTTCTTTATTTATTTGTTTGAAAGAGAAGAAATATTTGTAGTTTTGACTTGAATGAGAAAGTTGTAAATGGCATCTAGGGAAAAAGAAATCTGTGATGTAGTGTTAGAAGAGGAATATTTTGGGGCGCCTGGGTAGCTTAGTCAGTTAAGCGTCTAACCTCGGCTCAGGTCATGATTTCACGGTGTGTGAGTTTGAGCCCTATGTCAGGCTCTATGCTGACAGCTCAGAGCCTGGAGCCTGCTTCTGGAGCCTGGAGCCTGCTTCTGGAGCCTGGAGCCTGCTTCTGGAGCCTGGAGGGATTCTGTGTCTTCCTCTGTCTCTGCACCTCCCCCACCTCAAAGATAAAAATTAAAAAAAAAGAAGAGGCGTTTTTCATAGGAAGCAATAAAAGTATACGTATTAGAACTTTTTTTTTCCTCTTGAGAGGTTTATGGTATGAATTCAGCAGATGAAATCAATGTATGGTGAATTATAAGTAACACTTTGAGGGACTGGTTGATGAATTCAAAATTCCTAAGGAAACAATAGAGCACCTGCAGAAATAGGCAAGGTCACAAGTGAATCCAGGGTTCCTCTTGAAAGATGATTATATAATTTGTAGGAGTAAAGTTACCTATAATTATTTGAAAGGGAAAATATTTCAATTTCATGTACACATAAAAATGTGCTCCTTTTGTTTCGCTTATAATACAAAAGTAAACAAAATTTACCAGAAATCAAGAAGTATTATTTGCATATTCAGCTTGCCATTATGATCTTTTTAGTACAGCATATATGGTTAAAAATGTTGAGAGAGAAAATGTGAAAAGAATTTATACTAAAACCATTACGTGAATATAGATTTCTTATGACAGAAATTCAGGTACATATTTTTCTTCATAGAATTTTAAAGCTTTAAAAATGACATAAGTAAAGACATAAATTCCAAAATTTTTCATTGTTAGCCTTATTTGCAACACCTACAAAAATGCAGTAAATGGCTTAGATTATCACTCTTGCAGAATAGCAGACTCAATAATACTTCATGACATATTCAAATTAATGATGATGTTGCAAACCTCATTAAGTTTAAAAACATTTTTAATGTTTATTTTTTTAAGAGAGAGAGAGAGACAGAGAGACAGAGTGCGAGTGGGGGAGGGACAGAGAGATTGGGAGACAGAATCTGAAGCAGGCTCCAGGCTCTGAGCTGTCAGCACAGAGCCCAACATGGGGCCTGAACTCACGGACTGCGAGATCATGACCTAAGCCAAAGTTAGATGCTTAACTGACCAGCCATGTAGGCACCCCCTCATTAAATTTTTAAGATTTCTACAAAGTATGGGTACCTAGGTGGCTCAGTCAGTTGGTCATCCGTGTTCAGCTCAGGTCATGATCTCATGGTCCATGAGTTCAAGCTCTGCGTCAGGCTCTGTGCTGACAGCTCAGAACCTGGAGCCTGCTTCAGATTCTGTGTCTCCCTCTCTCTGCCCCTCCCCCTCTCATACTCTGTCTCTCTCTCACTCTCAAAAGTAAATAAACATTAAAAAATTTTTCAAAAAAAAAAAAGATTTCTACAAAGTAGAATTTTCAATGTATAGTTCTATGTTTTACTGACATGTTGATAAAGCTAAGTGTTAACCAGTATTCTCCTCCAACCAGGTACCATGTTTCCTTTCAGTTCCTTAGGCAATTTACACTCAATGGTCTTTCTTCTTCTTTTGCTTTCCTCTTAGACAATCTTTCTTTACAGCCATGGCATTTTTATGCCTCAATGCATGCCTTAACACACTTAAAAATCTCCCCATAATTTTTGATAACACGTTTTGACCTTGTTCTTTGTTTTCACTTTCCACTATAACTTGACAACAGCCTGGGTCTGATTGCTCCTGGGGCATAGTGTTTCTTCTCTTCCTGAACACAATCTGATTACACTACATCCAGCCTATTCTAACATATGTTAACCTGCTTTACTATCTTTATCCGCATTATAATTATTATCCTACATTTCCACTGCACACTTCCATTACTTCTCTATTGACCATTCTCTTTTTTTTTTCCTAAACCTGGACTAAGAGATAAGTCATGTATTGGTGTCCCTATCACTTTCCTAAACCATCAAATACTGCTTTCTATGTCTTCGGTTTCTGAATGTAGAAGTGCAGTTCCTGCAGAAACTTTCTCCCTACTCATGGGTATATTTTCCCTTTTAAAGAGCTCAATCATTGTGATGATTCATACTGGTACTCTCATTATTTAATATTACCCCGACTCCAAATTTGCCAGTTTATCTCCTCACTACTAGAAGAGCATGAAAATTCCCTTTAATATTCTTAATGTCAGCTCATAATTTAACATACCAAAGTCAGTCCCCAGCCTAAAAATGGGAACCTCTCCTATTTTTATTGTTAGTGAAATTATTACTTTTTTAAAACCAGTCAGAATCTAACCTCGCGATTATTAACTATCTCTGTTCCTCTACCCCCTAATCATTTACATTGAGTATTTTTTCTTAAGCACTGTCATCATCATAGGCCATGTTTCTATCCTTTTTCTGCCTTGATTCTCTAGAAGTTTCTACATATCATGCACAAAATGCTTTCATTGAGTTCCCCCTTAAAACACTGATTGATTCCCTATTTTCTGCATCTCAAAGTATAATCCATTACCTCCTTTCTAGGTATAATCTCAATCTAGGTGATCCATGTCACCAGAAATCTCTATGTCAAATTTACCCTTTCGTCCAGTCCTGTTCACACCATTTTTTGTCTCATGAATATACCATGTTCTTTTTCAAATTCCACATCTTTACTTATGTTGTTACATTACAATGAAAGAGACATTATAGCCTTTCAAATGGTCTTTATTTTGGAGAATCTTTATAATTCAGCTCAAATCCCTCCATACAGTTAAGGAATGCATTTTTTCCCCCTAGAACTGCAGCCCACAGTGATTTCCTTCTTTTGAAAAACATTCAGGGCTTGCCATGTGTGCTTCACATCCTTATCACCTCCTTAGTTATTATCCTATGGACTTTCCTTTGTTTCATTTTTGTCTATATGATCTCTCCAAAGAAATGTCAAGTTCTCCTTGGAAGGGTCTATTGCATATACTCTTTTCTATGCCCTTTATAATCTAAAACAGTACTCATCACTTGGTAGATCATAAAAATAACTAACTTTATTGTGAATTGGTTATGTGTTAGCCATAAAATTAGGTTGTTAAAGGACTTGTTTGAAAACTTCATTTGCAGAGTAAAAGGAATTCTGTGACTTCAATTGCTTGACTAGTTGGACTTGAGATTAGCAGAAGGAGGGGGATTGGAGACTTAAATTTCTGTGAAAAAGTGGAAAAGGCAGTATAGGATATTGGTTAAAAGCAGAGTTTCTAACGATTCTAGAGCCAGAATATCTAGTTGAATTCAGCCTGGCCCCTTCCTTGCTTTTCACCACTTACAGGCTGCATCCTCAGGAAATTATTTACCTCTCCTTGCCTCATTTTCTCCTTTGAGAAATAGGGATAATGCTAGTAGCAATCTCAGAGGGTTGATGAGATTCAGTGAATTAATATTTCTTGCTTAGAACAGAGCCTAGTATTTAGTCAGCACTCAATTAACATAAACCATTATGAGTGTTTGTTTTCATTTTCCTTAACTGATTCATTTTTTTTAAAACTTCATTATTATGAGGCACCTGGGTGGCTCAGTCAATTGAGCATCCAATTCTTGATTTCAACTCAGGTCATGATCTCACAGTTCATGGGATAGAGCTTCACATCGGGCTCAGTGCTGAGTGTGGAGCCTACTTGGGATTCTGTCTCCATCTCTCTCTGGCCCTCCCCTGCTCATGCTTTCTCTGTCTCAAAATAAATAAATAAACTTGTAAAAAAATTTTTTTAAAGCTTCATTATTATAAATTAGTAGAATCCAGCCAGCATGCAAAATGGCCACAGTAATATACAAAGATTTTGAAGTACATAGGTGATTTCTCTCTTCAAAGTTTCAAATACTATGAATAAAGAAATTAGAGGGTCCATAAGAAGAGGACCTCTATGGGTGAAAAGGACATAGGTCTCCAAAGTTCTTTAATCACCTCACAGTGTTTACTGGGCTTATACACTGGACTCTGGCATGTTCTGGACATTGTCAGAGTTTTTGTCTTGAAATTACATGACAGAAGGTGCTTGTGCTATAGTAATAGAATATGCTTATACGAGTAGCAAAAGTGCTACTTTTGGGGGTGGATACGGAAAAAAATAATAGAAAGTGATATATTCAAGATGACAGAATGAATTCTATTGTTAGAAGCATTTGATTTTCCAAAGATTCAAATACTTCTCTATTTCCCACCCTCTGCAACTTGAATTCTACTGGTAACTTATGTTTGGTTGAGTGCCAAAACAAATCAAACCTGAAAAAAATAGAAAGGAATATTGGCAAATATAAATATGCATCAGATATACAAGAATGACTGTGTTGTGTAATAAAGCATTTTTATAAGTTCCTTTTTGCCTTCTCCCTTTTGAACCAGCAGGATAATGTTGCTTAGAAACCTATATGTGTAAAGTGATGGCTAAGAACAGAATTTATAATTAATCCATGGAAGTCTGAAATGGCAAAACCTTTGTAGGTTTGTAGAGTGTAAAGTTCTGTGTTTTTGCTATATTCACAAAACCCTGGGATTTGCATGGGCTAGACATGGGGTCAGGATTGACAAGGCGGGTCATCTGATGATAACCTTCCTACTTGAGATGACAGAGGTACTTAAGTCTGAAACAGTTGGTACCTGTAAAAGTTCCTGTTAGTTTTGTGGATGAAAAGGGGAAATGAGATTAATTTAATCCACATTTGAAAGACATCAGCAATAACCTTCATACTCTGCCAGTGTTAAGTAGAGAACAGAGTTCAATGAGAAAATGAACATTTGTTTCAGAATTAATAAAAAAAGAAGCATAATGTCCCAAGAAATTTTTCACCAGAATGGCATGAACCATGTATTTTTACAAATAAGCCAAATTCAATAATTGATTAAAAATCTTTTATATAGTATTAGACACTTATTTTTAACTTATGGTGTAAATTCTATAACATTTTCCTCACTCTGTGAATTACCTGCATTGCTATTATTACATATACTCACAGCACAAGGGAACAAATTGGAAAGCAGCAAAATTCAGATTGTATTAGCAAATTACATAACACAGTCTATCATTCTGAATAGGAAGTAATGCCAAAAGGGTATTTAAACTATGGGAAGTATAAAGCAATGCATTAGTTTTCTACATCCTGTAATTCAGGGTTTTCTTTCTATATAGTTTCATATATGAACTACATAGATTCAGAGATAAGGGAGGATAGATCTCTATTCTGAAATATATATCCAAATTATACCATTCTGTTAGCTTTATTGTCAACTCTGCTAAACAGTCACATGTACTGAGTAGATCATTCTCTCTCTTGCCTCTAGATAAATTTGAATGTGCTTTTCCTTACCTATATTTCACTTGGTTAACTTATGTTCACATTGCAGTTCCAGTTTAACTCTTTCTCAATACCCACATGCCACACACACACACACACACACACACACACACACACCCTCACTCGTTTCAATCCAGATAGAAGCATGTCTTTCATACTTTCTACAGTATGCAACCATTATTATTATTATTATTATTATTATTATTATTAAAAGAGCTGCTTTGTTGTATTAGAGCAGACACTGTACCTTGTACATGAGTATATCTCTCCCCAGGCCTATTGTAGGTCCTCAGGATACTGCATTGATTGCTATTGCAAACGCCTTTGGGGGCATTCTGACACTGACTGTAGAGTTGCTTACTTAGTAAGCAACCAGTGACTACTCACCAAAGAAAGGAACTATGCTCTTTGAAAATCAAGATTCTTGCCCTTGTGGAATTAGCAAGGTAGTAGTGGAAATTTTACCAGTAGAAATAACAAGTTTGTATGACACAAGGGTGGTATGAGTCTAAGCAGAAATTTTATAGGCACTCAGAGTAAAATGAAATCTCTGCCATTTGGGATGATTAAGGGACTGTGTGGAATAGATGGTCTAAACTGACAGTTTTGTTGCATTCTAATGGAACTCTGACCGATAACATAAGGGCAAGTCAATGGCTTTTGCATATGCATCAGGTTATTAATATTTTCTGAGAATAATATTAAGACAACAAACATCTATCTTACTTTAAAATCACCTGGTGACAGATGGTTTCTTAAAATAGAAGTGACTTAATATGGTTTACAGTTATGTCCACATATGCCATTCTTGTTTTCCCCATGCAAAACATTTCTTGGACATAGCATATGAATTGAATATATATAACTACCTTACTTGGTGAATACACAGTAAGTGGTCCTTTTTTCTTTGTGATTGAGTTCCTTGAAAAAGTGATTGGTTTGGTAGTAAAGCTGGAAATGAATTGAGTGTCTGGATTTGAATCATCCTAATATAAGATGAGCTTTGCCTAAACTTAATATTTTCTTATCTTCAACCGAGGAGACTGAATCACAGTAGTTGTCAAGTAGTATAATACTTTTGCACAAGATAATATTGCAATCTGAAATTATCACTTCCTTATAGACTCTAATGTTAAATTATCGTTTTTATTCTTGCCTTATTTAATTCAATTTGTCAAATATTCTTTTAGTACCTACCCAGAACAGAGTCTGCTTAGTCTCGTTTGAAATGAAATATTAAAGGCTCTATCATTTCATAACTAATAGAATTTCTTTCCTTGAACTCTACTCTTTAGCACAAGGGCTTTACATCAGTTTTAGAAATCCATAGAAATCATATTTATTTCTTCACAGAAAATACTGGAGTGCTTTATTTCACTGCTATGAAAATATCCTTTATTAACATGAGCTGTTACTCTTTTGAATTTAGGTGTGCATAACTTGATAGATGATGCTTCTTTATTGATTTTTTTCTTTTGCTTTAACTATTTCATTTGTTCCAAAATATTTATTGTGCATTTAATATATGCTAAATATTTTATGGGGACATTTCTTGAGTACTCTTCATTTGGAAAATCAGAAATAATGCAATTTATATATAATACTGGCAAAAATTGCTAGCATTGAAAAAACATGAACCATAAACAAAATATGTCTTCTCTTTGCTAGCCATCATAAATGGGGTAACACTTTGTTGAAGAATGCTAGAATGCTGCTGATAGATCAACGTTATAGAGTCATATTTTCTCATGACCAATGTAGCTTAGCTTTACACATGTATTTAATGTAGCAAACCTTTTTGTGAAGTGCTGCCATATAAGTTCCATACAATCAGTAGTCATTTGCATGATTGTGGGAGTTTTAATACTTTCTGCGAAAGAGTACAAATCATATTTAAAGGTTCAGATATCGATTTCGAATCTTTCCTTATTCATTGCCATCACAAAATCAGGTTTTTTAGAGATTTGTCTTATTCACTTCGGTAATCAAGTTCTGCGTCACAGTATTTAGTCCTCATCATCATTTTGTTCATTGACACCTAAAGATCTTTGGCAAGGTAATATTCTGCTAAGATTAAAAGAATGAGCTTTCAAATAAGTGAGACTTGGATTCAAGTACAGGTTCTGTTCACCATTGTGTTACAGTCCGTTTAAGCCCTAACTGAAAATTAGGGAAGCTATCAGCACCAACTAACAGTTTGAGGATTAATGAAAACAGTGACAACAGGGTGCTTGCCACAGTGCCTGGCCCAAACTATTCCAGTCAAGAAGCAGCACTTTTTTATTGTAAAGGTGAATCTTTGATTGTAACGTGGATCTTAAAACTCATCCTGAAGCAGCCCCTGGAGAAAGTTTCTTGCTGCTTTGACAAAGTCACAATGTGGAAGGGTCCTGACTTTTTCTTCCCCCTTGATTCCTGAAACACTAAATGTGCTAATTATTTTTAACTTCATTCTCTTATTAGTAAGGAAAAATGAGTATCAGAGCATCAAAGTTCAAAATTATCAGCTCATTTTCATTCCAAAGTATGAAGATGCTGAGGAAAATGATAGCCCCAAATCTGCTCTTGAAGTAACTCTCCTCAGGTTCTGACCAGACCAATGAACAAAAATTTAAGCTTCTTTTAATGATGTTTGTTATGAACCAAACTGTTCCCCTTCCACCTCCAAATTCATATTTTGAAACCTTAAGCCCCCGGTACTTCAAAAATGCAATTATATTTTAGACTCTATGTAAAGAGGTAACTAAGGTAAAATAAGGTCATGTGGATGGGCCCTAATCCAATATGACTCATTCTTATAAGGGGAGGAGATTAGGACACAGACACCACAGTCTGAGGATGACAATGTGAGCGCACAGTGAGAATGCAGCCATTTTCAAGCCAAGGATAGAGGCTTTAGAAAAACACCACATCTGCTGACACCTTGTCTCCAGAACTGTGAGAAAATACATTTCTGTTGTTTAAGCCACCCAGTCTGTGGTATTTTGTTACGGCAGCCCTAGCAAACTCATCCAATATTCAAAAGAAGGAACGAGTGGATCATTTTTTGGGGCAAATACATATGTGGACTTGGAGCTAGTCATATGTAGAATACCTTTTGCTTCCTTAAGGGAAAATAAAAATTGAACATATTGTCCAGTCTTAAAGACTAATATATTCTGAGGTTTAAAAACATTAAAACCTATGATTATTTTGAAAGCCTCACAGGCAAGAAGTGAACACTACAACCAAAATAAAGAATTTAGTAAAAGTAATCTTTCTGATAAATACCTATTAAAATTCCACAAAATTTTATTAGTTTCTCATTCCAAAGCAAAGATATTTTATGAAAGAACACACACACAAACATATCTACACATGTGAGACCATAGTTTTCTTTATCATAAACTCTTTTTATACCTGTTCCCACCATTCTCAATGAATATCTTTTCTCCTTACACGCAAAAGTAGATGGGTTAATTTCCTCAGTTTTCCTCTTTTCAGTTTAATGAATTTGTCAGGTTCATAAAAGTATTGTGGATAAGACTCTGGACTCTCAAATGATTCCCTGGGTTCAAATCGTGGCTCTGCTTCTTAGTAATTGTGTGCCTTCTACAAATTATTAACCCCTCTAAGCCTTAGTTTCTTCATCTGTAAAATAAGGATAATAATAGTATCTACAACAACATATCAGGTACTTAGTACTGTTTGTGTGTGTGTGACTGTATGTGTGTGTGTATTTGTGTGTGTGTGTGTATGTATGTATATATATGTGTGTATGTATACATGTATATGTGTATATATGTGTGTGTGTGTATATATATATATAGACACACACAGTTTTCAAATAATTGTGACTATTATTCCCTTTATCATTATTTATCTATCATAATTATTCACTTTATTATTTACTCATTTTCCATCTTCTTCCACTTTTTAATTGTAGAAAGTGACGTTTCAAGCGTAAATCTTATATCTATGCTGTTGAACCCGTTGCTTCCTTATACACATGATTTCCACCTCTTCTCATGTTTTATTTCTTCTGTCCAGTAGCTCCCCTCTCAAACCTAAAATCATGCTCTTTTCTCCTTCACATTAAAAATAAGACCATAAACAAACCCATCTTCTTCCCTGCTTTCCTTTCTCCTTTCCACCTTTCCTCTCACAACCTAAACGAGTAACCTATGGCCACTCACTCAGACTCTTCTACTCCTTTAACTATGGCTATGTCACGTGCTGTCTCATAACTCTGATAGTAGACACTATCAATGACTGTGCTTGACAAAGTCAGTGACCTCATTTCATTTGACATTGTTGATCACTCTACTTTTGAAACCCTGAGTTCCCGTTCCCACCTGAGTTTCATGACACTGTGTCATCCATTTCACCTGGTATGCTTGGATCTCAGACTACTCTTTTTTTTATATTTATTTTTTTTTAAGTTACATCCAAGTTAGTTAGCATATAGTGCAGCAATGATTTCAGGAGCAGATTCCTTAATGCCCGTTACCCATTTAGCCCATCCCCCCTCCCACAACCCCTCCAGCAACCCTCTGTTTGTTCTCCATATTTAAGAGTCTCTTATGTTTTGTCCCCTTCCCTGTTTTTATATTATGTTTACTTTCCTTCCCTTATGTTAACCTGTTTTGTATCTTAAAGTCCTCATATGAGTGAAGTCATATGGTATTTGTCTTTCTCTGACTAACTTCGCTTAGCATAATACCCTCTAGTTCCATCCACATGGTTGCAAATGGCAAGATTTCACTTTTTTTTTAATTGCCAAGTAATACTCCATTGTATATATATACCACATCTTCTTTATCCATTCATCCATCGATGGACATTTGGTCTCTTTCCATACTTTGGCTATTGTTGATAGTGCTGCTATAAACATTGGGGTGTATGTATCCCTTCGAAACAGCTTACCTGTATCCCTTGGTTAAATACCTAGTAGTGCAATTGCTGGGTCATAGGGAAGTTCTAGTTTTAATTTTTGAAGAACCTCTATACTATTTTCCAGAGTGGCTGCACCAGCTTGCATTCCCACCAACAATGCAAAAGAGATACTCTTTCTCCGCATCCTCACCAACATCTGTTGTTGCCTAAGTTGTTAATGTGAGCCATTCTGAAAGGTGTAAGGTGGTATTTCATTGTGGTTTTGATTTGTATTTCCATGATGATGAATGATATTGAGCATTTTTTCATGTGTCGGTTGGCCATCTGGATGTCTTCTTTGGAGAAGTGTCTATTCATGTCTTTTGCCCATTTCTTCACTGAATTGTTTGTTTTTTGGGTGTTGAGTGTGATAAATTGATACGTTGTTTGCAAATATCTTCTCCCATTCTGTCAGTTGCCTTTTAGTTTTGCTGATTGTTTCCTTTGTTGTGCAGAAGCTTTTTATTTTGATGAGTTCCCAATAGTTCATTTTTGCTTTTGTTTCCCTTACCTCTGGAGACATATTGAGTAAGATGTTGTGGCAGCCAAGATCAAAGAGGTTTTTACCTGCTTTCTCCTCAAGGATTTTGGTGGCTTCCTGTCTTAACATTTAGGTCTTTCATCCATTTTTGTTTATTTTTGTATATGATGTAAGAAAGTGTTCTAGGTTCATTCTTTGCGTGTTGCTGTCCAGTTTTCCCAGCATGACTTGCTGAAGAGACTGTCTTTATCCCATTGGATATTCTTTCTTGCTTTGTCAAAGTACTTGGCCATATGTTTGTGGGTCCATTTCTGGGTTCTCTATTTTGTTCCATTGATCTAAGTGTCTGTTTTTGTGCCACCTCAGACTACTCTTTTTTAAACATCTTTACTAGAACTCCACAAGCTTGCTTTTCTTCCCTAATAAGTGCCATGGTTGTATGTATGAATGGTATTCACCACAAATGAATTGCAATGATGGTCCATTTGTTTTTGGTACATTGATATTTTGATTTGAAAAACATGTTTTGGAAAATCTAGAAAGTTAAAACATTGTTTACTATATCCCTACTGTTTAAGGATAGTGTTTGGTACATAATAGGTACACAATAAATATTTATTGCATGAAAAGTGCTTCTTTTTTTTCTGTGCCCTTTCTCATTTCACAATTTGTGTGAGCAAGGAGAAATGTCCTGTGAGGTAATAAATGATTAATTAATGGCTATTTGGTACCGTAAGTTGATAAATAGAAATTTACCTACTTTTTAAAAATGACATTAACTGAAACTATTTTTTTTAATTCAAATCTCCTATACATCAGACTAAATTTGTTCACCATTTCTCAACCTGAAATGATTTATCTTTTAATTTCAAAAATCCAAAATTGTAATGAAAAGATCAACTATATTTTGAGGTGAAGGTCAAAATGTCCATTTTTATTTCAGTGCATTCCTTGTTTGCAATATTGTGGAAGAGTCTGTTGGACGACAATATAATCAGTCGACCCTTGAACAACATGGGTTTGAACTGCACAATTCCACTTATACATGGATTTTTTAAAATAAATACAATACTGTAAATTTATTTTCTCTTCCTTATGATTTCCTTAATAACATTTTATTTTCTCTATTCTGTGAAGGCGGTATATAATGTATATAACATACAAAACATGTTAATCGAATATTAATGTCTTTGGTAAGGCTTCTGGTCAACAATAGGCTATTACTAGTCAAGTCTGGGGGGAGTCAAAGTTATATGCAGATTTTTGACTGTGCAGGGGGTTAGTACCCCTAATCGTTGAATTGATCAAGAGTCCACTGCACATGATAATCAATGGAGTGATTTTTAAAAGTATCATAAATAATGGAGTTTAAAAGTAACATATAAGAATCAGTGGCCAGATTTTAACAAGAGGATTATCTAAAAAAATGCTTCACATTTTTAAAGCATATGTTTTGAAACCAATGGATTGGAGATTTTTTTTTTACGTGTAGCAGGATAAATACACATTGTATTCTTATATATTTTACCTAGGGCTTAATTACAATATGATTGCCTGCTATGAGAGGTAAATTATACACCTACTACTTTACTTGAAGTAAATTAGCTCTACTAGATTAAGAAAAATGATCATATTTGTGAACCTTGGGATAACTCTCACTGAGAAGTGTTCCAGCAGAACACCAGCTGTGATTCATATGAAAACATAGCCTTCCTCTTAAGCTTCATGGACTTTTCTTATCAAAAGCTATTTAAATTTATTGTATTCATTCTAAATTTTCTAGTTTCATTTATCACAATTTGACTTTAAAAGGAGAATAACTTCTCTGTATTGTTTTAAATCAACAAGTCCAATTTATGTTATAGACAGAGATACAGCTGATGACTGACCTCATGCTTACCTAATTTTAAATACCATTTTAGGCAATAAAATTATATTTCATCAAAACATGTCATAATTGAAAATTATTTGGTAGCCTTAAGCATACTAAGAATAATAGGACATGAACCTGGTTAAATTTGTAATATAACTTAATCAGATGTGCTTTATAGAGACAATATTTATTTTGTCATACTTTTCTTTCTGTGTTGAATTGTTTATCCTTTTAGAATAACTAACTTATCAGCAATGTATGATACATTGAGCAAATCCATACAATCTAATTACCACTTTACTATTACTATTAGCCTTGTTCTTTTAAAATTTAGTTTATAAATGTTCTACCCAAGTATGATGGTCGGTTTAATGTGCCAACTTGACTAGACTATAGTTCTTAGTCATTCAGTCACAAAATCATCTAGGTGTCCTAGAGGAAATTTGAGGAGGGTATTTTGTAGATGTGATTAAAATACAATCGGGTGACTAAGTAAGGGAGACTGTCCTAGAAAATCCTAGTACATCTGATGACATCACAAGAATCCTTATAAGAAAAAGACAGGAGAGTCAGAAGTCAGAGAGAAAAAGTGATATGGTAATAGAAACAAAGATTAGAGCAATGCGGCCCCAAGCCAAGGAGTGTCATCTGCCTCTAGAAGCTAGAAGATACAAAGAACAGATTATCCCTGACAGTCTCTAAAAGGTACCAGTTCTGTGGACACCTTGACTGCAAGACCAGTTTTGAACTTCTGACCTCCAGAATTGTGAAATGATGAACTTGTATTGTTTAAAACCACTACATTTTTAGTGATTTGTTCCAGCAGCAATAGGAAACAAATAATACAGAATTTGTTGCCTGAAAGTGTTATGTTGCTACAAAAAATAGCTGAAAATGTGGAATTGGTTTTGTAATTGGGTAATGAGTAGAAGCTGGAGGAATTTTGAGGACAATAATAGAAAAAGCCTACATTGTCTTAAATAGACTGCTAATAGATATATGGATGTTAAGGATGTTGGTAATGAGTACATAGAGGAAGTGATGAGTATGGTAAAAACAAAAGAAAACTGTGTTGTGTTAGAGAATACTTAAGTCATCCTACCCAAACTGTTGTTATAAATACTGAGATTAAGAGTGCTGTTATTGAGGGCTCAGAAAGAAATGAAGAACATGTTATTAGAAACAGTTATATAGAAAATAGTTCTGTAGAAAACAGATGTTGTAGGCAATGAACTTGGATATTTATCTGAAAATATTTCTATGCAAAATGTTAAAGGTGTTCCTGGTTTCTTCTTTATGCTTATATAATAAAATGCAAAGAAAAGAGATAAATTGAGGGAAGAATTGTAAAGCAAGATGGAAATAGGACTTGATGATTTGCAAAGTTCTCAGCCTATCTAGACTGTAAGGGTCCTTGCTCCATTTTCTTAGGATCAGAAGACTTACAAGCATGAGGGACATGCAGAAAGAGACAATGAAACCATGAATATTAACAAATGTGTGTGAGAGAAAGGGGGTTTCGAAGACCATTAAAACTTTCTCCATATCAGCATTAAGGGTGTTTTGCTTTCTCATCATTGGTGTGTTCACTGGAGTAGCACTTTTTTGTTTGTTTGTTTGTTTGTTTTCATTTAAGAACGTTTCCTTAACCATCACAACTTGGCTCAATGTTAAGCTTAAGAGGCCTGACTTTCAGACTATCTCAGTTCTTGACATACCTTTCTCAATAAACTTAATCATTTTAGCTTTTAATGTAAACTGAGCGATGTGTGACTTTTCCGTTCTCTTGAACGCTTAGAAGCCATTGTTGGATTATTAAGTTGGCCTAATTCAAATATTGTTGTGTCTCAGGGAATAGGGAGACCTGAGGAGAAGAAGAGAGATGGGATAATGGCCGGTTGGTAGAGTAGTCAGAAGACACACATTTAATAAGTTTGCCTGCCATCTTATATGGGTAAAGTTTGAAGTGCTCCAAAACAGTTATTATAGTTGTTATAGTATTACAGTTATTATAGTATTATATATTGAAATATTGTGAGAATTACCAAAATTTACATCTTAAAGTATTATGGACACAGACACAAAGTAAGTAACACTGTTGGAGAAATGGCACCGAGGGACTTGCCAGATGCAAGGCTGCCACAAACCTTCATTTTGTAGAAATCATAGTATCTGTGAAGCGCAGTAAAGCTAAGTGCAATGAAATGAATAATGCCTGTATAAAAATGCCTTTATTCTATCCTCATACTTGATAGTTTTGTTTATAGAATTTTAATTTGCAAATCATTTTCTCTTATTATTCTAGAGTTTTATAACCTAAAGTTTTGCTTTTTAGAATATTTGAGAAACTTATGAAATGTCTTCCACTCATCTCCCCAGAATTTTTATGAATCTTTGTCAAAAGTGTTCTGAAGTTTCATGATGATAAGCCATGGTGTGGGTTTATTCCTATCTATTGTTTGAGTTGTTTTTTCTTTATTCCTATACATTGTATCAGTTGCTTTTTAATTTCTTTGACATTGTATATTATTTTTTTAGCTTGATTTTCCAGTTCTTCCATTGAGTTTTTCATTTCTGGTGTGATTTTTTTTTTTTGAATTTTCACAAGTTCTTTTTTTGTTTTCTAAGTGTTCTTTTTTATATCCCCTTATTCTTATTTCACGGATGCAGTAGTTTTCTTATCTCTCTGGGAATGCGAACAGTAATTTCTTTGAACTTAATGTCTTTATGCATAGGTTCTATTTATCCTAAGGGTTTTTTTTTTTTTTAATTTTCCTATTTGAATTAGCCACTTTATTTTATGTTAAAGGTTTTCTTCACATATATAAGGCTCTTTCACTCATATTTAATGATGGAGCAATAAACAGTTGATTAGAATTTCTGTAGGTATGGCAGGCAGGCAGACAGGTTGCTTCTCAAATAATGGAGTCATCTGGTTGGAACTTTCTGTTTTGGGGAACTCCCCATATCAGATCTCTAGATCTTTTCTCTTATGATAGTAATAGTGTCCTGGTTAGATACTTATAGTCACTGCCTGGAAGATAGAATTCTAGCTGTCATTATTTTTAGAGGAAATTCGAGAAGGGTGTCTCAATATGCAAAGTGATCTCCTTATTTTAAGCATACTACTGTTGCCATTAACCGTGGTTTTGATTACTCAATTCAGAGATGCTATGATTACCCTATGCTTGATATTTGAAAAAAAAAAAATATCTAAAATTCTATAGCAGGAGCTTCTGCAGAGTCTATCTATATAAAGTACGGAGAGAATCTGGGGATATTACTGCCTCTTAAATAGACCTTCCACTGATCCTGTTTTAACCATTAAGTTTATCTCCATTTTTACAAATATCTGTTGCTATTAATACCTCAAGTTTGGAGAGTTGTTTCCTGTATCTTACCACTTAGCGTTATACGGTCTAGCCACTTGACCACTTCTCTGTCTTCTCTCACTTGTATCATCTCCATTTTTTTTCTTTTTTTGTGTGTTAGGGCTTATTACTTTCAAAAAATTTCTTCCTGTCATTTCACTGATGTTTTAGTGAAGCTTAAGGAGGGAATGGATATAAATACACATAATAAATTTTCTACTTTTAATTTGATTCCATTTTATTTTATTCTGTCCTCTAAACATCTACCATTTAGAGGTAGTATTATGAATTCGCATGGGGAAACTGAGAGGTTTACTTTAACTTTATAACTTTATAGTGGTTAAAGATCGTCCAATGTGTAAAAACAATAGCAATGATATAAATTAGTATGTATGTGACTATGACTATCTCTTTGAGTGATGTATTTTGAAAGCATGAACAATTTCAAACCATCTAAACAGTTTTGAGGACAAAAATCCTTAATCTTTAGACCAGTTTTCCAAAACTTACTCAATAATATTACAAATAATGGTATTTAAAAGGGATCTCATGCTACTTTGATCAAAAACCAAAACCAAAAGAAAACAAAACAAAACAGAAATGAATTATTATTCATGAAAAAGTATGTCAGTAAAATAAATGATTATTCCTTTAGTTTTAGTATGCCTAGCACTTAGTAAGTGCTTTATGATTAGTTGTTGAATGTTAGGTGAAAAATGAAAATGAAATTCTGGCACATGATTAGTTTCTTTGCAACTCCCAATTAATTTTATTATATTCTCCTACTATCTTTTTCCTTCCTTTTTGTTTCCTATTCTGCTGTTCTTTTTCTAAGCTCTTCTAGTTTCTTCTTACTTATTTCCATAACTATCACAAAATCCTCCTCAGTGGTTTCCCCCCACATGCCATAGTACACCCTAATGTAGCTATATGATTTATGGAGGAATAGACTCAATAGAATTGTTTGATTGTTAACATACTACCTTGTGTAAAAAAAATAACACTTTGTGGTTTATAGAATTATTGCTTTTATTGTATCATTTAAAATTTCTTAGTTTGCTCTAAGAGGTAGTACTAATAAAAATTAAAAAAAATAAAAAATGAGTTCTGGGATATCAGATTACCACCATCATAACCATGGCTTTAAATGACAAAGCAAACACTTGAGTGCAGACATTTGATACCCAATTCTGTTCTAAATATGAAACTATAATAACATTCTATTCAAGACTCTTTTTTTAAGAGTGTGACCAAACTCTCAAGCAAAGGAACCTCCTTACCTGGCATTCAAAACCCTTAATGGCAATCTATCATTCTATTCCCATATCTCAAGTCTCCCATCATGCGGTTGGTTTTACAGCAATATATTTCAGGTTCTCAGTTCTGGATTTTTACTTTTCTCTCATGAGAGAACATATATGGAAAATTTATCTTTATTATCTTTCACTGTATAAGCGTTGATCATTTCCCCAGGCCCATTGTGGCATTCTCTATTTCCTCTTGTCCTTGGAAACCATGTTAGCTTTGTCTCTGAACCATCTGGTGGCCAGATACATAATTTATATCAAATAGAGGGACATATTAAACTTTCTGAGGCAGGTTTACAAGCAACTTGGATAAATACAAGAAGTTATGTTTGGTTTAATTTGTAGAATATGCTTTGAACCAAGCTGTCTATGTGAACAATAACAGTTTGAGAATATCAAATGAAATAAATAAAATTTTTAAAATATTGGAATGGATTGTGACTTTCTAAGGATCATAATATCATTGAATTACAGTCAGCGTGAGTCATGTTAGAAAAAATATTCTGCACTTAGTCTCCATTAATACATTTATTTATTCTGATTTTGTTGCCTTAAAATTTAGATACAATTTCAAATATGTGATTTTAAGTAATATATAAAAGTTTCAAAATACTGTGTAGCAAATATATACATATATTTGAGATCACACATTCTAATATTTTAGCCAATAAGAAGTTTGTTTTTATTCTTCAGTTTTCATGTTTATTGTTTACGTCATTAAAAAACTTGTGAGTTCATACTGTTTGTGAAACACCATACTTCATAATAAAGGAGACTGGGAAATGAGCACAGTACAGTTTCTACCTTCAAGACCTTTTGTTTTATACAGTAGAAGAGAAGAAGACAGACTCATAAATAACTACAAAATAAGGAAGAATGTAATTAATGTCCCAAGGGAGCTACAAAGCATGTGCTCTGAGAGAATAAAGAAATCACTTACAGTTCTGAGAGTCAAGCAAAGGCATAAAGTTAGAACTGAATTGTATGTGCTAAAGAGAGAAAAAAGTTCAGTATAACTACAAAGATTTACGTGCTAGAGGGAAAAAGGAACACATGGATTCTGAAAGGTATTGAGACATAGGTCATGGAGTTTTCAAATGTTTCCAGTAGCCCAAACAGAGATACCATATTCCATGGAGCAGAGCAATTATATGAAGAAGCAACTGAATTTTAAAATAAGTCTAACAATACTATGCAAAGTATATGAAAGGAGAATAGACATAATTGAGTTTGGAATTCATAATTCTAGCTTGAAGCCTTAGAAAACCAAGGCTTACACTCATGTGTCAGTTGCTCTTTATGTAAACATTTCCACAGAGTAGATGAAACCTGAATTACCAATACTATTGCCTGTCTCAGGGTACATGATGTCTGAAGCGTATATGTGAAGGATGGTATTAAGCCAACGTAATCATAGGTAAAAACCTAAAAATATGTATTTTTTTCAACAAAGTGGACTCCCTACACTGCATTTTTTTGTCCATGTTTTTATTCAGTTAAGATTTATTGCTTGTCTGCTTTTTCCCAGGCATGGTGATAGCAACCACAAAATAAGCTTTGTTCTTTCCTTCATCACTTAGGAAGGAGATGTGATGTGAGATCATAGCATGCCAAAACACCTTATTTTTTGGAAATTTGTCCCTATCTTATTTCCCATTTTAACATATTAGTAGCTTTGGAATCCGAATTTTTGCTAAAAACTGTAATAATAAATATGTTCTGTCTTATGCACTTGAATAAAGCACTTTTAAGAAATGTATTACCTTAATGCAAGGGAAAAAAGTTGGAGGTTCAGTAAATAGAGGAAACGTGTGCTTAGCTTTATATGAGACTTTGTTGCTGGCCCAGGGTCATTCTCTGATGGGAAAACATGAAGTTTCTTTCTGGTGTGTGTGTATTTTCTTCTTTCATTTTTTTGCATCTTAAAACCCACTTCCTTATTAGGATATTCATAAGATACTTTGTAGACTGACAGAAAAGTTCAGCATTTTAGGAAAACCACTCTATGTAGTCCTGGTTTTTAAGCCAAGACTTTGAATAAAGTGTATTCTGAGTTGTTTTCTGGAAATAGTCCTTGGAAATGGTTTCGTGATGACATCAGGATGCTTGACTGATTTTATAATTTCTGAGCATAGGGTTATTATATAAATATCTTGTCATTTTTTTACTCAAGCAATAATGAAAATCATAATAAAATATTAGTTCTATTCCATGTTTTATTTTTAAAAAATGTATTTGATTATATTGAGAGAGAGAGAGAGAAAAGAAGACAGAGTGTGTACATGCAGAGGACAGGCAGAGATAGAGAGAGAGAGGGAATCCCAAGCAGGCTCCACACTGTCAGCACAGAGCCCAATGCAGGGCTCCAACTCACAAACCGTGAGATCATGACCTGAGCTGAAGTCGGGCACTTAACCGACTGAGCCACCTAGTTGCCCTTTCCGAGTGCTATTTTCAAGACTTGAGATGTTTGTATGGGTCTCTCTTACTTTTTTGTTTATAACTGAACTAGATAAGACAAAGGAGTTTCAGTACTCGTCAAGAATTAACATACTAAGACTCTCTTCATAGATATCTCAGCAAAAGCTGAGACATCCCCCCCCCCCAATACCACCACTGGCCACAGTATCCCAGCAGACAGTTATTTATATGGGTGTGTGTGTAATAAATGGATGCTACTAAAAGATTTGTACTCCACTGAACAGTTCATTTGGAATGAAGTTGACAACTAGAGTATAAAGTAGGATTCTCTAAGACTTGAACAATGTACCTTTAACAAGAGAAATAGATTTCCAGCAGGCAGGATTGTGGAAAATCCATGCTTTTTGGTAGATTATTCAGATTTTTAAAAAACTATTCTTAAAGAACTCCTTCAGTAATTTCATATGAGTATCTGGTACTTTAGCATCCTATTGTCTGCATGGTATAGAGTTTACTTGCTTAGGGAATTTGCCATCATGTATACACAACCTTCATGTAAGGTTGTTTTTTCAGGGTGGCCTTGAAATTGGAATTTTTTTCTGTATACCCATGAGACCCTGCAGTAGAGGAAATGTTTCAAATATGCTGATTAAAGAAAATGGGCACAAGTGGCCACTGAAGTAGGCCATAGGAAAGGGGAAAATAATTAAAGTTTACATTTATGAAAGTATTTAATTATTTATCAGAAGTTTCACTTTGTGGTATAGGATGTTGTCACAGTTATAAATATTGTGGTTACTTGCTTATTTCCTTAGAGTCTAGGTTGGTTAGAAATGCTGGACCAGGTATAAATTTGAATCTATTTTGCAATGTGAATTCTAAAACTATTTTTCTTTGAAATAGAGCTCCTTCTGAAATGATTAAATATGAATGAATCTTCAGTTACCACATTTCCATGTTATTTTAGGTGTCAAGGGAGAAGGAAATATTTGACAACTTAGTTCAACTTTCTGTGAATAAAAATAATGCCCAAATGAAGCATTTGCATTTCAACATTGTCAGATTATGTCATAGCATGACCTTCTCTTAGAATAATATATGTAAACAAACTTCCCTGCTATTCTCATGTAGTACAATAGTAGTTGAAATGATTAATCAGGTCCTGATTTGAAAGCTCTTTAATCTCTGTAGCCAAGATGAAAAGTATTGATTGTTATCAAACAGTCGGGCCTGATTTGGTTGTTTAAACCTAAAAGTGATTATTTTTGAAGTTTGCATTTGCTGTATGGAAATTATCATGAAATGAAACAAGTTGTTTCATTTTACTATATCAGGGAGATTAATCTTTTTAAAGGCAGGTATTCCACGTATCAGCATTTGAATTATTTCTAATTTTTTTTCTGTTTGCTTAAAGCCACTACACAGTGATATTACATTGGATTATTAGGGAAATATATCACAAAGCACTTAACAATTTTGAGTGTAGGATTTTGCAATATATTTCCAGCTTAAACATAGAGATAAGCAACAATGCTATGTTACTGGACAAACTATGGATCCATTTGTCTATTTCTCTGTAGTGTCTACTTATATTATGATGATACCTGTATTTTTTTTTAATTTAAATAGTGTTCCAAAATGAGAGAAATGGATGATGGATGATGCAGTAAAATATGCAAAAGATGCTTTGTAATTTTCTCAAAAAAGGCATTCTTTTCATTTCCTTTCTTTGTCATTCATTCATTCATTCATTCATTTATTGAGAGAGAGACCGTGCATGTATGCATCTGCAAACAGAGGAGGGGAAGAGGGAGAGAGAGAATCTTAAGCAGGCTCATGCCTAGCACAGAGCCTGATGTGGGGCTCTATCTCACAACCCTGAGATCATGACCTGAGCCCATATTAAGAGTTGGATGCTTGGGGCGCCTAGGTGGCGCAGTCGGTTAAGCGTCCCACTTCAGCCAGGTCACGATCTCGCGGTCCGTGAGTTCGAGCCCCGCGTCGGGCTCTGGGCTGATGGCTCGGAGCCTGGAGCCTGTTTCCGATTCTGTGTCTCCCTCTCTCTCTGCCCCTCCCCCGTTCATGCTCTGTCTCTCTCTGTCCCAAAAATAAATAAAAAACGTTGAAAAAAAAATTAAAAAAAAAAAAAAAAGAGTTGGATGCTTAACCAACTGAGCATCCCAGGTGCCCTGCCTTTCTTTGTTTTTTTAAATTTCCTTCCTTCCTTCCTTCCTTCCTTCCTTCCTTCCTTCCTTTTTCTAATTTTTTAATATGGAGAGAATATTTGAAGCAGAAAACCAGTGCATGACTGTTTTCAATTTTGATTATTTTTTCTCCTAGATAGTATTCAGTCTTAAGAAATTTGGGAATCTCTTAATTTTATCAATTTGCATAGTTGGCAAACCAAATCATACCACACAGTAAAAATTGTTCAGTGTCTTTCAGACATTAAGAATATATCTTTTTAATGTTTTAATGTTTATTTTTGAGAGAGAGAGAGAGAGAGAGAGAGAGAGAGAGAGTACAAGCAGGGAAGGGGTAGAGAAAGAGGGAGACACAGAATCTGAAGCAGTCTCCAGGCTCTGAGCTGTCAGCACAGAGCCCGACACGGGCCTTCAACTCAGGAACCCTGAGATCATGACCTAAGCTGAAGTCAGACACTTAACCGACTGAGCCACCCAGGCGCCCAAGAATATTTTTTACAATAAGAAAAATTACCATGTTACCTGTAGCCCCTTTATTTAACTGTTTTATGTGTGATACTTTTGGTCATATGAGGTAGGTAGGTCTGAATCTTGTCATGAGTCACCAGGTAGTAGAGCTTTTCTAAATGCCACTGTGATGAATACTTAGTTATCATGATTACTAGCACATTTCCATCATAGTCTGTGTAAAGTTTTCTGGAATTTACCTTTAACTTTTGTTTTTTATTGCCTTAGTATGAGCTTTTGTTGAGTTTCAACTAATTTCAGAAGATCAAATACCAAAAACACAAAAAGTAACTCTTGGTTGATAACTTATAGTCTTGTATAACTTATAGTCTTGTATTTTTTTGTGTGCAAAAAAAAAAAATAATCATTCCAAAGAAAATGGCTTTCTTTCACTGCTGAAATTTTATTTTTATTAACATCAGTAGTGGATTAGATAAATTTTAGGAGTTTTGCCAATCCTTCTAATTAACTCTCTTTGTTCTCTATCATTTTTAAAAATTTATCTTCTTTTTTTTAAGTTTGTTTATTTTAAGAGAGAGAGAGAGTGTGTGTGCACGGACACACATGACTAAGAGAGAGGGAGAGAGAGAATTCCAAGCAGGGTCTGTGCTGTCAGAGCACAGTCTGACACAGGGCTCAATGCCACAAACAGTGAGATCATGACCTGAGCCAAAATCAAGAGTCGGACACCCAACCAACTGAGCCACCCAGGAGCCCCTATCTACATCTTATTCTGCCTAGATTTGGAGTCATTTACTTGCTTGCTTGGCTTTTTCTTCACTTTTATTCCCTTATATTATTACTCACTTCCATCCCAAGGGAGTTCATCATACTACCAGATATGTATTGTTATGTATTTTTTTTAATTTAGATAACTTACGTGTTTTATAAACACTTATGCTTGTATAGTTGTATAAGTAAAAACTGTGAATGATTATTCTTTGTCTATTTTACAATCTCTAATTTTCTGTATCCATAAATATTCATTTAAATATAGTCAAATGAACTGATATTTATTTCTTTTAATATCCAAGTGATATTATATATTGTGAATGCACCATATTTTATTAGCTCTTTCATTGATTGCAAATAATCTAGTTTTTTCTACTATAAATTATACTAAAATGAACATTTTTATCTATTTCTTTATTCTTCTCATAGTTCTATCCAAGTTTTTAACATAAGATGCAGAAATAAATGATAAAGGAGAGAATTGAGATAATTACTTACATAGGCTGTTTCAGTTAGGTGTATATTCTAGAATTTATTTCTTAAAAAATTTTTAACATTTATTTACTTTTGAGAGAGAGACACATTGGGAATGGAGGAGGAGGGGCAGAGAGAGAGAGTGAGATACAGAATAGGAAGCAGGCTCCAGGCTCTGAGCTGTCAGCACAGAGCTCAATGCAGGGCCCGAGCCCACAAACCGTGAGATCATGACCTGAGCTGAAATCAGATGATCAACCAGGTGCCCCCGTAGAATTTATTTCTTATGTATTTTTAATGTTATGTAACCTAGATTATGTACGTATGTATGTATGTATGTATGTATATATGTATTTATTTATTTTTGCCTTTACCACTTGGGACAGTTTAAATCTAAGAAATACCTTTGGAATATATTACAAGAACTATGATAGGTATGTAAAATATATATGAAGTAAAATGATAAATTGAAACTGATTTCAAACATAAAACTTTAATAAATAGTGGACAGTTATGAGAGAGGAATTAGTTCAGAACTATCTAGATTGCTCATTCATTGAATGTAATTCAGCAGACAATTTTTAAGCTAACTTGGTCTCTGTATACCCATAGCCTTAAAACATTGGTAGTGTAACCCCATTCAGTATAGGCCTCCAGTGCTTGAGTTGCAGTTTCTGCACAACAAAAGTGGAGGAATCTATTCTACTCTTCATTTCGTATTTTCCAGAACCTTTGTTGTGCCATTGAATACCTAGTGATTATTTGATTAAATTGCTAAGGTAAGAAAATTCAGATAGAAACCCGAAAAGGTAACTAAATTGTTAATATTTATTCACCATTTTAAATTTCTCAATAATGATTCCTACATGTGACTTTAAAATTTTCTCTACAAGACTATGTCTATGAGTTGATTAGATTATCTTTGCCCTCTGATAATGGGAAGGGACAAAAAGCAGTGTGTTTCATAACAAGGAAATTAGGAGGTACCAAAAACAGATGATGAGAAAACATTAAGAGTGACTTTATTAACAGAAATCTAATATATGACAGGGAAGTGATGAAATATAAGAATAATTTTCAGGTCTGAAGGACATGAATCTTCATATTGTAAAATATCAGAGTGTTCATTGTAAGAAACAAAACAACAAACCCTGCATATGAAGGAAAAGCTTAAGATCTTCTATAAAGAGAAAAAAATACATATTTTAAGGAACAAGAATCACAATGAAATTTAACTGGTTAATATCATCACTTGAGTACTGTTTTCAAAATTTGGAGAAATAATAAATTTCAGTTAGAATTCTATTGTTGACCAATTATCATTCAATGCGAAGATACTTTCAGACATGCATGTTCACCAAATATTTGATTCTGGTGTACTTTTCATAAAAACCTATAGAAGAATTTGCATCTAGTAAAGGAAGGGAATAAGACAAAGAAGAGAAATACTTGATCTTCAAGATATAAGAGAATCTCATATAACACATAGAAACAGAATGTTGTTCCAGCATGAAAATTGTGCATCAGGCTTAGACGGCTCCTGCTCCAGATCAAAGCAAGAGTTCAGGGGTTCTGGACAGGAACGCTTCAGATGAAAATTGGCTTTGATAGATTGTCTGTTGTGTAGGCATCTCAAATTAAATTTTATGTTTAACTGGTGTATCATTTATAATGAATTAGAAAATACATAGAAAATGAAGGAAGTATAAAAAGAGTTTTTAACTGCAGGAAAAACCAAAGTACAAGGAAGGGTATATCATCATAGTGCATTACTTGCCCTAGGGCAACATACCTGATACGTAAAATATTGAAAGGACACACACAAGTAGAAGTGTAGGTATCTAACAGAGATTGTACAAAACTAATAAAAAAAAAGTGAGCTTTAAGCCCATTATTTATAAATATGAAGCCTAATCCCAGAAGATATCACTTTAAAAGTTGGGAAAATGTTCCCTTGCAGAGCAGGAGTTTGTGTTTGGGGAAAGAGATGTGACATTACTGAATGGTAGTTTTTAAGAGACTTGTAATAATACATACAAAAAAATGTTATGATCATTTATCACATTGATAAGTTAAGAATAGTTTAAATAATGATTGGAAAGAGAATATTTATTTACCTCAATTTTCCTAAAACCTGAAATAGTAATTAACAAAAGATATGAAATAATTAGAAAATATTTACATATCTAAAAGTTGGGTAAGAAACTGGAAATCAATTTGTTACCAAATAAAATCTATTTTTCTTGACTCTAATTACCTACCTGTCCCTCATCTAGTGACCATTTTCTCACTAGTTTCTTAAACCTAGGACCCAGAAAATGCACACGCGCGCGCGTGTGTGTGTAGGCTGCCCCACACCAACATGCAATTCTCAGACACCAAGAACCATGGACAAAAACCAAATATAAACCAGAAATATATTTTGGTCATGTGAATTTGTGTGTGTGTGTGTGTGTGTGTGTGTGTGTGTTCTTATAAATTACAATATCACACCCAATGTAAAGTTGTTTTGGTTTTGTTTTCAATCATGTATTTGAGACTTTTTTTTTTTACTTTATATTTCATTGTTTTATGTTTTCCTGTGTTGTCTTCCCACTGAGATTTCAATTTTCTCCCTTTCTTCTCCTTCACCACCACCACCACCACCTTCTTCTTCTTCTTCTTCTTCTTCTTCTTCTTCTTCTTCTTCTTCTTCTTCGTCTTCTTTTATCTCAGCCTATGCTAAATTTAGGCAGTATTCACTCTAAATGTGTTGAATATTCCCCATTTCTTATGTGGCATATACCTATGTTTGAATGTAAGTCCACTGAAGCTAGAACCTATGGTTTCGGTGTTTAATAGCATTTCCTGAGTCCTGGGGGAACTTGGTAAGTGTTAAAAATTAACAATCTTATATACTGCAAAAATTAGTCTGGCTGCACGTCACTGAAAACAGACCTTTCTTAGCTTTCCACTCCATTCCCAATAGTCAAGTAGAACCATTATTCAGCCAAGAACAACATGCTGGAAATAGATTAAAGTAACAAAGCTTATGTAAACAGGGGAGCGTTATTCCATATATCTAAATCGCTGACCATAGATCCACTACTCATAAAGAATCTGTTAGGTGACATGTTTCTAGTAAAGTGGGATCTTCTAGTCAAAACGAAGCCATTATTCTAGTACATTTCATGCTCATTGAAAACAGATTTATAACATATAAAGAGTCCTTTATTAAATGGTTTTTAGTTCACTAAAAAACAGATTTACAATTCAAGAACAACCCATTGCCTAACATGTTTTCAGTTACTGAAACAGATTTACTACTCAGAAACAACCCATTATCTAACATGTTTCCAGTTCACTGAAAACAGATTTACAACTCATACATAGCCCATTATCTAACATAGTTCCAGCTCACTGAATATTGATTTAGAATTCATAAACAGCCCATTATCTGACAAATTTTCAGCTCACTGAACAGATTTGCAAATCATAAACAACCTATTATCTCCCACATTTCCAGCTCACTGAAAGTAGATTTATAGTATATAAACAATCCATTATTTCACATGTTCCAGTTCACTGAAGATTGATACAGAACTCACAGAGAACCCCAAAGAGTTAAGGTTCCATCTTGGACAGGAAATAAATAAATAAACAAATATTAAATTATACCCTATACCCTCTATTGAATAAGAAATAATCTTCTTTGATCTTGAGGTACCCTTATATCAATAGATATATCTAGAGATCCCATTTGTTATTTTCAATCTTCAAATCTATAAAAGGAAATCAGATCAATTTAATGTTATAACTGCATTTTTGTGTATTGTTAAACATAACTTGTTAATTTATGAAAATTTAGCATATGAAAGAAATAAAATGATCATTTTATGCTTGTGTTTATTTTTATAACCTTAATTTATTTCTAAAGATTTTTTAAAACAGATAAACTTCCACAAAATATGTTTACTGGGCAGTTAATTTAATTTTATGTTAACAATGTGAAAATACTTTTTACTCCATAGTATCCAGAAGTCACATCTTTCTTTTAAGCCTTTTATTCCAGTTTATCATTAATGTCATACAATGTTAACCAACTCAAACCTGTGAAATCACAATGAAAAATGTTTCCTTTAAAATACTGTGAGCTTAAATTTAAAATACTAAATGCCATGTGACTTTAAACATATATTAACTTATGAATGTAGTATGTTACTTTTTAAACATTTTATTATGGAAAGTTTAAAATAAGCACAAAAGTGAAAAGTCCAGTTAACCCAATAGACCCATTGACTTGTTTCAGCTAGAATGAGCATATGGCCAATTTTGCTTCATCTTTTCAACATCCTCCTCCCCCAACACACACACACACACACACACACACACACACACACACACAATACCATTGTATTAGTTTAAAATAAAATCCAGATAGCATATTATTTTATAATTAAATATTTTAGCACACACCAGTAAGAGATACTTTTGTTTTTAACAAAATCACAATAATATACTAAATTTAAAATAGTCCCTTAATATCTAGCATTTTATATAAGGCTTACTTCTTACTTCGTATATATTTTTTATAATTGGTCTGTCTATATCATGAGCCAGACATTACATATATTTATTATATATATATATATATATATATATATATATACACACACACACATATATATATACATATATATATATATATAATGTATATTTAATTTCATATACATAATTTATTGTATCTATTTTAAATACTATCCTAGAGTTTACTCACATTTTTTGGGTAGGAGAATGATTCAATGTATTATCTAAAATATTACATAAAAGGGGGTGCCTGGCTGGGTCAGTCGGTTAAGCGTCCAACTTCACAGGTCATGATGTCACAGTCGTGGGTTTGAGCCCCACATTGGCCTCTGTGCTGAAAGCTCAGAGCCTGGAGCCTGCTTCAGATTCTATGTCTCCCTCTCTCTCTGCCCCTCCCCTGCTCATCTGTCTCTCTCTCAAAAATAAATATGAAAAAAATAAAATATATTATTACATAAAATAATAATATGATTGTAGTACATTTAAGGCAGGTATAATTACCCCCTTCCTTCTTCTCATAAATTAATGCCTTTATTTTCATGACTACCATTTCCATTAAATAAGGAAACAAAGACTTATTGTATGTCCTTCATGAAACATACAACATTCAGGATGGAGAAGCCCTTGATAAATATCTGTTGAGTTAACAAATGGACAAATTACATTCTAAGTAACAGAAAATTTTTCTAAAATTTAGTCTGTCCTTTGATGTAAAATAATAAGGAAATCAGTAAGTTTCTGGACCCCTCTCACTGTCACTTCATCAATAGAGCAATTATAAAGATTTTCTCTATGGAAAATCATGTTTCCAATGTTGGGGGGAAAAAAACTTTCCTTGTACCCTTTTAGGTTTTGTGGCTGGGCTGACAACAAAAATGACAGAACCAGAAAAAGGCAGAACCAGAAAATACCTCAAATAGCCAAAGCAATCTTGAAAAAAAAACCATCACAATCCCAGACTTGAAGCTATACTACAAAGCTGTAGTCATCATGACAGTATGGTATTGGCACAAAAACAGACACTCAGATCAATAGAACAGCATAGAGAACCCAGAAATGGACCCACAAACATATGCCCCACTAATCTTTGACAAAGCAGGAAAGAATATCCAATGTAATAAAGACAGTCTCTCCAAGTCATGCTGGGAACACTGGACACCGACACATAAAGAATGAACCTGGACCACTTTCTTACACCATTCACAAAAATAAACTAAAAATGGATGAAAGACCTAGATGTCAGACAGGAAGACATCAAAATCCTTGAGGAGAAAGTAGGCAAAAACCTCTTTGATCTTGGCTGCAGCAACATCTTACTTAACATGTCTCCAGAGGCAAGGGAAACAAAAGCAAAAATGAACTATTGGGAACTCATCAAAATAAAAAGCTTCTGCACAACAAAAGAAACAATCACCAAAACTAAAAGGCAACTGACAGAATGGGAGAAGATATTTGCAAACAACATATCAGATAAAAGGTTAGTATCCAAAATCTATAAAGAACTTATCAAACTTAACACCCAAAAAACAATTCAGTGAAGAAATGGGCAAAAGACATGAATAGACACTTCTCCAAAGAAGACATCCAGATGGCCAACCGACACATGAAAAAATGCTCAATATCACTCATCATCATGGAAATACAAATCAAAACCACAATGAGATACCACCTTACACCTTTCAGAATGGCTCACATTAACAACTCAGGCAACAACAGACGTTGGCGAGGATGCGGAGAAAGAGAATCTCTTTTGCATTGTTGGTGGGAGTGCAAGCTGGTGCAGCCACTCTGGAAAACAGTATGGAGGTTTCTCAAAAAATTAAAAAGAGAACTACCCTATTACCCAGCAATTGCACTACTAGGTATTTATCCAACGGATACAGGTGTGCTGTTTAGAGGGACATATGCACCCCCATATTTATGACAGCACTATCCACAATAGCCAAAGTATGGAAAGAGACCAAATGTCCATCAATGGATGAATGGATAAAGAAGATGTGGTATGTATATATATATATATATATATATATATATATATATATATATATACACACACAATGGTGTATTACTCGGCAATCAAAAGGAATGAAATCTTGCCATTTGCAACCATGTGGATGGAACTAGAGGGTATTATGCTAAGTGAAGTTAGAGAAAGACAAATATCATATGACTTCACTCATATGAGGACTTTAAGAGACAAAACAGATGAACATAAGGGAAGGGAAGCAAAAATAATATAAAAACAGGAAGGGGGACAAAACATAAGAGACTCTTAAATATGGAGAACAAACAGGGTTACTGGAGGGGTTGTGGGAGGGGAATGGGCTAAATGGGTAAGGGGCATGAATGAATCTACTCCTGAAATCATTGTTGCACTATAACTAATTTGGATGTAAATTTAAAAAATAATAATAATAAATGACATAAAGCAGATTAACAGGAGAAAAATAATTTAAGTATGTTTGTAGGAGAGCCCTTCAAAGCTGTGACATTCAAGGGCATACTGGGCAATTGAGGCTTTTGTGCCATCCTAAACTAAAGAATGAGATAGGGGCCTGTGATTTCAATGATGAGGAAGATAATTTACAGGATGAAAAAAAAGAGCAGATGTTTCATAACGAGATGTTTGTCCTGCCATATAGATTGGTCTTTCAGATAAAACTTTTCTCTACGAGGTGCCTGAGTGGCTCAGTCAGTTGAGCATCCACCTCTTGATTTCAGCTCAGATCATGATCCTGGGGTTGTGAGATCACTCCCCACATTGGTGGAGCCTGCTTAAGAATCTCTCTCTCTCTCTCTCTCTCTCTCTCTCTCTCTCTCTCTCTCACACACACACACACACACACACACACACACACACACACTCCTCTTTCACGTTCTGTCTCTAAAATATAAATAAAATAAAATAAATAAAATAAAATAAAATGTTAAAAATTATCTCTAATAATAGCTTTCTATTTGGGCCAGGCTCTCATATCTAAATTCTTTTCACATGGTTAAGGGAGAGGTAATTTTTTTCTTAAGTTTGCTGGGTCTTGATTGCCTTTTGCTCAAAATAATCCCCATTGCCAAAGTGACACATTTTGGGGAGGCTTGTTCTGAACCTTTTTCACTACCAACTTGTCCACTCCCCTATGTGATGGAATATCATATATATAAATATATACCAATATCATGGAATAATTTCCTTATGTGAAATTAAAATAAAAAAGTAAAATATTCTATATTCTTATAGTTTTTAAAATGCATAATATTTCTTACCAAAATATGTATATGGTGCTTTCTGTGAAAACACCATATGGCTATATCATGTTAGTATGAATGCCTGTCAGCCCTACTACATTTCACAGGATAAAAACACTTGTCATGTATCAAAGTTCTATAAAAATTTTTAAACTTAAAATATGAGAGGACAGAAAGAAAATATGCCATTTTAATTTAACCATTTTTTGATATAGTACCTAAATTTATTCTATTGTTTCTGAATATACTATTGTCAATTTTGTTTTTAATTCATCCTAATTTAGCTGTCACAAGGACGTTCAGTCTGTAATTTTTTCCCAAAGGTAAATGCTTTGTGATTTTGCTGGTAACCTTTTTTGTTTAAGTTTGATTTTTTCCAGATTTATTGAGATATAATTAACATATAATATTGTTTAAGCTGAGGATGTACAACTTGCTTATTTGATACACTTACGTATTGCAAAATAATACCATCATAGCCTCCTCTAACACCTCCATTCCATCACATAATAACCATTTTTTTTCTAATTAGGAGAACATGTAAAATCTAGTCCGTTAACAACTTTCAAGTATCTAATAATAGTATTGTTGACTATAATCACTTATTTACCTTATAAATGGAAGTTTTATAGCTTTTTACCAACATCTCTTCATTTCCTCCATCCCTTCATTTTTTAACTTTCTACATACGAAAACAAAATAAAAGTATCCAAACATTTTTTATACATTTTTTCCTATAATTATTTAAAATTATTGAAAATCCCTATGTGAAACCAGTAAGCTTTTCTTTTTTTTAATGAATCATACAGATAATCCAAGGACATTGCATACAAGCACAAACACACACACACGCACACACACACACACACACACATACACACACAATACAAGCAGAAAAATGAAAAGTCTGGAGAATAGCAAAAGCTTCTAACAACAGCAAGAATTAGAGGAAAGGGAAGAGAGGCAGAGAGAATTTTCTTGTGTAAGAATATATTTGAATAATGTGATAATAAAAATAAATTTTAAAAGAAAATTTTGCAGTGACCTTGCCAAAAAATATTTATCTTCCTTTAGTATTTTTCTAGCATAATTCATCTTAGCAACAAGAATGTACATTGTGATTTTTCCAATCACTCTGCAAATTGTAAAGGCAGCATCCTGAAATAGTGCCAAAATAAGGTGCAATCACAATTTTGTTAGAATTAGTACATCTCTTTAAAATAAAACCAAAAATGTGAAGTTTCTACATCACAAATTATCATATATTGCCAGAAGATCTGCCAAGGTGTTTTCACATTACAGAATCTTTTGGCAGATTTCCATTTTTAACAGTAGGTCTGGGCTTTTTTGTGACAGTGACAAGAGCAATTCTAAAATCACTAAGGAGTAGGAGAAACAAAAAGCATGCGTAATTCTCTATTTGTGGTCTGACATAGATGACTCACCTTCCTAGAATTATTACAATATGACATTTATTGACCCCCCCCACATGCCAAATGAAATAAAAAACAAGTTAAACCTGTCCTTTTGGGAATTAAACTAGTGAAAAAGGAAATTTATATCTTGCCTATTCTCTTCGTTAAGATATATCAAATTCTTTTTTATTTAAAAATGTTCTTTAAATGTTTACTTAATTTTGAGAGAGAGAGACAGACCGTGAACGGGGGAGGGACAGAGAGAGAGAGAGACAGACAGACAGACAGACAGACACAGAATCCGAAACAGGCTCCAGGCTCTGAGCTGTCAGCATTGAACCCAATGCAGGGCTCTAACCCGCGAACCGTGAGATCATGACCTGAGCCAAAGTTGGACACTTAATCGACTGAACCATCCAGGCACCCCAATCACATGTTTTTTTGTAAGTCAAATACTGAAGGAAAAGAGGTAGATAATATCCCATGTCTGCCCCCTAGGAGCTTCTTTCCCCTTATTTAGGAATGACTGATCTAGAAAGGAATCACAATTTTAAACAAATTCAAGAAAAATGAAACAAGAATTGTTCCATAAGGAAAGAAGGATCGACTTGGTGGGATTGGAGTAGAAACATGATCAGGAATTACCACTTACAAGACTAAAAAATATAGAGTGGAAAAAAAAATAAAACTAAGAAGTCATGAAGGCTTGGAAGACCTTTCTTCCCCATCAAGGTAAGAACAGATATAAAAGCAGGAGTCAGATATGGAGGTTTCTCCCTGTCTTTGTAAACTGATGAAGCTACTTGCATCATAAAGCTTTAAAGCTTTCTTCTTTTAGTCATGATATTTTAGTGTTAATATATTTATCAAAAGCAGAAGAGTATGTACATTTTAGAGGTACAAATTGAAATATTTACTGATGATATGATTATGGATTTGCTCTTGGATTTGCTTCGGGATAATCTAGTGGTATGTTGAGCTTGGGAAAATGGGAAGTTTTATAGGTGAAACAAAATTGGCCATATGTGGATACTAGTTCAAATTAATAGATGGTCTTTGTGGGTTCACCAGACAACTCTCTTTACTTTTGTGTTTACTTGAAAATTTCCATAGGAACAATTAAAAATGTGACATATTCATATGATAATATGTATTTGAAGAATGTACAGTCTTTACTATGTTTTGATATTGTTCTTTCCAGCTCTGAGTCTGAATTCCCTAAGTGTGAGAGCTTTATCTTTTAGCATTCATTATAATGAACTTCAGAAGAAAAACAAAAACCTTCATAAATACAAAATTGAATGAAAGTGATTAGATGAAGTATTTGAATAGATAAATTACTAAGGATAACAAGCCTTTTGTGTTTTCCCTACTTAGATAAATTTAGGGTTGTAAGAGGTCCATTACAACTATGTCAAAGACTAAATGATAGAAACCATCCTCCTCCAATGTTAGGAAAGTGATTTATTTTATACACAGTTTATAGAAAGTAAATATAATGCCCGAAATAGGAAGATCCCATCAAAAGATCCAGTAGTTATATGAAGATAAGATGATTGCTGGCAACATTAGTGAAGTAGTTTCATTGTACAAAAGACACAGATTTACTATGGACATTTAAAAAATCTGGCTTGAGGTGTTTTGAGATGTTGTATCCCTGACAATTATAAGAACCTAGAAAATTATTCAATTAAGATAATTCATTTACCAGGGGCGCCTGGGTGGCTCAGTCGGTTAAGCGGTCGACTTCGGCTCAGGTCATGATCTCTAGGTCTGTGAGTTCGAGCCCCGCGTCGGGCTCTGTGCTGACAGCTCAGAGCCCGGAGCCTGTTTCAGATTCTGTGTCTCCCTCTCTCTGACCCTCCCCTGTTCATGCTCTGTCTCTCTCTGTCTCAAAAATAAATAAACGTTAAAAAAATTTTTTTAAAAGGTAATTCATTTACCAGAAATATAGAAGATACAACAGATGATTATCACCAAGCTTAATAAATATAGAATTTTCAAACCACTATATTTTTAAACCATTTAAAAAATAACCTAACCTTATTTCATTGATGAATTAAGAAATTCTTGGGGTGCCTGGGTGGCACAGTCGTTTAAGCGTCTGACTTTTGGTTTCTGCTCAGGTCATGATATCATGGTTTCATGGGTTCGAGCCCTGCATCAGGCTCACAGTGTGAAGTCTGCTTGGGATACTGTTTCCGTTCTCTCTGCCCCTCCCCCACTCATGTTGTCTCTGTGTCTCTCAAAATAAATAAACTTTAAAAAAAGTTCTTAATTGTTTCCTTAAATATAAGATCAATCATTTATTGAGCATCTACATTTTGAGCATAATTCAAGACAGGCTGAAAATATACAGAGCTATGAGATGCCTTATGTATGTAATCTAATTGTATTTAAGCACCCATAAAAATTTCTTTTGTGTCATCAGGGGACAACTCTGCCCATTTAGGAAGCACTGGGTAGAATTTCTTTAATGATATCATTTAACAGTAACGATTCTACTTATTGATGTGTGGGGAAAAAGCAATGCCCTGGCAGTAGTATTTCACATGACAATCTAGTACAAGTTGTGTGAACAACACAGAGCAGATGTTTCTTTATGATAGTAAAAGACCCTTTGCAATACGTTTCAGATGTCAAACCCATTTTTGCTTAGCGTTCCTTCTTGTCTCTTATGAGTAAGCATAATTTCTCTTAAACATATGGCCCAAAATGAAGCAAGTCTGGGAAATCCCATTTATAACGTCAATCTATGTTATTGGGGGGAAAAATCTTCTGAATTAGTAATAAAAACCATCTGTTCTCACTTAGAGGAAAATTCTTCACACTGATGAAGTGAGACTAATATTCAGCATTTTAAAGAAGTATACAGAAAAATATAATGGAACAGTTTCTTTTTTAACAAGATGTCGAATTCATTTATTAAAATTGTCTAATCTTCAAGGTTTAAGTGTTAGCAGTCTTTAAATATCTGATAAAGAGCAAGGCCTACATTCCTTTACATACATATTAATTCTCATAAAATATATTAAATATCAAGATATTCATTTTCAGAAATTATTTATCTTCTTTAATGTTATAATTTGTTTAAAATAATATATTTTTAATCACAATTGTTGCTTTTGCTTGTTTTTTTCCTCAATCTTTTTAATCTGCTTATAATGGTAATATAGGTTCATTGAAGAAAAGTTTCATAATGCAAATAAGTATAATGAAGAAAATTAAAACCACTCATAATCTAACCACGTAGATATACCTACCTGTGACATTTTGGTTTATTTCTTTTAAGCATTATTTTGAAATTTCACTTTTATTTTTATCAAAGTTTTTTGTGTTAATAGTTTGAAAATCAAATATTTCTATAAATTCTATAAAATAGCAATCAACTGTTCATTGTTTTGCAATCTCATTACCATTTCCCAAACACAGTTAATTGAAACTCCTTTAGCTATTTCTTGTTACTTTTCTTGGTCCTCCCCATATGTATACATATATACACACTATATTCATATATGCACATGCATATGTATGCATATATGTGTGTATATAAAAAACATGTAATACATCTCTTATAATTCAATATCATATATTATTTCTCACTTCCATACATGAACAAAAAGAACAAGGATTTCATACATAGTCTGTAGACTTCCCAGCCTAATACATATTTCCTATCCCACCCTTCCATTATGGATATATTACAATGTATTTAATTTCATCATTACTCTTTATATTATAATTATTACCATATAAATTTAATGATGGTTAAACCCAGTAATATATTATGGTTATCTTTTCTTATAGAACTTCCTAGTCTCCATGGATTTAGTAATTTTCACTTTTTTCTCTCCTTTGCTTATGGTATCCATCATTATTGCACTATATTATTCTCTTAACAGATATGTTTATGTCCTCTCTCTAGCTTCCCCCAAAATATTCAAGGAAGTAAACTTTTGCAACTTCACATTTCTGCATAATGCCTACTTTCTATCTTTGCTTTATTATGTTATAGTCTAGGAGATATCCTCAAATTTATCTTCCAACTTTTTTATTGATTTGTAAGTTTTTTGTTACCATATTAAAAATTTTCTAAGCTATTATGGGATATTCCTTAGTATTTTGTTTTATAATTATATATTCTTTTCTTGTATGCTCTGTTTTCTCCATCTTCCTTTTTAATGTATTATTCTTTTTGTCTGGGCCTTTTATGTTGGAACTCTTCTTCAAATACATGGTGTTACTTACCTGTCCATTGATGGTCATAGTGGGATAGCTCTGCTCAGGATGCTGGCTTTTCCTTAATTCCCCTATTCTTTTGGGGTGTTCACCCTTAACTTTGGTGTTTAAAAATTTGGGTTTTCTGGGGGTCAGCTTCTCCACAGTATACCCCTCATTTTCTGTCACCATATGTAAAGGCTTCTTCTTCTTGTTTTTGTCCCTGCCATTTAAATCCAAACAATATTTTACAGCATCAGAATGCAAACAAATTGTTTTCTTAGACATTCAACAATGTGTGTGGATTGTTGACAACTTCACCAGAAAGCAGCAAGTGAGAAGTATAGGTTGCTCAAATGGCTGCACGTCATATTGCTCCACATTACATGTAAAAATATACTATAACATACATGAAAGCCTATTTTGTGCCATATGTTCATTTATTTGTTCATTCACTCATTTGTTGGGACCCCACTGTCTATGTGCCCTAGACAGTGAATACGAAAGGAGTCCCATGTACATGCACTCCAGCTACCCACGTCTAGGACCACCCCTACCTACTCTGGACATGCTCCTTCTGGCTCGCTTCCTGGTCAGTAGACCTATTCTTGAGCATCTTTTCTTTGTGCCGTAATCTGGGGTTCCACCATCTGCTCCTTGGATCAAATGTTTGGCTCTTGTGCTCAGATCTGGTTGGGATATATCTTTATCTGCAGAGCAGGCTGAAAAGTTCTCTCTCCCACCATGAAAAGATGATTGGCAGTGTGAAGTATATGTGCAGAAGTTTAGAGAAGGACAAGCCCCATAGGTTGGCTGCATAACAAAGGCTTCCAAGTGAGGCACAATTTGATGGTGACATTTGCCAGTTCTCAAACAAGTCCTTCCTCCTCTCATCCTCAGGTATTTTTTTCTTTTTTTCCATATAATTTATTGTCAAATTGGCTAACATACAGTGTATACAGTGTGATCTTGGTTTTAGGGGTAGATTCCTGTGATTCATTGTTTACATACAACAACACCCAGTGCTCATCCCAATAAGTGCACTACTCAAAGCCCATCACCCATCCCCTACCCCCATCAACCCTCAGTTTGTTCTCTGTGTTTAAGAGTCTCTTATGGTTTGCCTCCCTCCATCTCTGTAACTATTTTTTCCCCTTATCATTCTCCATGGTCTTCTGTTTCTCAAGTTCCACATATGAGTGAAAACATCTGATATGTGTCTTTCTCTGACTGCCTTATTTTATCTCAGACTTACAACTGATGCACCTGGGTGGTTCAGTTGGTTAAGTGTCCGACTCCTGATTTCAGCTTAAATCATGATCTCATGGTCTTGAGATCAAGCCCGCATCAGGCTCCACACTGAGCTTGAGACCTGCTTGGGATTCTCTCTTTCCTTTTTTCTTGGCTCCTCCCCAGCTTGAGCACATTTGCACTCTCTCTCAAAATAATTAAATAAACATTTTTTAAAAAATCAGACTTTCAGCCAACCTTCTGTTTTTCAGACCCATCCAACCGTGTCATCAGTCATACCTGCCACCTCTAATTCCTGGGCTCTTCCAGAATTATGCAGTGGCAAAAAATTATAGATACTTCGCATTCATCTTCTCAAGTCTGAAGAGTTATTTATTACTAGAATGTCAGAATTCCAACTTCAAATGTTGACATCTCTGCTATAATTCCATTTTTAAAATGTGTGTGTTTTTACATCTTGACTTTCATTAATGTAGAGTTTTGGAAGGGTGTGATGATAAATATTGTAGTCATATTTAACTGGAAAACTTTTCAGATTTTTGTTTCTGCTTATTCATTTACAACTAACATACTACTAGCTCTATATTTCCAAGTTTATACTAACATGATACATGCACATATTTAGCCATTTATGCTTATGCATAAAGTATCAATTCTATATAAAAACTCATTTTTATTTTGTTAAACATTGACTTTCATATTTATTGTGAAAATTGCTACCTAGTTCATGCTTCTATTTACAGTTACTTCAGAATTAACCAAATATTGAATGCTGACATTGCAGCACAAATTTCCAGATATTAATACAGTGCTTAATTTTATTAGTGTAATGGCAGAATTGTCATTTATTATCGATTATATGTAACTATAATAGCAAATCATTAAAATTCAAAACTATAGCAGAGGGTTCCATTAATAAAAATAGTAGTGTATCCATGATTTATAATGGAAGTTAATGCCACACAACGCATTTCTCTATAAGTAAAATTTTAGAATCAATTATCTTAATGTTTATTTTTGAAAGAAAGAGAGAGACAGAAAGAGAGAGAGAGAGAGAGAGAGAGAGAGAGAGACAAAGGGAAAGGGAGACAGAATTTGAAGCAGGCTCCAGGCTCTGTGCTGTCAGCACAGAGCCCACTATGGGCCTGGAACCTACGGACTATGAGATCATGACCTGAGCCAAAGTTGGTCACTCAACTGACTGAACCAGCTAGACACCCCTAGAATCAATTATTTTAAATGGCACTTACACATCTTCACATACATAAATTTACTCATCAGTAGTTCAGTGTTGAAAGTGGTATTTATGTTCTTTATGTCAATTGTAATTTCAATTTTATTTTGCCTTATTGGATTTCCTATAATCTCTCCTTATCCCAAATATTTTCCTTTATATCTCAGTCCCTTGATTTTTATTAGCTTCCTCCTCCTTCTTCTTCTTCTTCTTCTTCTTCTTCTTCTTCTTGCCTTTCTGCTCCTCCTTCATAATGCCTTTTAAATTTAATTCATTTGTACCTTCTATAAACTTTAGATATCAGGTAATTTTCTAATATGTTCTTCTGTTAGTACCTATACTCAGAAGCATATTATTTCCTAAGCCTTCAGATGAAATTCATTTTCCCTTTTTCTGAAGGTATTATAATTAATATAATGTTTTCTATTTCTATTTTCAATTGTTTTTCTGTGTGTGTGTGTGTGTGTGTGTGTGTGTGTGTGTGTGTGTAGTTTTTTGTTGTTGTTTTTTTTTTCTACACCAAATGTGGGGCTTGACCCTGAAATCAAGAGTCTACTTGACTGACTCTACTTGAGCTCTACTGACTGAGCCAGCCAGGAATCCCTTTCAATTGTTTTTCTCCTTTAGAAGGCAAACTTATTGTTAGATAATAATCAGCTTGTATGTTTTACCTTTGATTCTACTCAGATGACCTTCTTAAACCTTCAACTCAAAGGCAGAATGATACATGTCTCCTAACCTGATTTTCATTGTCTACCAGTGTTTCATCTACATGTTCTAGATAATGTGGTATTTTCTTCTGATCAAAATACCTGCATCTATGACATCTTAGCTTTGTGGAATATATCAAATACTACAGTCCTCTTCTTTCATCCTTCCCTCCACCACATTTGCCATTTGGGGAACTGCATCGCCACAGGTAAAATGACTTCTGCCAGCTTTCATTTCCTAGCTGTACTGCCATATTGTTCAGTTGCTTCCTGGAATAGTTGAAGAAAAATAAATATTAAAGACCATAGTTAGGGAAAACGAATTAAGATACTCTTAAAGAAGTAACATTTATACAGTAATATATGATCACTTGGTTTGCTTTCGTATGGACCTACTGTTTCTGAACTATGGAATAGATAATGAGGTTGTAAAAACAATATACATTAACTTCTACTTTGATATATTTATTTTCCCTGCCTAAACATTCCTGTTACTACATATGTTTCTTAGTCCGAACCCGTTGGCCTTGTAATTACAGGATTTCTCTCCTTAATGTTGGGAGCAAGGTTTCCAACATTACTAGAATTTAGTGGTGGTGCAAATTTTTACCTTGTATTTCTTCCGAGTTTTTTCCAAGCCATTTCAGTGGGAGATGCTGAATCAGAGATTTACCTCAGGTACCATTTAAATCAAGTTCCCCAATCTTCTATGTACCTTCAGTCAAATGGTACAGTCCCTTTCCATGATATCCGTAGTCCTGGTTAGACCTATGGAATATATTCTTTTAATGAAATGCTCTAGTTTTATTGCCTCTAAATTTTAATGCTATGAGGCTGGTCTTTAAAATTATTTACCTAAACTCTTTCTCTCTTAGTGTCAGATGAATTGCCTTTACCTCTTCTTCTGAAGTTTCTGATAAATCTCTGCCTTTTATATTAGAAAACATAGAAAATGCATAGTATCCAAAAATTAAAAAAAAAAGGATTTCGTTTGCCAATAGAATAGCATGTTGAGAATTAATATCTGCCCCAAGGAAAATGGCTTTTCCTATAAAGTTATTTTTTTAATATAATATATCTCTCTTTATGAGAACAGAACAAGAATCTAAAAGTACATGTTTCTCAAAAGAGAGTAACATTAAAGGAGTAGTTTATTTACAAATGCAAAACAAAAATGGGCTTCACTTACAAAAACTTCATGAAAATCTATGGAATATGTTGAATGATCTGTCCTGATGTTTGTTTATTTTTCTACCAAAATATTGTACAAACACGTTAACACAAATATACTTCTACTTTTGCTGTCAAGGTCTTACCCATCCAGATGATAGTCCATTGGCTTAAAGGAATAAAAGAAATGTAATGCTGAATGTCACCTAAGCACATATAGCTTTTGTAACTTTCTTTCTTGATGAGCCCTAAATCTTATGGTTTAGTAGACCCAGAGGATCTGGAGAAGAGGATCCAATATGATTCTGATACTAGTATAGCAAGCATTCAACCTACTGTTTTTTTTTTAATAATTTTTTTAACATTTATTGATTTTTGAGAGACATGGAGAGAAAGAGCATGAACAGGAGAGGAGCAGAGAGAGGGAGACACAGAATCCAAAGAAGGCTGCAGGTTTTGAGCTGTCAGCATAGAGCCCTACGTGGGGCTCAAACCCACGAACCACAAAATCATGACCTGAGCCAAAGTCGGATGCTAACTGACTGAGCCATCCAGGCACCCCTAAAACTATTTGGTTTTAAGCCAAATATTATGACATTAATATGTATCATACCACAAAAAAAATCAAAGAAGCAAATTTCTCTTGCAGTGGACTCTTATTCTTCAACAAAGATCAAATTCCTGAGCTCCTGAAAGAAAGAAATTACATTGTCTGAATCTCACAACCTTAGAATTTGCCCCAGCTGTTCCATTAGTAGCATGAAGACTGGAGAGAATGTGAGGTTCAAGAAACTTCAATATTTCTTTCCTTGAAAGTGGTATTGGTGGGATATATTTGATGCTACCCACATAAAAGATATTAGCGCTAAGGGTAAAGAATGGGGCAAAGGCTGCATTTCAGAGATTTGGAGAATAAAATTGACAGGAGTTGATAATCATTTGAATGTGGCAAGTGAAGAGAGGGAGGAGATGTTTGTATGTAACTCTGGTTTCCACCTTGAATTAGTGGGGAAGTCAAAATTGATATAGGGAATACCAGATGAAGAACAAGCTTTGAGAATATTATCTTGACTTCAGTGTTGGATTTGTTAAATTTAATGGGCCTAGAATTATCTATGCTGAAAATATTTAAGTGACAGTTCAAAGTTTGGCCAGCATTTAGAAAGTGTGTTGAAGGTCACAGTTCTAGAGATATTATCTGATCAGTTCTACCTCTAAAATATATCTTGGGTCAGTCCATTTTTCCCCATCCCCATTGCCAGTGTCCTTGTCTTGCTCACCATCGCAATTGCCATTCTGGTTACAACTGTAGACAGTCTCCAACTTCTGTCCATAACTCTGTAAATTGTGTTCCATAGAACCTCCAGAGTAATATGCTTTAAGAATAGGATTGTTTCACTTCTCTGCTTAAAAGCACTAGATTGCATTAAATCAAAATTCACACTTCTTGCTATATCTTTAAAGACCTTGCAAAATCTGTTCCATGGGATTTAAGATCGTTCCTGTGTGATTCTTGAGACTTAAGTCTAACTGGTCTTTTAGTTCTTCAAGTTTTCTACCTTAGATTTGTCATGTACGATTTCCTCTGCCTGGGAGGATCTTTTCCTACCCCACCCTGTTTTCCCTTGTCAATATTTTTCTTATCCTTCATTTCTCTGTTTAAACATTACTTCTAGAGAATGGTCTGAACAACCCAGTTCCTCACATTCTTCACCAATATGCCACAACTCAGCACCATAACTGTTTTCTTGACACTTGGCACAATGTGTAATTTTTTTTAAATTTATTTTCTGATTTGGATATAACTTGTCCACTAGACTATGTGGTTGATGAGAGCAGGGACCACAGCTGATTTGTGCCCAGCAGACATATAGACTGAATTCCCATACTCCAGACATATAGACTGAATTCCCATACTCCCCTGTTGCCCAAGTCTGTTCTGTTTTGTGCCTGCTGACCTGACATGATTGTTTACACCTTCTGACACTCTCATAAGTGTCTTAGTTTGGATGATAAATTACGTGCCAGCTCATCAGGTATACTAGACAATAAATATTTGCTGCATAAATGAACAAATGGGAGGCTCTAATATATATGTTAAAAAATGTATGGAAAAAAGAGGAGAATTTGAAGTGCAGCCCTATGGCTCACTGACAGTATAAGATATAAAGAGTATGAAAAGTTCTAGTGGAAACTGAATGTTTGTGTGTATATGTGAGTGTTTTTGCGTGCGTATAGTGTGTGTATTAGCTCTTTATGAATTCATGAAACCTGTAGATGGAATCGTCCATAGAGATACCTAAAATTACAGTCTCTCAAAATGTTTTTTAAAATTTCTGTTTAGTTTACCATTGGTAACTAAACATTATATCTTAATTTTTTTTTTTTTACTGGTATAAAGATTTCTTTGTGTCTAACTTTTCTTCTCTTGAAACTAAGGTCTATTACTGCTGTTCTGATAGTTGGTAGATAGTAGTTGGAAATGGAAAGGAACCATATCCCTATAATCTTCTATTTTACTGAAATCTGTAATCAAAATAGTATTTATCTTAATTAATGGGCCCATTCTTTTCATTTTTAAATCATTAGAAAATTAATAGAAAAATAATAACTGAAATTTAATAAATGTCATTTAAGCTTTTTCTTCATAATTATTTCTTTAAATACTGATTTTTAAGGATCTAAAACTTCAGTCAGAATATTTAGATATTTAATATATAAGAGATAACATCTGGAATTTATTTTAAATATTTTTCTTTTAAATATATATCTTTTGCTATATTTTGACATTGAGAACTGCTATTACTTTATATTATTTTGAAATTATTCAGTTATTCACTCAGAAAGATATTATGTCCATTGGTCATATAAACTTATATGAATATAGTTTTGAAAAATATATTTCTCTAAAATATTTAGCATATTTAGACATTTAGATTTTAGAACCTTTTTAAAGAAAGAACTTACAGGCAGAATTTTAAAAATAACTTTGCAGGCTGTTAATGAATGTAACATGTTTTGATTTATAATCTCAGAATTTTCACTTCTTTTAAATGCAAAGAAAAATTAGAAAATTATTTCAGTTAATTATAACACATTTTTCCATTAGTATTCAAAGTATCAGGTTTCATTTATCCAGAGCAGAAAACTGACTGAATACCTCTATTTATCTAGAAGATATCAAGAAATACCAAGAAAGTAGTGATTCAATGTGTATGTATTTGTGTATATTTGTATATTGACAGATACATATGTATGTGTAGGTATGTCTGTATACCTCAAACACACACACACACACACACACACACACACACACACACACATATGCATACATCTTTCACATCCATCCATGCATCATGCACATGTCTTTCGCACACATTTATACATACACATATTGTGTGTGTGTGCATGTGTGTGTTTGCTCATGCACATTTACATATATGTGTGTATATATATCCAGGAATAGTGTTGAAAATTTTAATTTTATTTCAAACAAAAACAACATAGAAAATTAAGCAAAGTAAATTATAAAATACAAATAGTTACTTTGTGTTTCACATTAAAAATAATGAAGTTTATGTTTTGTTAATATTAAAAAATACTATCTCTGTATGTGAATAGTATTTATTGATGAATAGGGCCTGGAAGAGAGGAGATAGATGGGTATAAAAAAGTACATGGGCTTTGGCAACAACAGATCTGACTCTGAATCTAGGTTTTGCCACTTGTGTACTCTCAAAAAAGTTATTTGCCTCTCTGCCCTCAGTTTCTCCATCTGCTAAACTAAAATTATGTATTTACGTGATGTACCAACAGAAACACATTGTTAAACAATGAAAAATGTGATTTCCATACTCAGCTTTTAAGCATGTGGGTGTCAGATTCATCCATCATGTTCTTAAAGGATGTTCACAGACCCAAGTGCTTTCAGAATAGGAATGATTATTGGCATGGTCTCAAAATCTTGTCCTGTGGGAACTAGCAAGATTTATCCTGGGAAATGAAACAATGCATAACTCCATCTTACAACCGTGAGATCATGACCTGAGCTGAAATCAAGAGTTTAATGTTTAGCTGACTGAGCCACCCAGGTGCCCTTCACATCTTCTTTATCCATTCATCTGTTGATGGACACTTGGTCTGTTTCCAAATCTTGACTATTGTAAATAATGCTGCAATAAACTGAGGAATGCTATTAAAAAGAGAGAGAGAGAGAGAAAATAACACATGAAAGCTAGCTTTAAATATAAAGAGCTGACATTTTCTCTGTTAGTCTGTTTGGTAGGTGGAATTATGAATCTTGAACACCATATAAAGTAAGTAGGTATGATTATATTGCAAGTATCACCCAGGTAGAGAAGAGATGTGACCATGCTTCCATTCCTTCCTGGAGATTTCTGTTAGGGGATTCTTGATAGCTATGGGCTTGAAGGAAAGATCAAGTTCAGTCCTGTGGGAATTTTTGGAACAAACAACTATGACTTCTGGATTTGGAGTGAATTTTTGTGCTGGGGGTGGGGTCATGAATTAATGTTAAACAGTTTTTAAACATTCACCAAAAATGCATTTCCTGGATTGAATCTTATATGAGAAGAATGAATTTATGCCTCCATCACAGATTTTTCAATTATTTTTTTTTGCATCTCCAAGAGACAGATATCATTTCCAATTTTGCAGGTTAGTAACTAAGTTCTTTCGTTGTTATTTTGTTTTCATTTTCATAAGTTTATTTCATAAATTTAAATGTGCAATCCAGCTGGAGTTGGAGAGGAGTAAGGAAAATATGGAACCCATAGAACTGCATCAAGAACACAAAGATTATAGGATATTTCAAGTAGATGGGGGTGAAGAGGTGCTCTCCTGAGCTACAAAAGGAATGGTCTGGTAGGTAAGATAAAACACAAGTCAAATTTATTAGATTTGTCCACAGTCAGCAATGGTGATCTTCTTCGTGGTATTGACATTCCTGGACCCAAAGCATTCCATGGCTTCCACAATATTCATGCCTCTTTCACCTTACCAAAGACCACATGTTTTTCATCCAATCACTTAATCTTGGCAGTGCAGATGAAAAACTGGGAACCATTTGTTTGGGGTCCAACATTTGCTATGGACGAGATGCCAGGATCCATCTGTTTCAAGATGAAATTCTTATCAAATTTCTCCTCATAGATGGACTTGCCACCAGTGCCATTATGGCATGTGAAGTCACTCTGGCACATAATTGCAGAATAATCCTGTAAAAGCAGGGATCTTTATAACCAAATCCTTTCTCCTTACTGCTCAGAGCACAAAAGCTCTTGCTATCTTTGGAACTTTGTCAGCAAACAGCTGGAAAGAGACACGGCCCAAGGGCTCGCTGTCCACAGAGATACTGAAAAACATGGTGGAGGTGACTATGGTGGGGTGGTGGGTGTGGCACCCAAGCAGCAGTGTCTGCAAGGCCTATACTAAGTTCTGTAGCAAGTCATATATCTCAAGATTGCAACTAGAACTTGAAAGCAAATTGTCTCCATGTCTCTAAGCTTATGCACAATTATTAAATCCAAGTATGGATTTATAGGGAGCCAGTGTATGTGAGTGTATGCTTTTCTCCAGAAGTAATATTCAGTCCTGCTGAATCCAATAATCTGGTCCTATGATTAGACATAGGCAAATGAAATAGAAAGTAGAGAGAAAGATTTCTAAGTTGCTAACAAAAGCATTCTGGAAATAATTTGCTTTGGTTTCTATTTGGTTAGAAATGAAATCAGAATTGAATTGACTTAAAGAGAAAATAGTAAGTAGATCAATAGAGAGGTCACGATGATACCAAATAACGTTTTTGTTAGAAATAAATGTGCAGCAAAAGTGGAAATCCAGGAGGTAATTATGAGGAAGATTTTATGTTTAACACCTTAGATAGGAAGTAGTTCTTAAATATTTCAGTGGTTTTTTAAAACCAACGAAGTTTATAATTAGATTAGAAAACAAAGCACAAACAATGAATACTTATCTTGAGTGGCTGCTTTAGAATCTCTATAAACATTCAAACACCTAATTCATTGTGGCAAAGGACATGGGGTCATATACTAGATCAGAGCAGTTTGTACAGTGCAGCCCTGTGTTTGATCAAAATGAAATGACTAATGCTCTTATGTGGCCTTTTGAAAATAAAAAGTTAGCACAAAGCCATAATAATGGCTTTTATTTTAATAATTTTATAGTAATGATTTAATCTGCCTAATATGGGAAGATATGAGTAAAAATGACAGGACTCTTACACCTTCATATACAATCAATACCCTCTCATGGGAATGTGGGTTATTGGCCGCTTATGTAACTGAGGGTGAACATTAGTGCCCTGGCACTCAATTTTGTGACCAGTTATATCATTTTAAGCTCAGATGCTTTTGAAATAAGTAATAGCAGAAGAGCAAACAGCTGGGGTATCAGCATGCAGAGAGAAAAGGAGCAAAGCTGCAAAATGAATTTACAAATGTTACCGGAGGAACTGAAAATTCTGAGAAGTCCGAGATCCAATGTACTTTAGTAAATACCAGCTATATGAAAAATGTCTACAAAGTACACAACATTATTTTGGACTTACATCTACCACCTCCCACCTCTTAACCTTTCTCCCTTTCTCTTGACATACTAGATAAAACTGTTGACTAATATGATTCACAATCTCTCTGAGGTCATGGAACCTCAGAACACACAATGGAACACACAATGTATTATGTCCTAATGTGCACAGTATCTGTGAACATTGCACATTGAAACTATGATCATGTATATTCATTAATAAGTAGGTAGCAAAATTGTGTGATTTTGATAAATTTCTCTGTGAGAAGATGAGACACCGGGATTACTATATTTTTTGCAAAAGAGAAGCACATTGTTTTCTTTTTCACTTTAACCAAGCAGGAGGGTTTCTAAGGCCTCACTAGGTTACCTTTGTTCACATTAGCTTGCCATTGTGTTTTTTAAATTCACATTTTAATAGCAGTCATATAAATAATGTAGGAACTGCCAGCAATCAGATTACATTCTTTTTCTGTCATTTAAGCAACATACATTATAATAATAAAATGACTTTTATACAACATGTTTATTCTGTTCTTCAAAGCAGGATTTCTTCCACATCTTTCTTAGTGCCTTATGAAGAAGAGGTGGTCAGTATATCTTTTTTTAATCGATGGGAGAATATGAACAATGAAGTAAAGCCAGAGAGCAACTTTTGTGATTTGGCCACCTTAACGGCACAAGATTTTAAGAAAAAATGTTCAGAGAGGAAAAGGTTTGTAATATTATCTAATATAATGCCAGCATGGAGAAAAGGTAGGACATCCCGAATGTATATATTTTTCCTTTCTGCTAAATTAAGATATATAACACTATGTATGTACATATTTAGTCAACATAAAACACAAGCACTCATAGCCACATTTTTATAAGATGGAATATAAAATAAAAAAGTTACTTCATACATATGTATACATACATATACACACACAAATATATATATACATACACACACACACATATCTATATGACACATAAAGAGGATATACCCTAAATATTCAGGAAATACTTTTCATTCCTTTTCCATGTGAGATATACTGGTGGTGGATTTTCTTGCTCTCTGATATTACCAGGTACTGAAGATTCAGGTTTCTCTTCCACATTACCACAATCCACAGGATCATCCAGGACCCTGTCTTTCTTTACTTTAGGGCCTGGAAGTATCATGGGACATTGAAGTTAGATGCCCATGTGGGCAGTTCAGATAAGATTCACCAAAATCTCAGAGCACACATTCCACTTCTCTGGATGATGCATGGTTGCCAGTCAGTAGGATCAGCTGAACAGATGAAGTAGTGATTCAGTACAGGCAACATCGGATGGCAAGGGAAGGTCTATAGGTGTTAGCCCTGCTTTCAAAAGGCTTTTTGATACCGAGAAGAAATGGCAAAGGAAGTGGGTGGAGGGTATTCTCAATGTGGACTCTCTGGTCCATCTAGATAGACAGACCTTATCTCCAGCTCCAGAAACCTCTGTGAAGGTGTAGGTCACTCACCTCCTTTGCAAGAATCAATAACACTTATTAGATCATCTAGGGAGTTTAGCTAATTTATTTATTTTCAGTCATCTTTCAAATCTCATGTTCTGACATCAAGTTAATTTGCTACATTGTTCTTGATTCTTGATTTTTTTTTCAAGAAAATGTCGTTTATCCAATTTCTTAGTTTTGGCTTTTAGAAATATTTCAAATGTAAACTTCAAAGTTTATTTTTAAAAGTAAAAACTAAGCATTAAAATAGTATTTACTCATGAATTTTTTCAAGTTTTTATTTAAATTCTTTTTTTTAATCTTTTTAATGTTTATTTATTTTTGAGACAGAGAGAGAGCATGCACAAGGGAGGGGCAGAGAGAGGGAGACACAGAATCCGAAGCAGGCTTGAGGCTCCGAGTGGTCAGCACAGAGCCCAACTCGGGGCTCGAACTCACGGACCTTGAGATCATGACCTGAGCCAAAGTCAGATGCCTAATGGACTGAGCCACCCGGGCGCCCCTTTGTTTAAATTCTAGTTAACATCCAGTTCAGTATCAGTTTCAGGTGTAGAATTTAGTGACTTATCACTTACATACAATGCTCATCAAAACAAGTGACCTCATTAACTCATCACTTATTTAACCCATCCTTGCCTACCTCCCCTCTAGTAACCCTGTTTGTTCTCTGTAGTTAAAAGTCGGTCTCCTGGTTTGCCTCTCTTTCTTTCTTTTTTTGCCCATATGTTCATCTGTTTTGTTTCTTAAATTCCACATATGAGTGAAATCATATGGTATTTATCTTTTCTGAGTTATTTCGCTTAGCGTAATACTCTTTGGCTCCATCCATGTTGCCATATGTATGCCTTTGACAGAGAGAAAGTCAGTTACGAGGAAGTAAAGACATAATAATATTTTATGTGTAACCTCACATAGGCACCATGCTTGTGCTGGAAATTCAATGCAGAATAGGACACTGAAGTTCCCCGCCCTCAAGAGCTTCTAGTCTAGTAAAACAGAGGACATGGGCTAAGACTTTAAGAGTATTTTTTATTGGGTGGGGGGCGCCAGGGTGGCTCAGTCAATTAAGCATCTGACTTCTGTCCAGATCATCATCTCGTGGTTTGTGAATTCAAGCCCCAAGCGGGGCTCTGTGCTGACAACTCAGCCTGGAGCCTGTTTCTGACTCTCTGTCTCCCTGTCTCTCTGCCCCTACCTGCTCATTCTCTGTCTCTCTCAAAAACAAAAATAAACATTAAAAAAATAATTTTTGTGATCCCTAAAATATTTTGAGAGAGAGAATAAAATCACCATAATGTCACTAGGTCCAGCTGTGATATTTACCATAGAAGTTAATAGAGTTTAATGGCTACTTAGAAAACTAGAAAGTTTTATTCTGATTAGCTCATCCTTTGACATCCAGATGTTAAAAGAGTTTTATTCTCTTTTAAAGGGAATCATAAAGACACCTAAAAGGAAGACATTTTTTATTCAAAAAAAATCTGTCTTTAGATTTCTGCCACATTAAGAACGTTTTTTTTAATTGCCATTGGTTATTAAGAATAAAGCCTTGATGAACTTATGAAATCTTGGGAAGGCTAATTTGCCTCTCTACTATCAGTCATTGTTCCAAGATTTAAATTTCATAAAAAGAACAGCCGTCTGCAAAACTCTTTGCTACTTAGATTACAGAGTTTTAGTATCCACTTGAGCACTGCAATTTGTGGATAGCATAGATGACAAATTGTAATTTTGTCTTTTCTGTGAAGTTTTACACTGAAGACTCTTGAATGGTTTAAAGTGTCACATTAAAACAGTCTTGGCAAGTGTGAATGCATAACTATATATTTATATACTGCATTAACAAAAAGAGTAGCATCAAATACAAGTTCCATCCATAACATGTGGCTAATAATTCTTGGTCAGCAAAAATAAAAGATAGTGTTTAGAAAATGTGTGGAACATTTTTTTTTCATTAATTATTTTATTCATACAACAGATACTTAGTAAATTTCTATATTGTGTCAGTCTCTCTCTTATGGGACCTGGCGGTAAAGCAATGTATAACTTCCTGCTGTATTGAAGCTCACATTATAGTGCAGGAGACAGATAATAAACTGAATTAAATACGTTCATCAAATTGTTACAAATTTTTTGAAGCAAAAGACACAGGACAAAGGAACGATCTATACAGAGTAAATGGTAACATTTTAAACATAGTGGTCAGTGAAGTATTCTTGAAGGATGTAACATCTGAGCAGAAGTCTCCAGGGTATGAGGAGAGCTGAGGAATGAGTGTTCAAGAAAGAGGGATGGCCTTAAGTGCAAAGGCCCTGAGATCGAAGAATGCTTGAGAAACCAAAATAAAGCAAGAAAACCAACAGAGCTGGAAAGAGCAAGGGGGAAGTAAGAGTTGATTAGGTCAGAATGATTACTGGAGGCCATACCATCCTGGATCTTGCCATCATAGGAAGGGCTTTATGTTTATTCTAAATAAAATTAGAAGCTTCTGTAGGGTTTGGGGAATTATGAAATCATTTGACTTTGTTTTAGATTACTCTGCTTTCTAGACTAAAGAAAAGGAAAGTAGAATTGCTATACTACTTTTTAGAATTACTGTAGCTCAGGGTATCACCCTGCATAAATTTAAGAATGCAGTAAGCACTGTGCAAATACTGAAATAAGAAAGCATTTTCTTTCAAATTTGTTTATCAAAATGAGGCTCATGAGCTATTAGTGCCATTTAACTAAACCAGCATAATTATTTATGAACAGTGAGCCTAGTATTTGTATTATAGCAGAAGTTCTAGAGAAAGATTCCTTAGGATCCTGCGGTGTCTCAAAAATGTTCCACCGTGGCCAAAAAATACAAGATCAAAAATGATTATTTTAGTAAATAATTATTAAAGTTGCAATTCATAATATTTTCCTCTAAGATGTTTCGGACAATAATAAGGAATGATCAGGAGAAAACTTAAGAGTTTATTTTTCCTTATTGGGGAAGATATTTAGATTCAAAACACCTAATCAAAGGATATAGTATACTTTGACATATATAGGGGCGCCTGGGTGGCTCAGATGGTTGAGCATCCGGCTTTGGCTCAGGTCATGATCTCACAGCTCGTGAGTTCAAGCCCCGCGTCAGGCTCTGTACTGACAGCTCGGAGCCTGGAGCCTGTTTCAGATTCTGTGTCTCCCTCTCTCTCTGCCCCAACCTACTCGCATTCTGTCTCTGTCTCTCTCAAAAATAAAATAAAAACATTATTTTTTTAACATATGATTATTTTATCAGAATTTCATCTTTTCATACTTCACCAGGTGCCACTCTCCATTGAAGATAACCACACATTAAATCATCATTCATGGGGTTTAAATCCCAGCCTTACCCTTCAATTACCTGACCTGTGTATGGCTCCTCATCCTTAAATTGGAGATAACAATTCCACCTACTTACATAGTGGTCATGACAGTAAAGTGAGTTAGAGCATGTCCCTCCAGAAATGCTAGCCCATGCTTATAACCACTAGGCACATCACAGTGCTTTATAGAGAATTAATATGATTCACTTTGTAGTCTGAATTCTGTTGTATTTACATTAGAGCATGACACACAATATAATTACAAACAAAGTGAAAGGAAAATAAAACTGTCTTTGAGACATTCAGGAAGATTCACTATCAGCTCTGAGATATTGTAACTGTAATGTATAGCAAACTTCTTTTGAAGTCTTTTAAAATTATAAACTCATGTTTGAATACATCACTCCACATATGAGGCAGGTATCTGTGGCTGCATTTAAGACTTCTTGTCCAGAAGAGTAAGCCAAATGCTAATGTTTAATTTTTAATTTTTTTAAGTTTATTCATTTTGAGAGAAAAAGAGCACAAGTGGGGGGCAAGGAGAGAGAGAGAGAGAGAGTGGAGGGGGGAGAGAGAGAAAAAAAGAGAGAGAGAGAATGAATCCCAAGCAGGCTCTGTACCACTAACACAGAGCCTTATGTGGGGCTCAAACCCACAAGTACAAGATCATGACCTGAGCTGAAGTTGGACACTTAACCAACTAAGCCACCTATGTGCCCCCACATGCTAATGTTTTGATCATAAATAATTGAGGATTAACATTAGAAGTTTTGTGTTAGATGATTTTTGTAAGCACTCTTTCAGTATGGTCAAATTTTACTGGATCTTAGATTGATATATTTAATTGGATTTTTAGAAGGTCCCAGTGTCAAAGGGTTGATGGGATTTACACTTTTAATAAAACCCCTACCGGGTCATCCAACAGCAGCTAAATGGTGAAGAAGAGGAAGCAAAACCAGGTCTGTCTTCTCTATGAGGCTGCAGCAGGTGCTGGTGTCTAGGAAGGTCTACAGCAGTGGCACCTGTTGTTGGATCTGCACTCAATTGCCAGTGAGAAGGAGAACTGAAATGATAGAAAACAAATTGAGGAAAAGATTTGGATTCCAAAATAACCTCATGCAGAAGCAGAAGTGCTTTTGAACTAAAGATATAGCTTGAAAGCAACTTGGCATGTTTAACAGCTTACATCATCTTTTTATGTATGGAAAGTTCTGAAGAAAAATTGTATTAGTTCTGAAGAAAAATCTCTAAACACATTCAAGTCCAGAATCAGAAGTTACATACTCCCAAGACCTCCTCTTGATGTGGGCCATTGGAAGGAGATTTAGAGTTATTGAAATTACCATTTATGTTGACAGAACAGTGGGAGATAAACCACAAAGTTAAAGAACTCATTTCAGGCTGGAACACTCATCCATCGTCTCTTTAACAGCAATTTGTCCCTCACTACTTTCTTTCCAGAACATCATTTCTTTGTATCTGTTCTTAGAGCCTCGGTGCCACTGGCTACCAAATTAGCTTCAATTCTGTCCCTAAGATGATCTCTGGTCACTCTCATATCTACTTTACCTCTCTAATAGGAATTCTGTAACTTTACAGTTGTTTCTGAGGAAAATTCCACTTTTTAATCCAAAGCCATTATTAAATAAAAGAAGCTGTTTGTAAGCCAGATCCAAAGTTGAGTTCTTATTTTTCCACAAGACTTTTGGTTCTGTTCATTCCTTGGATTATTTTCTCAACCAAGTGGCTTTAGATTTCAGCAAGCAATATCAGAGTCATGTTGAGTCTTTTCCACCAAATTAATAAAATGCTTTTTGTCTAGAATGCTGAAGAGAAGTAGGCTGTGTTTATAGCTAATATATTAATTCCCAGACTTCAAGGAACTTTAGCTTCTTAAGCTGAACTCATTAGAAAAATAATGTACAATGTTGTTTGTTTTACAGTAATTATTTCTAATCGAACACATAATTAATGATATTTCCAGTTACCTTAACTTTCTTTAGAGAATTTTATGTATAAGAGCATTATTACAGGGGCATCTGGGTGGCTCAGTTGGTTAAGCGTCTGACTTTGGCTCAGGTCATGATCTCATGGTTTGTAAGTTTGAGTCCCACGTTGGGGTCTATGCTAATAGCTCAGAGCCTGGAACCTGCTTCCAACTCTGTGTCTCCCTTTCTCTCTGCCTCTCTCTCTCAAACCCCCCTCTCTCTCTCTGCCTCTCTCTCTCAAAAATAAATAAATGTAAAAAATTAAAAAGAGCATTATTATAAATGATGGAGGAGAATGAAAATAAGTAGGCACAATATAGTGATTGGTATACGTATACTATATATGATTGGTATACATATATAATAGATATATATCACTACATATATAACATGATATACATCATGGCTCCTAAAGAATAGGCATTGGGATTTATACTGTGACTTTATTACCTTGCAACACGACTTGAATATAGAAAATACTAACACATCTATAATGAGTAGTTAAATGCATGAATATATTTTCTATCTATAAAGGAACAGTATAATGGAAATTGTGTTTTTTCTTTCCAACAGTGACCTCAAATTATTTAGCCATGCTTTATGCAGCACGTTTGAGAATTGCTTTCATGAAAGCATTAACTGATGAATGTCCGCTGACCTGGAATTAATGCTTATTATTGAATTAACTGTATATTGTGTGCCATGCTACTATACATAATCGGCCAAAGATATTGATTCTTCCATGCTAAGGGTTCAAGAAGCTTTATACAAGAATCAATATTGATTTTTGCAGGTGCAATCTAGAGCAAATTTCTTGATTGTGAAAGACTATTTTTCAAAGTGGCTCACAAAGCTCCTAGTTTCATCTAATATATTGGCTGCAATAATCTCAGCTCAGAACCAGTTATTTGCAGAATATTGGCTGCCAGAGGTTGTTGCCTCTAACAGTGGGTCTCCATTGATCTCAGTTCTGTTTAAAATACTTGTGAACTGGAAATTTATTTATACTTTCAATACCCTCAGATAAATGGCCAGGTTGGAAAGATAGTGTAGATTACTAAGAATTACCTAAAATAGATTCAGGGAGAAGAGGATTGACCATGATTTGCCAAATATATGGCGCTCAACATGTCATTTCATGATCAAATACAGGAGTGGATCCTGCTAAATTACTAATCAAGTGTCTTAACTGTCTTTATATATACATAATTATTAATTAAAATATAAAATAAATTATATTTATATAATTCCAGACAACAAAAATATGCAACTCGTCATTCCTTAATTATTCCTTAATTATATTAAGAATATGTACCATATTCTTCATCATGACTAGTAACTTGCCCAATAGAGTTTCCATCTGTTGTAAGAAAGGTTTAGAATGTATCTAATATAGAATATAAAACTTAGACTATAGATGGCAAAGTGTGCCATTCTGGCCAATGGAAAAATTTACTTCTTCTAGTGTCTTTATAATGAAATTCAATTACCTCATCTCTAAAGTTATTATAAGCCATATCCAAAAAACAGAATTGTAATTAGTATCTATGTTACATCAAAATAAAAGTGGGTAATCAATGAGTAGTAATAATAATAACAATAATGTAATAAAGGATGTTTTAAAATTGGATTCCTAATGCAGTGAAATTGTTCTGATACCAAGCTCTTCACTAATTTCTCTTTATTTATAGGAAACCCTAGACAATTCACATATTCTTCTTTTTGGGTATAATAATAATTATCTTCCTTTTGTGTTTTTAACATGTGCCAGATATTTTCCTAAAAGCTCCATGTAGCATTTAATCTGCACAGTAACTATAAAATATATCTTCTGAAGACAACTGAGGTTCCAAGAGATGAAACAGCTTATGGTCTCAAATAGGAATTTGTAAACCAGAACTCAAAATTGATTTTCACCCTTTTTTTAATAGAACATATCTTCTTTAATATTTATTTATTTTGAGGAGGGGGAGGGGCAGGGAGAGAGAGGGGGAGAGAATTACAAGCAGGTTCCATACTGTCAACACAGAGCCCCATGATGGGCTTGACCTGATGAACAATAGATCATGACCTGAGCCAAAATCCAGAATTGGAGGCTCAACCAACTGAGCCATCCAGTTGCCCCTAAGAACTTATTTTTTTATAACACTTTTAGATTTACTGAAACATTGAGACGATAAGGGATTTCTCATATATCCCACACCTAGTTTTCTTTGTTACTAATATATAAAATATTTGTTATACTTAATAAACCATATTGATACATCATTATTAACCAAAGTCCACAGTTTGCTTAGATTTCTATAGTTTTTACTTAATGTACATTTTAATTATTTTTGTTGCTGGATCTCATTTGGGATATCATTTTACATTTAGTTGTCTGTTGTTCTTTGGACTCTTCTTGTCTGTGGCAGTTTCTCAGATATATCTTGTTTTTGATGACCTAGATGGTTTTGAGGGGTACTGGTCAGGTATTTTGTAGAATGTCCCTCAAGTGGGATTTGTCTGACTGGTTTTTTTCCCCTCTGGAGCTACTGGTAATCCAGAAGACCAGAGACCACAGATGTAGAGTGTCAGTTTAATCACATCCTATCAGGCATATATACTATCAATATGCATTTTAACTGTTAATATTATCCTTGATTACTTGGCTTGAATAATGTTTGTCAAGTTTCCCCACTGGAAAATCACTCTTTTTACTCCTTCTCTTTATCTACACTTTGGACAGAAGTCACTATGCACAGTCTAATCTAAGAAATGAGGAGTTTGTTCCCTTTTTTTGAGGGGGTATTTATATAAACTAGTAGGAATACTTCCACATGGGAGAATATTTATGTTGGCTGTAGATTTAGTGAGGATGTATTTTATCTAATTGAGGGCTTTTCTTTCTATTTTTAGTTTGCTGAGGCGTTTTATCATGAATGGGTGTTGGATTTTGCCAAATGCTTTTTCTGCATCAATGGATGCAGACTATAAAAGTCAGCTGATGTGGTGGATTACATTAATTGATTTAAAAATGTTGAACCAGGATTGAATGGCAGGAATAAATCCCACTTGGTTGTAGTGTGTAATTCTTTTTATACATTGTTATGTTTGATTTGGTAATATTTTGTTGAGGATTTTTATTACATGTATGTTCATGAGAAATATATATCTGTAGTATTGTTTTAGCTTGTAATACCTTATCCAGTTTTGGTGTTAAGGTAACACTGGCTTCATAGAATAAATTATGAGTAGTATTCCCTCTGCTTCTATTTTCTGGAAGAGATTGTAGAGATTTGGTAAAAATTTATTTTTTTAGTATTTAGTAAAATTCACAGGTGAAACTATCTGGGCCTGGTGCTTTCTTCTTTGGAAGATTTTTGCTGATTCATCTTCTTTGGTAGATTACTGATTTTGTGTGTGTGTGAATTTTAGTGGTTTGTATTTTAAAGAATTGTTATTTTCATCTAAATTATCAAATTTTGTCCTCTTATTATAATGAAACATTTTGCATGATTCCATTTTTCTCCTATCTCAGCATATTAATAATACTTCTTTTTATATTTTCTGTTGTTTTCTTATAGTTTGCAATATGTATTTACAAGCAATCTAGGTCCTCTCAAATACACTATACTGCTCCATTGGTATAATGCAAGTTTCTCTTTTTTTCTTTTTTTAAAAATAAAAAAAAATATTTTAAGGAGAGAGAGACTGCAAGCAAGTTAGGAAGAGGGGCACAGGAGGAGGAGAGAGAGAATCTTAAGGAGGCTGCACACTCATTGGGGAACCTGAGCTGGGTTTGATCTCCCGACCCTTGGATCTCCCGACCCTTGGATCTTAACCTGAGTCAAAATCAAGAGTCGAACACTCAAATTGCCCCTCAGTTCTTGAATATTCTATTAAATTTGGATTTTTTTTAATTAGCTTGGGAAGTTTCTAATGACATGTCTTCTAGCTCATTGATTCTTTCCTCAGATATATCTAGTCTATTGATGAGCCCATCAGATGAAGTCTTTATTTCCATTACAGTATTTTTTTATTTCTACATTTATTTTTGATTCTTACAGGTTTTATGTCTCTGTTTGCATTACCCATCTGTTTTTCATGGTTGTCTATTTTTTTTCATTAGTGCTCTTAACTTATTAATTATTATTATTGTAAATTTCCAGTCTGATAATTCCCAATTCTCTGCCATATCTTATTTTGTTTGTCATGTGTGCTCTGTTTCTTCAGACTGTATTTTTCCTTGCCTTCTAGCATGTGTTGCAAATTTTTATTGAAAGCTGAATATAGTGTATCAGGTAATAGGAACTGACCTGAATAGGCCTTTAGCATGAGGTTTTATTAATTTGGTAAAAAGTCAAGCTGTGTGCAATGTTTGCTGTAGCTTTAGGTGTCTGAGGCTTCCGTTTCTTCTAGGGTCCTTGTTTTTGTCTTTTCTGTTTTCTTTGGTTTTCCCTAACAACTCCTTCTTAAACAAAGTCTAAGACTAGCAGCTCTTTCAGATATAATCCACTGCTATTATACCTGAGCTCCATTGATGTAATTGTGAAGTTTGGGGAAAGGGCAAACCTTGTATAATCCTATGGTTCTGATTGAGTCTTTCAGGGTTCTCTGTCCCTGGGCTATGACCTTCACAAGGGTTCCTCAACTTCATTCACCCCACCCACTCTGATGTGAGCTAGGAAGCCTAAGGGAGATAGAGTTGGGTAATATCTCTTTTCCCACATTGGATAAAGTCTCTAGAGAGTTCTTTTCTCTTTCTGAATGAGTCTTTATAATTGAGGATTCTCTGAGCATATTTGTCTTTAGTATTTTAAATTTATTTTGAGAGAAAGAGCAAGCAGGGCAGAGAGAGAGAGGGAGAGGGAGAGAGAGAGAGAGAGAGAGAGAGTGAGAGAGTGAAAGAGAACACCAAGTAAGCTCCACCCTTGGTGCAGAGCCTGAGCCAGGGTTCGATCCCATGAACTGTGAGATCATGACCTGAGCTAAAACCAAGAGCTGGAAACTTAACCAACTGAACCACCCAGGTGCCTATCTTTGAGCATATTTTAAATGATTACCTTTCTTGGGGCACCTGGGTGGCTCAGTCAGTTAAGCGTCCAACTTTGGCTCAGGTCATGATCTCATGGTTTGTGGGTTCAAGCCCTGCATTGTGTTCTGTGCTGACAGCTCAGAGCCTACTTCGGGTTCTGTCTCCATCTCTCTCTGCCCCTTTCCTGCTCATGCTTTGTCTGTCTGTCTGTCTCTCTTTCTCTTAAATATAAATAAAACATTAACATTAAAAAATAAAATAAATAAATGGTTACCTCTCTCAACCCCTACCACCACCACTGTCAGAGATATGAAGGTTTGCCTTGGTCCTTTACCATGAGAATATGCTAGCGTTCCAAGGAGTAAAACCCACAGAGGTGAAGATGTCCTCCAAGGCTGCAGGTTGCAGGAATTTCTCATTCTTACTATAATCTACATTCCAAGTTCAGCAACTCATCAAAGTTACTTTTAAGTACTCCTACCAGTTTATGGCTCCTGTAGCTTGTGTTCCTGTTAACCTGAGCTCAGCTCTGCGTATCTGTATTTTCCTTTCTCTCCAGGTTTCAGGGTTGTGGCTTGCCCTATGATCTCTGTTTTATGATTGGTGCAAGAGAAGTGGTTGATTTTCAGTTTGTTCAGCTTTTATTGTACAGAAGTGAGTGATACCTTTCAATATATATACCTATATATATTGGGACTGAAACTAGAAGTCTAATCCTTTATTCCTATTCACTGTGCTCTCCTATAGTGTTTCACAAACTTCATCATACACCAGAATTTCCTAGAGGACTTGTTAAAACTGAGTTTTAACTACTTTCAAAGTTTTTAATTAATTAGGTTTAGTATAAGGCCTGAGGACTTGCACTTCTTAGAGGTTCCCAGTTAATGCTGATCCATGAACTGCACTTTGAGAACCATTGCTGTACTATTTTAGTAGCTGATCTTAATTGAAATCTAGTGATATGAGTCAAATAACCAGGAAAATGGATGGCCAACCAACCTGCTTCCTGAGTTTGACTATGCTGTGACTACTGTGTTGAAACCATCCCTATTTATTTGCTATCCTTGCCACATTTCCTATTATTATGTTTTTTTTTCCTGAAGAAGAGTTTTAATGTTGCCAGTGTTTGTTTTTCTGTATATTACCTTACTGAGTTTTTGTTATGTAAAAATATTGATTGTATAAGTGAAATCCACTTCTCAGAGAAGGGTTTGTAGTAAGTCTCAATCTCATTTCAGAGAAGTAATATGGCATATAATTTTTCTACCTAGACAATATGTGTGAATGTGTTTATGTACTCCTGAAATATGTTTTTTTTAAACTAAAGATGACATAAAACTTTGTTTTCTATTAGTATCCATAGTCTGTGTTATTATTCAGACATTTATATAGTACCTCATTTTATGAATGTGCCATAATTTGGTTAACATTTTTATACATGAAACTTAGGAGATTTAAAATGCTTTCTACAAAACAGTGTAGTACTTGACATTTATATATGTAAGTGTTTCTGTTCCTATAACAGTATTATTGTGATATATATTCCTAGAAATAGAATTTTTGAGTCAGAGGGCATACACAATTATCTTTACTAATTAACAATATAAATTGTAGTATGAGAAAAGCACCAATTTTCTTTATTATTGCCAATACATAATGTTATCAAATTTTTGAACTATGCAAATTTGGAGATTTATTGTATGAGTAAATATAGCCAAAGAGTTTGGATAGCTCTAATCTTTAAGTCTGAAGTCTTAGATTTTACTTTCTGTCTCTGTGTTTTACTTTTCTTCCTCCCTCTCTCAATATTTCTATCAATATCTATCCCTGTAAACTCTCTCGGTATCTTTCTCAATCCCCATCCTTGATAATATGTGGAGAGAACACTTGGTTGTGAATGTAACATTTTATCTGATCTTTATTAGTGGCCTGCATCTCACTGTTTTAGAGAGAACTTGATGACAAGCGCTTATGAATGACTTGGTGCCTTTGTCTTCTGTTTTGGTAAGGTGATACTTTGTTGCCGTTGCTTAAAACTGTTCACTTTGGCACTCTTATCCCTGAGAGGCACCAATTAATGTCTCTCAATTAATTTAAATTTCAGACCTCAGGCCAAAAAGCTTACTTTATCAAAGTTGTTTTTCTTTCCGCTTGTTTGCTTATCCACTTTCAGTCTAATTTCATTATTTATCTTGTAGAATTTTGTTGAAAGTGGCAAAGAACATCTCATACACATCAACTTCATGAAATTTTTCTAATGTAGAAAAATTAATCTATAGCTGTGCTTGGCAGGTGGTTTGTTTTCTATATTTATAATTACTTAAATTGGTAATTTTTTTTCTGTAATATTTGAGTCTTTGCCACCCGTAGCTTGATTGCCTTCACTAAGCCAGTGTCACATTTTAAGTTGTATTATTGAAGCACTTTGATCCAAAAAAGCACCTGCAACTCGTTTTCATATCTGTACTTTAGATTAGCCACAGGGATTGCTTGTGCTTTTTTCGTGGAGTGGTGGGATCCACTGAGCCCCTTATTTTCACACTGTCTTGTGGATCTGCAGTATTTGGCTGTTCTTTAGATGCTACAGATTAAAAGTGGAAACTGGGTCAAGAATGATATCCATACATTAGCCCATTTTAAATTGTGGTTTTCATAGTTTCTTATTGATCTCTGAGAAATCTGTAAATATTTTATATATTGATCTTTTGTTAAATTTTTAAAAGCATATTTTCCTCAATATGTTATCTTCTAATTTTCTCTATTGACTTTATTCATAACACAAGTGTTTCTTGAATATATTTTTAATATTGGGATGCCCAGGGGATTTAGTTGGTTGGGCATCTGACTTCAGCTCAGGTCATGATCTCACAGTTTGTGGTTCAAGCCCCATGTCGGGCTCTGTGCTGACAGCTCAGAGCCTGGAGCCTGCTTCGGATTCTGCGTCTCTGTCTCTCCCTGCTCCTCTCCGACTCATACTTTCTCTCTCAAAAATAAATAAACGTTAAAAAAATAAATATATTTTAAGTAGTTTATTCATTTTTGAGAGGAGAGAGAGCACGTGTGTGCACAAGTGCATACAGGGGAGTAGCAGAGGGAGAGGGGGAGAGAAAATCTTAAGCAGGCTCCATGCCCAGTACTGAGCCCCACACAGGGCTCAGTCTCACAACAGCAAGATCATGACCTGAGCTGAAATCAAGAGTTGGACACAACCAACTGAGCCACCCAGACACCCCCATAACAGAAGTTTAAAATTTTTATGTACTCAACTTTTCTTTTGGATTCTGGGTTTTCCATCAGACTTAGAAAGGCATTCCCATATTTATAATAAACTTAAAAATATTCTCTACATTTGTTTTGAAAAATGTGTTTATTTATTTATTTAAATAGATTTTTAATAGCAGTTTTAGGTTCATTACAAAATTATGTAGAAAGTACAAAGATTCCTGTATATCCCCCACCTTCCCCCAACATCAGGATCTCACACCTGATCGATACATTTGTCACAATCAGTGAACCTGTACTGACCCAGGACTATCACCCAAAGTGTGTAGTTTATATGAGGGTTCACTCTTGGTGTTATTCATTGTATGGGTTTTAACAAATGTATAATGACGTTTACCAACCATTGTAATATCATGTAGAATAGATTCAGTGCCCTAAAGATCATCTTTGCTCTGCCTATTTATCCTTCCTTCCCTGTAACCTTTGGAAATGACTAATCTATTTATCATTTTCATAGTTTCCCCTTTCTAGAATACTATATAGTTGGAATCCTATAATATCTAGTCTTTTCAGATTGGCTTCTTTCATGTAATAATATGTAGTTAGGGTTTCTCATGTTTTTCCTGGCTTGTTCATTTCTTTTTAGCACCAAACAATATTCCATTGTCTGGATGTACCACAGTCTGTCTATCCACCAACTAAAGGATATCTTGGTTGCTTCTACATTTTGGCAATTATGAATAAAGCAGCTGTGGACATCTGTGTGCAGGTTTTTTTGTAGGCAGAAATTTTTACTTACTTTGAGGAAATACTCAGGAGTGCATTCGTTGAGTCAAAAAGTAAGAGTATGCATAATTTTGTAACGTACTGCCAAACTGTCTTCCAAAGTTGCTGTACCATTTTGCATTTCTAGCAGTAATGAATGAGAGTTCCTGTTGCTTCACATTGTCACCAACATTTGGTGTTGTGAGTAGTCTGGATTATGACGATTCTAACACATGTATAGTGGTACCTTATTGTTGCAATTTGAAATTCCCTGAGGTGCCTGGATGGTTCAGTTGGTTAAGCGTCCGACTTTGGCTCAGTCATGATCTCACACTTTGTGAGTTGGAGCCCTGTGTTGGTCTCTGTGCTGGCAGCTCAGAGCCTGGAACCTGCTGTGGAATCTGTGTCTCCCTCTCTCTCTCTGCCCCTCCCCTGCTCATGCTCTGTTTCTTTCTGTCTTTCAAATGTCTTTCAAATAAATAAATGTAGAAACATCTTAATTTGAAATTCCTTAATGACATATGGTGTCGAACATCTTTTTATATGCATTTGGCATCTGTTGATCTTTGTTGAGATGTTTATTCACATCTTCTGCCTACTTTTCAAGTAGGTTGTTCATTTTCTTATGTTCAGTGTAAAAATTCTTTTTTTTCTCTTTCTTTTTTTTTTTTTTTTTTTTTTTTTTGAGAGACAGAGAGAAAAAGAGAGAATCAGTGAGGGAGGTGGAGAGGGAGAGGGAGAAGGAGATAATCTTAAGCAGGCTCCAAGCTCAGCTCAGAGCTCTGTCTGGAAGGTGAGATCATGTGTCGGACACTTAACTGCTTAACCAACTGAGCCACCCAGGTGCCCCTAAGACTTCTATGTTTATTTTAGAAAACAACCTGTTTTTTGATATGTCTTTTCTAAATATTTTCTCCCAGTTTGTGACTTGTCTTCTCCTTCCCTTGACATTGTCTTTTGTAGAGCAGACATTTTTAAATTTTAATGAAGTCCGATTGTACCAATTATTTCCTTCATGAACATGACTCTGATATTTTTTTCCCATCACTTTTAAAAACTGTTATTTTTCCTTTTGTCTTACAGTTTATATTGCATCCAGCTCCAGAATATATCCAGTATCAGACCTTTTCTCACTAACTTCATTGACTACAAACTAGTCCAGGCATTACTGTCTGACTCAGGTTATTGCAGTTGCTTTCTAGCTGATCTGCTTCTACCTTTTCCTCAAACAGGAAAGTTGTTAAAACCACACAGATCACAACCACTAACGTTTCAGCTCAAAACCCTCCAGTGGCTTCTCATGTTATGTATATAAGACCCTGCAAAAATCCCATCTCTGTCCAGTCTCATGTCCTGTTACTTTTCTCATGCTCTCTTTTCTGGCACTTAACCTCCTTGTTCTGTGAATACCCTAAATAACTTTCATTTCAGGGCATAGGCATGTCCTGTTTCTTCTATCTAGAATGTTCTTCCTTAAGAACTCATAATTTGCCCCACCTATCTTCAGATCACCTCCACAAACAAGCCTTTTATGATCATCCCATTTAGAAAAGTACCCTTTGGAACCAATATTTCTTAGAACTTTTTTGTTATTAACATAGTATATATTTGTCTATCTCCTCCATATAGATTATAAACCTCATGGAAACAAAGATTTGGTCTCTTCACTCTTATATCCCCAGTGTATATCTGGCAGGTGGGAACACTCCTCTGAGATAAGCATCTCATAAATATTCTGAAGGATTTTAATCTTGGATGGGGATGGGAGCATGTTGAGACAGGTTTACTGGGTAAATCATATTTGAAGAGTGGTGTCACATTTGATGCTTAAAACAAAAACAAAAACAAAAACAAAAGTTATATAATTGCTGAATATTAGGTCCAAACAGGTAAATGGCACTGCAGTTCCAAGCCACTGTTAATTCATAAATGTTTGATTTGTAACGTGAAGGGGAGTGGTTTGCATGAAATAACTTCCAGGGTTCAAAAGTAAGTCTTGACAATGTAGTCTATACAGCCTGTTTACCTTGGGTTAGAACTAAAAGTTTAAACCTTGAAGACACTGATATCTCTCTAGGAATTTGGCATAAATCCCCCTGGTTTTAAGAAGACTTAAAGTTGAACCTGAAATTTATTTCTTCTTGACAGAAACCAACATCTGTAATGGGTTCAATCATAGCTAAGTCCAGTGGGCTGAGAATTGCATTTGTTATATTTCCAAGTTAGCTTTCAGAGTCAAGAGGCTTTGTCAAGAGGCTTTGACATTTGTTAGTTTCTAAAATTAGGGAAAAGATGTAGTATTACATTTTTTAAGAAAACAAAGCAAAAACAGGTTTTTAGCTGGAAATAAAACCATAGGTTCTTTGTAGTAATGTAATATAAAATTACATTGTGTAACATAAAATATTGTGTGTAAATTTGGACTTGTTTTTTAGATGACTGGATTTTTGCTGAGCAGTATGCTTTTCATACTGCTTGCCTTGATAAATACTTGTTCATTTTTTAATCTAGTATCCTGGAAAAAAAGGAAAATAAGCCTCTGTGTCATGCTTTTAAAACAAAATCTAAGGTTTTTCTCATTTTAGTCTTAATTTTCCTCAAGGAGATCAGTTTTATTGCTCAGAGTCCTTTATTCAATTTTATTCAAATTAATTATTGTAAACTGTAGATATTTTAAGGTTTAAGCAAGTTAGAAAGGCTAAAATTACAAAATTCAAATTCTGCAAGGTTCCTGATATAAACTGTCTGGTCATCACATGTGTCTAAAGATATGCTATTTGAAAACTAGAAACTGGAGATATCAAAGTAGAAGTTGACCAGAGTTTAAACATTAGTTAGGTGACATTGAGTCTAATACCCTGTTTCCATCTTTTACGTAGCATATTCTAAGGCTATATTTTAAATATATATATAGATTGTCCTGGAGTGAAAACTTTTTCATGTCTCATTTATCCATTTCTGATTTGTGAGGATTCAGTTGCTGACACCTTAAAATCAGGAAGCATTTTGAAATACTTTCAAACATATTGTTAGTCATTGAGGATAGTCAGTTTAAATGTAGGCAGTGGTTAACACGTTCTCGGAATTAAGGTGCTCTTTAAAAAATGATTCCCTTTTAGGGGCATTATCAAATACAGAACTGATTAAGCAATCAAACTCCACTCTAGTTTCGGAGCAAAATGTTAGCCATTCTGCCACTCATTCTTTCTTTTATTACACCTCATTATTGTCTCTTTAGATTCTTTCTTTCTGTTCCGAATGATTTCCTACCTTATGGCCATCTAAGGAACATAGTGGAAGGGTAAAGAATTAATTAAACTTCTAATGGTGCAATTAGTAGTAAGTGTGAACTTTTACAGCATTTCCTCAGATGTTTTATAGTTTGTGAGACATCATCTTCACCTCAGCTGACGAATACTGACCACCTGTTATCTATTACCATAACATTATACAAGCAGACTGACAGAAAGCAATCTGGTCTCCAGTGATTGGACTACTGAAGCAATTGACAGACAGTTTCCACAAAGGTAAACTGTGAAAGCTAAATGAGATGGTAAATAGAAACTCAGGCAGGTGTTTAATGGAGAAATACTATTAAAACAACCCAGAAGTTGTAAAATGAATGTATTGTTTATGGATATTTTTATGGTATTCAGTTTGTTTCAGTGTTTGGACAGTAACTTTAAAACCAATATTCTATGTCATACAGTTGTAATTACCTGTATAAACTTATAAGTTGAGTCAAGAAGCACATTGCACTTAGTACAGAAAGTTGTAAAAGAAGTTTGATGGTGCTAAGCCAGTCTTGGTTTAAAATGTAAAAGTGGGTGGTAATGCTTTACACTAAATTGATGCTTTCTCTTAAACTTGATGAAGTAAATAAGCTTAAAGAGAAAATAAGTTAACTTAAAAGGGAAAGCATAATTTGGCAGATTTCACCGAATTAAGGCAATTTGTTGCAATAATGTCTGACACGATTTCTCCTGGAAGCTGAATTACACTGAATTTCTAATATGACTTGTTCAATTATTGATTTGTTGCTTATCTGTTCTCTAGGAAAGTCAGATGAAGATTAGCATGACAGTATTTATAGGCTGCATCTCATCTGTGGGATGTAATCCATCTTCGTTAAGTTCAGTAAAAGTGATAGATGGCATTTGGCAGTGTAATGATGTGATCACTCTACCAGCGCCTCTTTAAATCATAAGCTGTTGCTTTCTGTTGTGTAGATATTTAATCAGTTATACACCCCATTACTGATTTAATTCAGAATGTCAGTGGTGGTTGAATAATGTGAGTATTTGTATATTAATATCATATTGTATTAATGCTCCCTTCATTTAACTGTGCCATTCATTTGAAAATCATAAACTGTTGCTTCATGGGTAGAATAAATTTAATCGAGATGTTAGGCATCTAACACCTTCAGTGTTTTAATTCAGCGTGTCCGTGAAACAATAAGTGCCTTTGTATCTGTTTTTGTTTTCTTGACTCAATGGATTATTGGACAAAATCAGTACTTGCTTTGAGTGGAAAAGAATTCTATTAGTGTTTATTCTATGCATATGTACTTTATTCTTCAGAGTACAATAGAGGAGTGGACCTTTGAGAAAATAATGCCAGGGCAACAAATTTTAACGTAGAAAGTCGAAACCCCAGCAACTCTTTAATGGTGATATGCTATTAAAACAATCTCAGAAGTTCATAAACATTTCTATTTTATTTTCCTTTTTATATTAATTTTAGAATGCAAGATGATTTTCATATATACAAATCTATTTTCAGTATTCTAGTTCACAATATTCTAGCTGATTTTAGGCAATGAATAATTTAAGTAACTGCTTTTTATATTTCATATTTATGCTCTCAAATATGTTATACAACATAGAAATATTTATAATTTAAAAACTTCTTTCTTAGGAAAACTTGGTGGCATCATAATCTTTTCAAGACCTTTACACAAACTTTACAGGATCTTATGTTGATTCCAGTACTCAGAAACTTAGGATAAACATCTATGGAAAAACTTGAACACATTGTTCAATGTAGTTTAATGATCCATAATTAATTGAAGAATTTTATTTTTATTTTATAAGTAGACTTTGCATTGCCATAATAATGATAACATTTATAATACATCTTTATAATAAGCCATAAACTTTACATAGAAATAATCTCATTGCGGGGGGGAGGGGGGCGCCTGGGTGGCTCAGTCAATTAAACATCAGACTCGATTTCCACTCAGATCATGATCTCACAGTTTGTGGGTTTGAGCCCTACATCAGGCACTGCACTGACAGTGGAGATCCTGCTTGGGATTCTCTCTCTCCTTCTCTCTCTGCCCTTCTCCTGCTCATGCTCTCTGTCTCTCAAAAATAAATAAATAGACTTAAAAAAAAGAAAGAGAGAAAGAAAGAAAGCCAGCAAGAAAGAAAAAGAAAGAAAGAATCTCATTGATCTTTGTAACATATCTAGAACAGTAAAGGAACTGGTTGTTACTTAACTCCATTTTATAAATAAGAAATGTGATTTGGGGACTCCCTCCTGGTCAATTGGTCAACCAACAACAGTGACTGGATTGAAAATTAGTTTCAATCTCTGCCAGGGACCTCAATAGCCCTGAGGTGTCATGTTTCAGTCCTGCAGTCTTTCAGCCATTCCTTTTTATGTCCATCTTAGCCATTTCTGTGATTGATTTACTTCCTGGAAAAAAAAAAAAAAAACTATGGGTGTGTGTGTGTGTGTGTGTGTGTGTGTGTGTGTGTGTGTATAAATTATTTGTGTTGTGCCAGAACAAGTTAGAAAAACAAAATGGAAAAAGTAAAAAAAATAGAAAACTTGCTAATATTGACAACAGAAGAACTTAAGAAATAACTAAAAGAAACCCTTCCACTGCTCAAAGCAATTGATGCTCAAAACAAATTTGTGAAGCTTTGTTGCCTTGATAAGCTTCAGGTCAGGATTACTGGCCAAGAGGCAGGGGGCTGGGGAAGGTGATGTGGAAACAGTCCCCCCTGTCTATACACGCACACACACAGACACACAGACACACACACACAGACACACACACACACACACACACTCTCTCTCTCTCTCTCTCAGATTCTAAATCATTACCGACAAATGCTTGTCAAACTATAAAAATAGTCCATGTTGCAATTATACTAAAATACTTAGTTTTCAGATACTGTGGTGAGAAGTGATTTATGGGAAGTCCAGGAATCAGAGGCCATTCATCTGTAACTGGTCTTTTATGCGCATTGCCATCAGAATAGCTCTTTAGATGTCTTTGGATAATACTTTTACTAATAGAAAATAATTATTTTCCTACTTCCATCACCATATATTTTTACATTTTCATTTTATTAAGATCTTTTAAGCTCTACCCCTAATTTTAACTGAAAATTGTATGGAAGTTTGAGATTAAAAAAAAAGACAATACCTGGGCAGTCAGAACAGAAGAACAGATAACCAAGCTAATGCTTAATGCATAAAATAAATAATATAAACTCTTATAATAGTGACAAGTACATAGTAAGTGTTCAGTAAATGCTCATAATTAGATATTTTGTAAGCTTTGTAACTTCTGAGTCCCCAAATCGTTGTTAACCTGTGACAAAGAGTTGGCACATGTATATTCCCAATATGCCCTTTGTAAATTTAACTATTGTTATTTGAATGAAGTAGATGAAAGTTAGTGTTGCTACTCCTTTAATTTTCACAGAGTAATTTAATAAGACAAATGGTATTCAAGTCTTTTCATTGATGAATCCAAATTTAGCTGCCCATGGCTCTAAAGCCCAATACTCAAGAGACCAGATTTTTTATTGGAAAGGAATATGAACTTTATTCAGGAGGCCCGCCACCTGGGGAGAAAGAGGACTCTTGTCTAAAGGCCAACTCCAAGGTTTCTGCCTGGCCTAGTGATTTTTAAAGAGGTTTAGGGTAGTTGATCAGTACAGAAACTGCAGGGGTCTATAACAATTCTAGATTACATGCAGACTTGATGGTGCCAGCTGTAGACATTATCTCAGTGCTCCATGGTCTCGCTGGCATTGAGGGTGGGGTGTGTAAAAAGGGGTCTGTCTCCTGTTTTATGACTGCAGAAGTACCCTGTTCTTTCTAAGAAAGAATGCATAATCTATGGATACACAAAGGAAAGTTAGTTAATCCATCATGTGATATAAGGGCATTTGCTAAAGTTTAGACTACTAGGTTTTTGCCGAAGAGGCTGAGGTGGCTTCATTTTGATCATTGAATAATGAAAGAAATAAAAAAACAAAAAACAAAACAAAACAACAAAAAAAAACAGGACATAGTATACATGAATTAATAGTGTAAGTAAAAGGTACAATTGCTGGATGTGTTTCATAAAGTATTAAGAATAAAATTTTAGTTCCTAAAAAGTTTAATGTTGCTTGTTAAAGTATATTTTTTGCCAATAAATTGTTAGATTAATAGTGGATTAACAAATTTTTGCCGCAATATTATTTCTTAATAATTTACACCTGAATCATTTATAAATGAAATGTCTTCAAAGAATTAACATATAAGTTTTGAAACCACATCAAATCATTCTTTAAATGGCTTGTAACAGTAAATTCTTAGGCTTCAGTTTACACAGTCTCTGATATTGACTCCTTGAATAAATTTATAATTTGGAAATGAAGGGATTTAATTCTTTAGATGGTATTAAAAAGTGATTTTTAAAGAATAAGCACTGTCAAGCTAACAACAATAGACTGAACAAAGATCATCTGAATTATCAGTGTTGGAGTGTGAAAGTTTTTATGATAGTATTTAAATTAGAAATGTTAGTGACATTCTTAAGATCTGTTTCAATAACAGGACTTTTGTTTTTGTTTTTGGGGGGATTTTTCTTTTGAAGTTTAAGACATTTATTTCTAGTTCATGAAAAGTCTGAAGAGAGTTGGCTAACTTCACAAGGCAGCCCTCCTTCTCCATGTAGGACTCTGCAATGTAGACTGTTCCCTTTTCTTTCTACTATATCAAGTGGCTTCCAAGATCATTCTGGCAGGGCAAGAGAGATTATACAGATTTTACTCTGTTCTTCTCTGCCTTAACTTAGAAGTGATATATACCTCTTCCATTTATCACGTATTTGCCAGAATTAACTAAGTTACAAGCAGCTGGGAAACAGAAGGAGCAAGAGAATGTTCCTAGATCAACAGGTATTTGAAAGAAAAAGAATCGGGGGAAAGTAGCAGTAAACATGAGAAAAAAGTACAAAAAAATCCAAGAGTAACCCATTCTTCTTCTTCTTCTTCTTTTTTTAATGTTTTATTTATTTTTCAGAGAGAGAGACATAGTTAGAGTAGGGGAGGGGATGAGGGGGAAGGAGGCACAGAATCCAAAGCAAGCTCCAGGTTCTGAGCTGTTAGCACAGAGCCTGACGTGGGGCTTGAACCCATGAACCACAATTTCATGACCTGAGCTGAAGTCGGATGCTTAACTGAGGGAGTCACCCAGGTGCCCCAAGGTGACCCTTTCTTAAGTAATTCTGTATCAAACCATTGTTGTACATTGTTTTCCTTCAAGAAGTTTTATGTTTTAGGTCAATCAGTGTGTCTGTGTATCACAGAATATTATTGAGTTTTGATAATATAAAGAGAAAATATCCCAAGGAGATGGTATTATTAATACCATTATCAATTTAATTTTGTGATGAATGATTTTGAAACAATAATTTTTAGTAAATTTCTTAGTAAAGAAGCTTAAAAAACAGATATTCTCCACCTCCATTTAATTGCTCTGCATTTAATTTAAAAAGTGATTTTTGAGCATTATACTGCATAATTCAACAAACATGAGAACCAGTACCTATTAACACGAGGTACTGGACTTAGAATAATTACTAAGACAATATACAGCCTATTTCTGTATTCTAAGTAGTCCACCCCAGAAAGACAGTGCTTGTGTAGATACCTAAGCGATCTTTGAGAACTTGAAACATGATTGGGGAAATAGATATAAAAGTTATTATGATGCAGTTTAATAAGTATGAAAATAGAAGCATAGGATATATGGAGAAGTGGGAAGAGATGAGAAAATTGACAATATGAGAAAGGCATCTTGAGAGGATATTTTTCTGAGGACATTCTTTCAATCTAAATGGGAATTTCAGTGGTTGGAGGAGCAGAAAAAGAACATTATGATACTTTCTTTTACTTGGATAGATAAAGTTTCATGTGAAAAAATGCATTTGTGGCATCTTTTTTTTTTAAGTTTATCTAATCAACATGATAAGAGAACGTGATCAAAACCTAGAACCAGGAAGGTTTCCAGTCAAGAATCCTAAATAAGAAATGGATATTATATGGAAGATGTCATGGGAAGATGCTAACAGGGGTTTTCACTGAGCATCACACACAAATTCCCAATTAGATCTAAGTGTCTCCTTCCTCAGATTTCTCTCAATTTCTCTCTCTCCAGCTATTACCTCATAACTTTGTCTTCTCTTTAATCACACAGCTCTGAAAAATCTACTTTATTCTTTTAGCAATTCATCTCTCATACTCTGGTCTTCTTCTCAACAAAGAAGAACATAAAATCTGATTTATCCTAAAACACGTTCCTCAGATAAGTAGTTTATCTAGTTTTTTAAATATAATAAATATGTTTCTTTTGAGGAGCAAATAATAGCACTACAAAAAAAAATACTCCATATAGTTTGCAAGCAAGCTTAAATCTTGTAAATTTTATTCTGAAGATAGAACAATGTAGAATTAAAGATACAGATTTACGGGTGCCTAGGTAGCTCAGTCGCTTAAGCACCTGACTTCATCTCAGGTCATGATCTCACGGATCTTGGATTTGAGTCCCGTGTTGGGATCTGTGCTGACAGCTCAGAGCCTGGAGCCTGCTTTGGATTCTGTGTCTTCCTCTCTCTCTGCCCCTCCCCTGCTCATTCTCTGTCTCTCTCTGTCTCTCAAAAAAAAAAAATGTTAAAAAAAAACCCTTAAAAACAAAAAGATACAGAGTTAGTGTCTAAAGATAAATAAAGCCAGACACAAGTTAACGTGGTAAGGGCATGCTTTAATCAGCAATATACTATTGCAAAATGTAAGAAGACCAGTATTAACCAAAGTCTGATTTGTACCGAGGTGACTGACTTACAGAGAATGAGTGGAGTAAGCAGGGGAAATAAAATGAAAAATTACAGAGTTGGTCATTGTAAATTCCATTAGGCCAGCTATGTCTGCTAGCTGACAAATATGAAAGTTAGGATTCTCTTCTCCCTCAGAGACTGATGGTTACATTTCAAAGGCTCTCAGGTTCTTGAGAAAGACACTCTTGGGTTTTAGGAGATACATGTATATTAAAAGAGATAGAGGAAGGATTCATAATTGCAAGCTCTTTTTAGTAAATGCTCTAAGAAAGAGTCGTCAGGGCTTATCAGCAAGTGTTGCCTGGAATATACAGTAAATTCTTTTGGCTTCAACCTTCTCAAGCAGGTACTTTAAGGGGACCTAGGGTCATTCTAGGAATGCTGCCTTGATCTTTTAGAAAAGAGGCTAGTGTTTGTTTAATTCTTTAATGTGACAGGAAGTAAATGAAATAATTTGTGCTGAGAGTCTACATTTTTTTAAGTTTATTTATTGAGAGGGGAGAGGGGCAGAGAGGGGTGGGGCAGAGAATCCTAAGCAGGCTCCACACTGTCATGGAGCCCCACACCAGACTTGTTCCCATGAACCAAGAGCTGAAACCAAGAGTCAGATGCTTAACCGATTAAGCCACCAGAAGCCCCAAGTCTCTATAGTTTTTAAAGGTCAAAGTTGAGGCTTAGTCCGGAAAGGAGCTCAGAAGAGCCTGGCTAAGAGAGAACCTTTGTTAGGGGTCACAGGATAGTGCTTATAGTTAGAGTCATGAGCCAGTTTATATTCACTAAGAGCCTTGGGGATACTCATAATGGGAAATAGGAAGAGAGAGTAGTAAGAGATATATATATAGAGACAGACAAGAATGTATATAATCATGAAAGTAAAGCTAGGAGAGACTTATGGGAAGAAATAAAAAAAAGAATGAGACACTCTGAAGGGTGACATATAAATCACCAAGACATCACTGAAATGTTCCAGGAAGAACAAAAGGCCAAGCTAAAGTTGTGTTAGATAAATTTGGTCCATGATTCTTTCTCTTCCTCCGATAATCTTCCATTTTCTGAAGTGAAGTACAAGAAGTAACTTGAGGAATGATCCAGCTTTAGAAGATTAGAAAGAGAGGTATAAAAAAACATACAACTTGAGGCTGGTAATAAAGACATCATTAAAATGGTGGATTATGTTGTTCATTTTTAGTGGGCCACCTATCATAGGTGAGTACAGTAATTAATTGTATGATGAAAGACAGATGCCATGCTCTAACTTTGGAGTGTAAACAAATATTAGGTTTGTTATTATAACAAAGTTTAGTTATAATGAGAACTCTGACAAATAAGAAGGAAAAGATGAGACAAGATGACAGCAGAGTTGAAGCCCAGAGATGGGGTTATTGATGTGATTCCTATTGAGTAGGGAAAGTCATGAGAGTTGAGAAATGCTGAGGATTAATAAATAAACTATCTGATAAATTTAGGTCACGGAGGTTTATGAGGATGGATATGAGGAGAGAAAATGGAGACATTTTAAAAGTTTATTCAGAAATGATTGTAGAAATTAATGCTCGTGAAAAATAGAAATGTTTAAAATAAGTTTCATAGACTTATTATGATTTCATTAAAAAGTAGGTGTATGGACTGCCTAAGTAGCTCAGTTGGTTAAGCCCCAACTTCGGCTCAGGTCATGATCTTGTGGTTCATGAGTTAAGCCCCGCGTTGGGCTCTGTGCGGACAGCTTGGAGTCTGGAGCCTGCTTTGGATTCTGTGCCTCCAGGCCTCTCTGCCCCTCCCCCGCTTGCTCTCTATCTCTGTCTCTCTCTGTGTCTCTCTCTCTCAAAAATGAATAAACATTAAAAGAAATTTTGAAAAAGTAGGTGTAAATTTGAAGATATTTTAATTAAAATGCCTATGACTTAAATGTGATGATGTAAACTTGTTCAGAAAATTACATGATCACATGTACCTCCTTGAATTTTTTGTATTTCTTAAAACCGGTACTATGTAATTTGGCATTTAATTAATAGCATGTTAGTGGGGAAAAAAAAGGTTTTTCTTCTAGTAGATTCTAGGGTCCTCCTTTTTGTATGTTTTCCTCTTTATAGTGCTAGGGATATAGTAAATATAATTCTCTTTGCTTATAATTGAGATATTTGCAGGAAATTTAACACTGTTTTTATTTTTTTTAAACATTTGTTAAGTGTGTTTACATTTATACACTTTCAGTCCATTTAAGCATGTTTTTTTTTTTTAATTTTTTAATGTTTATTTTTTAGAGAGAGAGAGAGAATGTGCAGGGGAGGGGCAGAGAGAGAGGGAGACACAGAATCCAAAACAGGCTCCAGGCTCCAAGCTTTCAGCACAGAGCCCAACAGGGGACTCGAACCCACGAGCTGTGAGATCATGACCTGAGCTGGAGTGGGACACTTAACCAACTGAACCACCCAAGCACCTCTCCATTTAAACATGTTTAAAGTCAATTCTATTTATTTAAACCACATTTCATTGGGGGATATCTACTAAGGTGAGCCTTTATATTTCAGAATGATATTTTTAGTTGGTAGGCTAACTGGCTTTTTTTTTTTTTTTGCATTATGGTATTTTGATATTGTGTACATACAATATATAGTATTTTTATATAATTACCGTGTTATTTGTATGTAACACAATTCTGAATATATCATACAGTTTTTAAAAGATTAGAGAACAATATCCCTTTATTTTAATATAATTCTTAATATCTTTTCCTACTGAGTTCAATGCAAAACACTATTATTTCCTAGAGATCAAATATTTCTATCCATCTCTTAAGTTCCTTTCTATTTCCAGTACTAATTTCCATCCTTTTTCTTTGCAAAATTTGGCCATAGAGAATGTAGCCTTTTTTCCATGATCCCCATCATCTGGAATAAACTTTCTCTATTTTCTGCTTCATAACTGCCTATCTTAAAAAAAATCACTTCTATTCAGTCTTTACTTCCTTTCCTATGTCTCTCTATCCTCATTTCTTTCTGTAGAAAAATTTAATATTTTCTAATTGTTTAATTCTCCAGTAGTCCCACCTCTTTCCACCTAAAAAATCATCAAATATTTACATTATCAGCCTACAAGTAATACTAAGAATCAAACATACAGTAAGTGGTTCAGATGGTTGAACTTATTCCAAGAAATGATGAATAAATAATCTGAAGATAAGTTCTTATAATAAAGAAAAAATTATGTTGACATATATAGATTATGTCGTCTTAGAGTTCAGAAACCCACTCCTAAAATAAGTGTTATTTCTACTATTCTACTTGTTGGAAAATGGTGACGATAATTTATCCAATGAAGCATCATCATTGCTAAGCATAATTGGCTGTAGCCTTGTATAAAACAATGTGATAATAATAATAATAATGCTGACTTACATTAAGCCCTTTGTATAAGGCACTATTTTTAAAACCTTATGTATGTTAACTCATATAATCATCCCCAAAGCCTTGTGAATTTATTATTATTTATTATTATTATTATTTATGTATTATGTATTATTTATTATTATTCTCACATTACAAACAAGGAAATGAAAATACAGAAAAGTTCAATGAATTGCCCATGGTCATCTAGCTGGTAAGTGATAGTGCAGGAATTCAAAGCCATTATTCAAATCCAGAGTTTTTGCTCTTACTTATTATTATACGTTTCTCCAATATTCTAGGTCTCGAGCATATAAGAATTAAAACATTAATATGCAGATCCTGCCTTCAGTGGATTAATGTAATAGAAATTCATATTGATTAACTACACAAATAATTTCAATTAATTTTTCTGTGCCTGGAACTTTGTTCAGTTGTTGGGGGATACATCTGAGAATAAGCCCATCATGATCCCTGCTTATTCTCATGTCCTGACAGAGAAAAAGACCACAAATACCAAGGGGCCAAGAAAGAGAATATATAAGCACATAGATGGTATTTACTTCTATGAGAATAGATCAAATAAGATAGGAGAGAGTACAAAAGGAAGACTTTAAATAAAACCTTAGGTAATACCTATATTTAGCAAAGGATCCTGGGAAGGAGATACCAGTGAGACACAGAAGACAGTTATAATGAAAAGAGCATGGCAAACAAACAAACAAAAAAAACAACAACTCCTAAAAGGGTTTCAAGAGGAAGGCAGTCAACTGCTAAGTAACTAAGTTAAAAAAAAAAATGTGCATTGGATTTAGTGATAGAGAAATTGCTGGTTATCTGAAAAAGAGTAGTTTCAGTGTAGTTGTAAAAGAAGTCAGATGATCCAGTAAAATGGGAGGCCTTTATGTTGTCAGAAGGAGCAGAGAAAACAAAAAGACCAGTACCCTTGATAAAGAGCACAAGTAGTGCACTTCCCTGTTACAGGAAGACATTCATTTGTCTTAAGGGAAGGGGGCAAGATGCAATGCAAATGGATCTATAGATCTGGTGACAAGCTAAGAGGTATGTTTCTGATGAATTTAATATCAGTGCAAAGTGCTTTGGAAATCTTGTACCTAATTTAATTGATTCCACAATTTTTTTTTCTGTCTAATTTTGTGTTTTGTCAAAGGTTAATAGTATCTATTTAAAATATTAACAGTGAAATGGGACAACTGAGTGTCTTAGTTGATTAAGCATCTGACTCTTGATTTCAGCTCAGGTCATGATGTTGTGGCTTGTGAGTTTGAGCCCGGCACTGGGTTCTGTGTTGACAGAGTGGAGCCTACTTGGGATTCTCTCTCTTCCTCTCTCTCTTCCCCTCCCCCACATGCACACTCTGTCTCAAAATAAATAAATAAACTTTAAAAAAATATTAACAATGGTACTCCCCATAAGTTAAAAAATTATGAAATAGAAAGATTACTATGACATTGATTCCTTAAATTTATCCACTTGATAATGTAAATGAATTTATACTCTTAAATTGCTAATGTCATTATATCTACAATTATAATACTTAAACATTTGTATTCTTTCTATTTTTGAAAGATTGGTTTCTTAATTTGTTAATCCCATAGCTTTTCCTTGGATTCCTGATAACAAAAGCTTAAAATCTGAAGGCAAATTAGTATTCAGATTCATATTATTCTATGAAGCATTTGACCAGCTACTTACCATTGAAAAGATAGCCCCTCAAAAAAGGCATGTTGCTATATTTCTTTGCTTAGTTCTGTGCTCCTATAAATGACTATTTTATCTTTGCTGAAGGGGAAAAACTATTATATATTAAAAGCTTTTAAAAGGAAAAGGGACTTGGAATCTAAAAATCAAGATAAATTACTATTCTTGATTTTCTAAATCCATTAAAACATCTAGTTTATTACTTAAACATATTTGTACTAAGTGTTACAGTGATTCAGAAAACAGTTATTCAATTTCAATTATTTTTAGATAGCTTAAAAACAGTGGATTGAGTTATTTACATATGATATGTAAAGAAACAAATTTGGCATCAGAAAATGGAAGGTTAGCTTGTACTGAGTCTCATATGTTTAAGCTCAATTATTGGACACAATAGCTTTAAAAATTCAAGGACTAGCAGAGCAGCAAAAGGATGCCTGGGATAACATTTCCTCCACTCCTCTCGACTCCACAGAAATCCATCAATAAGATGGAATGAAAAAGACAAAACCAATAATTTTGCTGTGATCAGAATGGCATGGAAGGGATGACATTGATTCAAGTCAGAGTGAAATCAAGATCTGAAATTACAAACTATGGGGTTATTAAAAAACAAACAGACAAAAATAGGCTGAAGGCATAATCAGGCAGGAGATAATGGTTGTAGAACATAGGAGAATACTGAAGGAGTAAGTGAGAGACTGAATCAGAAGCAAAGTGATGTAGAAAAAGAATGTCAATCAGTAATGTTAGATCAGATAGCTGAAGAAGGAAAGACAAAGATAAAAGAAGAAAAAAATAAGAAGAAGAAGAGGAAGAGAAAGAGGAGGAGGAAGTGGAGGAAAAGAAAGAGGAGAAAGAAGAGGAGAGGGAAGGAGGATGGAGAAGGATAAAGAGAAGAAATACATACAGTAATGGCTGAATAAAATGTTATGCTTCCGGTGTAGAAGTCAACATTATAACTGCTCTTGACTGAATTCAATTTAGAAGGCTCGAAGATTATCAGAAGTACATGTATGTGTTCTGTCCAGATGATTGTATTTATCACATATTATTTAACTAAATGTGTACAGTTGACAAAGGTACAGCAAATACTTTTTCTTGAAAGTATTAATCACCAAAGAATAGCTCCTAAGCTGGACCTAATGTTACATGTTACATTTCTGTTAAGGACCCATGTATACTTGTACTATTTCTAGATACCCAAAGCCTTCACCTCTTTTTTTTATTTTTTTTAGTGTTTATTTATTTATTTTGTGAGAAAGGGGGAGAAAGAAATGTGGGGGAGGAGCAGAGAGAGAGGGAGAGAGAGAGACTCCCAAGCATGTTCAGCACTGTCACACTGTCAGCACAGAGGCTGTGTGGGTTCGAACCTAGGAACCCTGAGATCATGACCTAAGGCAAAATCAAGAGTCAGATACTCAACCAACTGAGCCACCCACGAGCCTCCAAATTCCTTATTTCTATGCCTTTCTCAAGACTCTGTTTTTGAAGTTGTTTCTCATCTTTTCTTCTGCATAAAAAAATGCCCACATTTTATGGCCCATTAAAAATAATAGGATATAATAAAGTACATATCATAGCATATCATTCATAAATTAGTACGTTATTCTCTGAGGAGTATTATTTGCCAAAAGTACATAAGCAGTGAACAGGTGTAGATGGCCTTACATCAAGGGAATGCATATCTAATGGTGGATCTTGAGAAATTGGGGCTTAGTTTGGATAAGGCCTTTCCTTTTTTATATGATATTGAGAAATTATTGTCTGTTCATAAATGAATTGCTGTTGAGATCATTTTGTATTGTATGAAATAATTGAGGGATATGTTGGATCTTATCCAGACACCTGGAAATGGGCAGACATGTTTCTCAAGAATGTTTCCTTAGTGACTTTGGCCTGAGGATTTACTTCGTTCTCCCAAAGTAAGAGAGTATGGGTTCCAAGTGACTTTCTTGTTATATTTCTCAAAGAAAGGCTGTCCATAGGTCTCCCAGCCTTTCCCTGGAGGGTGAAGTATGATATACCTGAGTGTTTACAAACCTTGAAGTTTATGTTTTTCCTGGAAGCTCTAGGCATTCTAATGTTAGTTTAATCTTACTTGAGTCAGTGCTTGTCTCCAGTTACTCCTGAAGGCATGACGATAATTAACCATATGCTCATAGTTTTCAGGCTTCCATCTCTTTGCTTCCATTAGTGGTGAAATAAGATGAAGGCATTTACTGAGACAGGTCTGATTTTATAAAATTTTCAGTTGAGTCTTAAGTTTAGGAGGAAATTAGGATCTTTAAACCTGAAAACACATGCACACACCCACACAATGAGTAAGATTAAGGAAAAAAAAATACACTGTCACCTACAAGCTTCAAGCTGTTTCAATCTGCTTCAATACTCCCTTAAGGCAAATTGTTCCTTTTTTCTGGCAAACCCAAGTAAATAGTCCTGTTTTGTTATACAATGTAAAGCAAATACTGTTTTCTAACTTGAAATATTTTTGGCACTCTGGTTCCAGGGAATTAAAACCACTTTGGGGATAATAGTAAGCACGTGTCTTTGTTAAAGATACATTGCAGGATAGCAAACAAGTTTGCTTTTGGGAAAAAAAAAAGTGTTTTAGTAAGTAGGATAATGAGGACAAAAGAGTAACAAAAAGCAATTCCCCATTCATACCCTTTGAATGGGTTGTATCTTCTATTAAGAGGGATGAGGGCTTGAGGTTAAATAATCCACATTCTTGAAAGATAAGTTTATTGCAATGCTTTGGGCACAAACAGAGTCAAATTCAGGTGGTCTAGCATGGAGCAATTGTATAGATCTGTCCATTCCCTGGAACTCACATCATTAACGGCTATTTGGATTGGCATCTTCTCTCCATTCTATATCTAGTAGTTATTTTTGTGTTTAATAGACTATTAATTTTGACTTATTTATTTATTGCTTGCCATATTACTGACCTCTTGAGTTTTTGAACAGATTCTTTGTTTTCCAGGTATTTAGTCACAAAAAATATTTTTTCCCAGTGGAATTGTCCCTTGTTTAAATTTGTAGAATGTCTGGGGCGCCTGGGTGGCGCAGTCGGTTAAGCGTCCGACTTCAGCCAGGTCACGATCTCGCAGTCCGTGAGTTCGAGCCCCGCGTCAGGCTCTGGGCTGATGGCTCGGAGCCTGGAGCCTGTTTCCGATTCTGTGTCTCCCTCTCTCTCTGCCCCTCCCCCGTTCATGCTCTGTCTCTCTCTGTCCCAAAAATAAATAAAAAATGTTGAAAAAAAAATTAAAAAAAAAATAACTAAATTTGTAGAATGTCGTATAGATTTAGATTTTTTTTTAACTTTTGAGAGAAAAAGAGAGATCTCGAGCAGGGGAGGGTTAGAGAGAGAGGGGGAGACCAGAATCCAAAACAGTCTCCAGCCTCTGAGTTGTCAGAACAGCCTGACGCAGGGCTCGAACCCAGGAACTGTGAGATCATGACCTGAGCTTAAGTTGGACACTTAACCGACTGAGCCACCCAGGCACACTTTTTTTTTCTTTCTTTCTTTTTTCATTTTTAGTTTTCAGTAAATTAAACTAGTAAAAAACTGTTGAGCTTTTTAAAAGTTAAACAATATAAGAACATAAAGATGCATGGCAAAGCATACAGCATGCTGTAGTTTAGGTGTGATCAGGGTTGACGCTCTAAATTATTTGACAGCCTGTAGTGGGCTATCCTAAATTTGAAAGAATATCAGAAAATTCAGATCATACCCTGACCAATACCCTCCATTGGTACATATGAGTCTTGGTATGTGATTTGTTAATGAATGGATTTTATAATCTGAGAAAATAAAAATGAAAGCCTGTGTCAAAAGATATCTTAGATAATCATTTTGTTTTATTTATTAATGTAGAAAAACAGAAATGTCTTCAAGCCAGAAGGTGGTAGTCTAATTTACAGTGAGCAATCTACATTAAAATCTATTACAATCAGTTCCTGACTTGTATAGTTAGAAAAGGGAAAATAACCCACATAGTTAGTCATTTGTAAAAGCATTTTAGTAAGGTAGAGTCAAGAGAAATTAGCAGGTATTTTAATTTCCTACGGTATCCTCACTGGCTAACAATGAAACTATATCCATTTTTGTCCACTGACATTGTATACAATGTCTAACAACCCTGTGGCTAGACTCATAATAGAAATATAAGTATTTATCAAATTAGAACTTAAATTTACCCAATTTATTGATGCCTATTCTCATATTATTTTATGCATTTCCTTCAAGACAGCTCCAGATGCCCTTTGATCACTCATATACCAATTCATCTATTGAAAGTTTCTAAACTATTTTCAGAATTGTGGAACCATCAAAAAAAGTTCATACCAATTAGCAGTTCCTTTTTATTCTCCCTAACCCCAGACAACCATTCTCTCCCTTTATGCTCCCTAAACACAGACAACCTCTAATCTACTTTATGTCTTTAAAATTTTCACACAAAGGAAATTATAGAATAAGTGGTCTAATGTGACTTTCTTCTTTGACTTATTATACTATTTTCATGGTTCATCCATGTTTTAGCTTACTTTAGTACTTCATTTTTTATTATTGCTGAAAAATATTCCATTGTATAGATGTACCACAATTTACTTAATCTCTTCATCAGTTGATTGACATTTGGGCTATTTCTGGTTTTGGATATTACGAATAAAACTGCAATGAACATTTATCTGTGTACATGTGGATGTACATTTTATTTTCCTTTGGGCATGAACCTACCAGTGAACTTGTTTTGTCAAATGGTAATTATATATTTAACATTTTGAAAAACTGCCAGACTGTTTTCCAAAGCAGCTGCACAATTTTACATCCCCACTAGCAGTGCATGAGGGCTCCAGTTTCTCTACTTTTGCTAAAACTTATTATCTTTTTAAATTACAGTCATCATAATGGATGTGAAGTATGATTTTGATTTCATTTCCCTGATGGCTGCTAATATTGAACATGTTTTATGTTTTATCAGCCATCTGTATACCTTTATTAGTACCTGGGTTGAAAATTGAGACTGATTCTCTGTCTTTAGATCCTGCAGACAAAATTAGGATGCTTTATACTACTGATATAAGTACAAACAGCAACCTTTCTGATACTTAATGGCTTTAGTAAATAAGCCAGTAAGTAAGAGAATAGTACGCTTTCAACAGGAGAGGCCATTATGATGCTTTGCAGTTGTAGCATATCCTTAAGATAAATATTATTTTCTGTTAATTTGGCTACATAATTTAATTTTGTTCCAGATGAATGACAATATTTTGTTCATGTAGCTCCCTCCCAAAAACATCCTTCATTGCCTTTCCCATTTTGTAAGCTCTTATCCCAAACATTGAAAAGATAAGACAGAGTTGTCCCTTCTTTAGTGGTGAGGAGATGAAGGTATGTTCTCCATGAAGTCCTCTGGGTAGCTGTCAGAGTAGCTGTGAGTGTTACTGTGCCAGGCTAGTAGGATCAATTTCCTTGCCCATTTCTGGGGAAATTAGAATCCAGGAAATTAACTATAGCCATGGTTCTGAGTTATTTTGCCTGCCTTGTATCTTGAATGAACTGAACTTCTCTCCTTACTTCTACAAAAATGTATAAGGACCTCATTCATGCCTAACCAAACTTAATTCCCAGCTCAAAGGACGATGGGAGGGAAGAGAAACTCTTTCACTTTTTTTTTTTTTTAAGTGCACGGGAATGGTAGTATTTTTACTTGGTTACGCCTCACACTTTCAGTATAATTATTTTGCTGAGGAAAGAGTATGGAACTGCAAAAAATAGCACTGTTATAGTTACTCTTTTTTTTTAATTATGCCTATTCTACATCCTTGAGTTCTAAAGGATGTTTAACTTTGTTTAATATTTTAGAATAGAATAGGCATTTTACTTTAATTTTCAAACTACATATTATCTGCCAAGACCAATAACTCAAAGTTCTTATTCTACCTGTTCAACTGATTCAGGAACCTTAGTGTTCAAATTCACACACAGACATACACACACACACAGACAAACACACACAACCCCACATTGTGTGAAAGCATCATAAAAATGACATGAATGCCTTGTTATCTCAATGGAATATTTTTCATGAATTTTAATTTTATGTATGTCTTTATCTGACTATTAGTTCATGACAAGTACAATTTTTATAGAGTTAGATACCGTTTTGAGAAAAAATACATTCTGAAATACTTTAAAATGTAGCAGCAGATTATGATTAAGGGTACTGACAGGTTGTCATCTATTACAAAAATAAGATGAAAGAGATTGTACCTTGACAATATGGTGTATTATGTACTCCAGTAAACCTGGAACTATGTCAGCAATGGAAAAGAAGCATCCGCTTCATCTCAGTGGTGATACCAGGCTTTTTTTTTTTTTTTTTTGATATAGCAGGGAAAAAGTGGCCGTGAAGATTTGTCAAAGGCAGTAGACAAAGGACAATACAGAATGAGGGTAGATGAATGGTTCTGATTTGCATGGACTTTTTTAGAGTTATGCTCTTTCTCACTCTGTGAATGGTGCAGGAGCGAAATTCTGCTCACACTACTAGTAGAGTTAGCTTCATTTCTGACATGATTTGAAAGTGTAAAAAATACAAAAACAGGGCACCTGGGTGGCTCAGTCAGTTGACCATCCAACTCTTAGGCTTGAGTCATGATCTCACGATTCATGATTTCGAGCCCACATTGGACTCTATGCTGATGGTGCAGGCCTGCTTGGGATTCTCTCTCTCTCTCCCCACTCTCTCTGTCCCTACCTCTCTTGGATGCTCTCACTGTCTCTCAAAATAAATAAATAAAACTTAAAAAAAATGAAAAAAATACAGTGGAGTGGATGATTTTTTAATTAATAACTGAAACACCTTTGACCATTACCAACCTCCCACATACTCACCTCAAGTAGAAACACCATATGATTTCTATAAAGATTTTATTGTGATTATGTATAAGAATTTTTCTCCATCATCTCTGGCCTAGGTGTCCATACAGATCACCCACATCCATCTCTTATAAATTGTTCTATTGAATGTATGAGAGGAGGCCACTCATAGTAAATGACTGGTTATACAATTCACCTGGAATCAGACCAGTTGAAACTAATGAGTTGATTGTTTGGATCCAGCTTTGTGTGGATTGAGAATAGGTGATAGGGGCTGTGGACTCATCTCTAAATGGTATTGTGAAAGAATACAGGCTTTTGAGAGTAGATGAAACCGTGTAAAACATCTTTAACTCCATCAGTCCTGTGACCATAGGTTTTAGTTTCCTTCTTAGGACAAGACGAAGAATAAAACAAACTTCACAGAGTAACTTTACAGATAAAGTGATGTATGCAAAACAGCACAATTCCTAGCAGAAAGGCAATGCCCAGTAAATGGTAGCTGTAGTATTATTGTTGGTGGATTTTTTCTCTCTTGTGTGCAAGAAAAACATTGAATAACAAAACTTAATCACCTTAAAGAAATCTAGTTCAAAAGACTTTAATATGGTTTTGCACTCCTAATAAGTCCTATTAACCATCCAACTACACATCTTAAACCTGTAAAAAACCCTTTTTTATCTACCTATTTTTAGAAGTGAATCATTCCTTTCTGAGATTCTTTGAGAGAAAAACAGAAGAAAAGCTCTGCCTGTTATAATTTTAATTTCTTAGCATGACTGCCAAAGCTATATATATTCTTCCTGAAATTAAGCAAGCTAAGAATAATAACTGAGGAAAACAGACAACATGAAGGGAAAACTGTAATAATTTGGTTATACTAAAAAAGGTACTCAAAGCACCTCTGAAAAATAAAACAGCTATCTTGTGTTATCCTAGTAATTTGGAACACAGTTTTAAGAAATAATTACTCTTGTTTTTCACATTGTCACTTTTATGTACTGAAATCTACATACTACCATTTATCTTTTCTGACAACATTTAAAGCACACCTTAGCTGGTAATTTATTTCATTTTCTTTTGTTTTTATATCACATGAGTTGAATTGAGTCTAAGAACTTACTACATTAACTTCCTAAAAAAGTCTCTACCATTTGATAGTTGGAAGCATGATGTTGGGCTTGTCTTTTTGATATTGTTGTAGTTTTTTATATGTTTACTTTTACTTTATGTCTTCAGATATAGTTTTAAGATAAAATTCATTATGGTTGTGCCTTGCAGGTATCTCTAACACGATTTTCAAAAGCATGTCTAAATTGTTGCACACTGTATACGTATTGAAAGTTATGAAAAAAAGAGACACCGTTTTCTTAAATAAAAATCAATTGCTTAATTGAATTTTTTAAGGGAGAGGGGTAAAAACATTCGGTCTTTAATGACATGATTTTACAAAAACTGCTCTTGTGAGAAATATACCACTTCATAGCTCAGTTTTCTGTGTGTAGTCAGCTATCATTCGTAGGCATCAAAATTATTCTATTTTTATTCTGGAAAGTGTGTGAAGAAATTATTGCTGAAATTGCATATAGATATACAAATATAGTAAAACCTTGGTTTGCAAGCATAACTTGTTCCAGAAACATGCTTGTAATCCAAAGTACTCACATATCAAAGCGAATTTCACAAACCATTGTCTCCCTTGGGATCACCTGACCTTCAGTGTCAGGTACTACTGGTATTGCAAGGCATCACTTGTTTATCAAGTTCAAATGTGTTAGAAATGTTTGCCTGTTTTGTGGAGCACTAGCAGAACAAGTTACTCACAATGCAAGGTTTTACTGTATATTTTAAATGCCTCTTCTATCCAAAAACCATGTCTTGTAGGTAAAAGCATAAATTTATTCTTTTCTTTCCCCCATCAGATGTAGGTTCTGTCGAAGGACTTGCTTATCACAGAGCCTGGGATACACTGTACTGGACCAGCTCCACTACCTCATCCATCACCAGACACACAGTGGACCAGACTCGGCCAGGAGCATTTGACAGGGAAGCAGTCATTGCCATGTCAGAAGATGACCACCCACATGTGCTAGCCCTGGATGAATGCCAAAAGTAAGAAACAGTGAATTGTTATTTCTTCATTATAAGTCAAAGATCATCGAAGTGATGTTAATTTTTAAAAGAATTAACTTTAAAAACACAGGTTTTCTTTGAAGTGTTCTTTTCCCCACTTCATAAAGCTTTTTTTTTTTTTTTTTTTTTTTTTTTTTTTGTAATATGAGCATCGTAAATGTGAACAATTAGAATCTGGACTTGTGAAGTGCCAGGTATCAACTCAATCAGAATTCGAGCAAAAGCAAATTTAAATGATGAAAGGAAAAATAGAGACAATATTGTGAGGGAAAAGTATATATGAAGAATACATCCATGCATAGCTGATTGAAATGATAAATGTGAAAAAAAATATTCACATGTATTAAAACCTAAAAGGTTTTTGTGTGATTTAATTAAGTAATTTCAATAACTAGGGATCTCTCCAATCGAAATGCAGAGAAAACAAACAACAACAACAAATCTTTGTGTGCAGCTATATTTTCAACAGTAGATACTTGATAACAGACTAAATTGTTCACATGTGTTTGATATTATACTGTGTAGGCATTTATAGTAATACTTATGAAGAATTCATGACAAGAGAAAATGCTCAGGCTATAATATAAAGTGAATAAAAACTAAGCAAATTAGAAGAAATTCATGTTTCAGGGGGATGCCATAAGGTAGCAATTATACAACAAAGAAGAACAAAGCTTGGGTTATGTAGAAAAAAGATACCCATGTATTTCTACTTTCTTACAATGTTAAGAACATTTGTTAACAACTAGAAAGTCCTTTTGTTCTTAAATTAAACAAATAAAGATCAGACTAATTTGGCTGTCACTAAATAGAAACAGAAGAGCTCTTTTTAGATGTGGTAAAAAAATTAAGAATAAATAAAACAATTACTGATAAATACTGACCCTGACCACTTGAAAGAAGTGCATAAACTACTCAGTGTGTGAATCACTAAATCCAGACACTTACAGAGCTAGAAGATGAGATTATACAATTTACTTGAAACTTTCATCTCAGAAATGAAGACTCTGAAGGTTGCAAGTTGATTCCTCACACAGCTCCAGTGACAGTTCAGATGGGTACAGCCCTTCTGGTGCCTGGGCAAAGCTAGCTCTGCTACAGCATTGACCTGTCACTATACAGTTTGGTTTTCAATTGACTGCATGGATCCTGACGGTTCACCAGGAGAATCTCAGCACAATTTTAACTGTTCTACAGCTAATCAAAGGGATTTCTTAGACGATTTTGAAATAAACATAAGAGAGATCACTGATAATATTATAAGTGATCAGTTTCATATAGTATCTATTACATAAGCTAAAATTACACTTTCATCTTGCATATAGTGAACTGTAAATTATAATTAAACACACCAACATGTTTTAATTGTAGAATTACATAGAACTAAAGTTTCAAGTATAAAAATATTTTCTCCTTATGCCTATCAGTGACATTTTCAAATCACTGTAGAAAATGTCAGTTAACAGAAATTTTAAAACAAAATCTTAAATTCTGGGTAAAAAAAAAACTATTTGAGTCCAAAACTTGATTCAGTTCCTACAATCTTAATCACTCAAGCTCTCTGGCCTCTGTTTTATTTTTGAAATAAAAGTTGAATTAAAGAAACACTAATACCTCAGAAATTCTGTAATTCTAAAGCCAATAATTTAAGAAAATACTGCAGGTAAACTGTTTATGTATTTAATACTTTATGCATACATTATAAATGCTTTATTTAAGTAATGTTTTATTTTTATTCTTTTAAAAGTCAGTGTGTGGATAAAACTGCATAATTTAAGAAAGTGGAATGTCATTTGTTTTTTGCAAATTTACTCATTCATATGACAAAAAATTTTGATACTTGCTCACTTAGAACACTTTTATGCTCCACAGGATAGAAGAAAAGGCTATGAAATATTTTAACAAAGAGCATAGTTGACCCAGCTTTTCTTAATTGGTAGGGGTTATACTTCAAATTAGCAAGTAGAAAGATTTTGTTGTGAACTGGAATATTGTTCAGTAGTAAATATTTGCATAATATTCAAAAACCACCTATTGAAAATTTTGTTGGCTGTAATTCTGCATGACGTTTAAATGATTACACATAGGAATAGTATATATGATCTTACTGTAAATATTAAATAGTTTTTCTTTGTCAGTATATATTAAGCATATTTTTTTCAGGTATTTAAAGAGGGCTGCCTGTCAACCTCTCCCTCGTTCTCCTTTCTTCAGTTCTTCCTTTCCCCTTCTTTCCTTCCTTCTTTCCTTTTTTCCTTCCTTCTTTCCTTCCTTCCTTCCTTCCTTCCTTCCTTCCTTCCTTCCTTTGTATCATTCTAAACAGCAATAATCAGTCTTCAAATAAACTCTTAGGGACAGTCTTATAGGTAAAAGAATAGAAAGAAAAACTATTTCAGTAAAAATAGGGATTAGAAACTGGAACTCTATAGACTCTCTACTCTTAACAGTGACTTGTAAAGGCTTCCTCAAAGAATAGATTGACAGACATTGATGTAAATCATTCTGTAAAATCTGTAAGTAATAGATAATATTTTTAGGGAGTTGAGAATAACCTCTGAAATTCCAAAAGCAATACTGTTATTTATAGAAAAATTACATTGACAAAGAGACAAGAGAAAAAAAAAAGAAACTAAAGAAATATAGGAGTTTATTAACTGTATTTCTCTAAAGCATATACAAAGGAGAATGCAAAATTTAAAAGCAAACCAGGAAGGAAAAGAGATATTGATATTTACCAATTAAAGAAAAGAAATATAGTTAGGTTAAGAATGATATCTAAAACAATTTACTCAATCTGCTGAAACATGATATTAATAATTTAGAATACATTTGCAATTCATAGAAAATTTAAGATAACTGTTTTGTGTGTGATTTAAATAAATTCTTACTGTACATCAAACTGACTCAATTTAATTGTTATTTGAGAGAATGTACAAGATAATTATTTCTCAGAAATAGTTTCCAGGTTTTATTAAGAAACTGAGAAAAATATATATGCATATATAAATATATATTTCCACTTTTATTTAGACTTTGTTAAGGGTCATAGAATTGAGACAAATCTCTTTGCTTCTTTTTAAGTAGCTTGACATCACCATGTTCCTAATGTCTCTATTGTTAATGAAAGTTTTAATATATTATCACAATTTTTATTTTAATTAGCTTAATGTTTTGGACCAACTGGAATGAACAGCATCCAAGTATCATGAGATCCACCCTAACAGGAAAAAATGCTCAAGTGGTGGTCAGTACCGACATACTCACTCCAAATGGTCTCACCATTGACCACCGTGCAGAGAAGCTGTATTTCTCAGATGGCAGCCTAGGAAAAATTGAAAGGTGTGAATACGATGGATCCCAGAGATACGTAAGTTAACTGAGAATTTCTTGATTACAGATTTAAGCAATTATACATTTGAAAGAAATATGCTTTTTGCTTGTCTGAAATATGCCTATCAAGGGATTTCAAAATATGGAATTGTTTGAACCAATCCAACTGAATATAAAATGAAAAAGAAGACTGTGGATATAATTTTGAAAAATTTGTTCAAGTGCATTTGCTACCATAGAGACAGTGTAACTCTTACAAACTTTATTCTAAAGAAACAATAACTGAGTTTTTCCTAATTATTAATTGAAATGGAATTGTTAGAGTGATTGCATAAGCTTTATTATTAGTTTTTTTGTTTTGTTTTGTTTTTTAATGTGAAATAAAATTGGTTTGCTGCCCTAGGATAAAAGAACATTGGAAAAGAAGAAAATAATCCTCTTTCTGTGCTTGGGTCCATAAAGCAACCCAAAAAGTTTTGAAGAGAGAAGAATGGGAATCCTTTCATAGTCATGCATGTTCTCTCTTTCCTCTGAGTTCCAAATAATGTTAATGGAACAGTCTTTATGTTGCCCCTGTAGAGCCTTTACAGCAGGTATTTAGGGCCCATAGAATAGTCAGAGTCTAGTGTTCCCCACTTACCCTGGTAGTCTTTGGAAGTAGTCTTTGGAAGTAGTCTTTGGAAACTGGGAATGCTCAGGGCTCAGGAAGTTGAGATCTTGGTGGTAATAGGGCTGGAGAAACCTTTACCTGTTCAGCCCCAGCCTGGTGCATGCCTGAAGGACAAAATAATCCTGAGGCTCTTTACTCCTCCATTGCATTTCCTAAAGGGCCACATAGTAAATATTTTAAGCTTTGTGTGCCATGTTGTCTCTACACAACCAGAATGCCTCAAAGTACTAAAAGCAGATGTAGGGAATATGTAAATGAATGGGTGTGACAGTATTTCAGTAAAACTTGATTTACACAAACAAGCAATTAGCTAGCATGCCATAGTTTGTTAATGCCTAACCTCTATCATTAAGCGTACGGTTTAATTTAATTGAAGGTATACCTATAAAGATATATACATATATGCCTATATATTATATATGTGTATAAATATGCATTATATATTAATATATTATAGATACAGAAAAATTTCCCTGTGCAACTAATTATATATACACATATATGTATATATATTGTTATATGTAGCTATAGATATGTTTATGTCTACGTGTGTGTGAGAGAGAGAGAGGCAGAAACAGAGAGAGATAGAGAGTTTCTTGAATAAAGAAGAAATATATTGATTTACATTCTAGTACAGGTACCTCATCTAATTGTGGAGTGAGTACTTTGCGTAGTACTGATGTAGGACAGTTGAGTGCTTAAGGAACGTGAGAATAATGAGCTAAGACCTGATGAGTTCAATTTGTGTAAAGGCAATAGCTGTAATCAAATTCTTGATCTATCTTTTCCCATTAAAATCCATGTGGGATAATATCCAAAATAAGAGAAACTCACACAACTCAATAGCAAAAATACAAACAATCTGATTAAGAAAAATGGGCAGAAGAATGGAATAAACATTTTTCCCAAAAAGATATACTGATGGTCAACAAACATATGAAAAGATGCTCAACATTATTAATCATCAGGAAAATGCAAATCAAAACCACAATGAGATATTACCTCTTACCTGTGAGAATGGCTCGTGACAAAAGGACAAAAAATAAGTGTTGGAGAGGATGTAGAGAAAGAGGAACACTATGTACTGATGTTGAAAATGTAAATTGGTGCAGCCACTATGGAAAATGGTATGGAGGTTCCTCAAAAAATTAAAAATAGAAATACCACATAATTGAGCAATCCTGAGTATTTAAAACAACAAAACAAAAATACAAATTTGAAAAGGTATATGGACCCCTATGTTGATTGCAGCATTATTTACAAAAGGCAAGATGTGGTAGCAACCCAAGCATCCATCCGTAGGCGAATGAATAAAGAAATATGGTATATTTGTACAATGGAATATTATTCAGCCATCAAAAAGAGTGATATTTGCCACTTGCAATAGTGTGGATGGAACTTGATGGCCTTCTGCTAAGTGAAATAAGTCAGAAAAAGACAAATATTTTATGACCTCTCTTACATGTGGAATCATAAAAAACAAACTAACAAAACAACCTCATAGAAGTCATATTTTTACATATTCACACCAGAGGATATTGTGTATTGTTCAGTGACTTTAAGAAGCAGTCTACAAAACAAACAAACAAACAAAAAAAAAAAAAAAAAAAGGAGAGGAAGCAGCAACAGCAGCCTACTTATTTTGTTTGTGAGGGTAGTTGAGTTGTGGAGAGGGACAACATTGCTATGTTATTTGTGTTAGCACAGCTTTAGTGGCCATACTTATGAGTGGCCATGCTTATGTTGCCTGCTGTCCTGCCTGAGGTTTTTCACCTTAGAATATTCTTTACTTCCACAGATTTCTTTCAGTGCTCATCATGTTCAGCTGCTCTGTATCAAGATAATGTTTTTTTATCCCTAGGGCCTTTGCCTCATGCCTTGGTTTGGAAGATATCCTCTGGGTTTTTCTACCCCATTTTCTGCAACTATGTTCCTTCTTCCCTTGTACACATATATTAGTTATTAACAAAATTAATATCCACAATAAAAAATGTATTTAAAAAACATGCTCACAGATACAGAGAACAGATTGTGGTTACAAGAGGTGGTTGGAGATGGGAGAAATGGGTAAATTGTATTTCTTTTCTTCTTAATTTAAATAAATTAAATACATTTTTTTAACAAAATAAAATAGTAGCTATTAGATGAAAATTTGCTATCATCAGTAAAAAAAAAATAACAATAAGGGCCACGTGACCTCAAGCAAATCATTAATCTTCATAAATTTTAGTTTTCCAATATGCGAAACTAACTCTACCTAACTTTCAGGGTTATTATGAGGATAAAATACAAAAAGTATATCCCTTAGAATACACCAAAGAAACTCTAAATGAACTTACTCGATAATGCATTTCAAAAAAATAGGAAAACAGGAAAATAATTGTCTGGATGTGGTATTATTTTCTCCTATGTCCTGATACAGAAAATGCTTCCATAGTGCCTTATAGTAATGCTTTATCCACTTCAATTTATTTTTTTGTATACCTCTTTGCTTTTATCCCCACGGTATATTCTTATGTATGGTAATTATAGTTACTCTAAGGGGTTCAGTCATCAGATCTCTAATATAACTTAAAGGATTTCTTTTGACATTAAAATATATATATATATACCTAGTTAAAGTTTCAACTCTCCACTTTGTATCCCTGTATAAACCAGTATATTTTCTGGCTGGCTATAGTTAAGAATATTGTATTGTATATTTGAAGTTGCTGAAAGAGATTTTAAATATTCTCACCACCATCACACACATACACAAATTCTAACTATATGAGGTGATGGATGCATTAACTAAACTCATTGTGGTAATCATTTTGCAACATATACAATATCAGATCATCATCTTGTACTTTAAACTTACACAATATTATATGTTAATTATATTTCAATAAAATTGGGGAAAAAAGGTTTCTTTCCTGCAGAGATGTTAAGTGTTGGCAAGAGAGCATTAGTTTAACGGTTATGGTTTTATTCCTGCATAGGACACCAACCAATTTTGTCTCAAATAACAAAGAATTACATATACTTTTCCTCTACTTCTTCCATAAAGTAGCTTTATCATCATCATCAAAAAAAAAACTATCAGATCCAAAAACTGAGAAAATATTTCAAAATTTATTACATTGTTATAGCCATCTAGATTTCCTTATCTTTATTTTCATTGATTTCTACTTAATTTAAGATAAATGTAATGTTTTGGTAATACAATGAACAATAGATTTTTAAAATCCTCTAATGTTGTTTTCAAAATTTAATCTAGAGACTATTTATTAACTCTTTTAAAGATTTTGTCTATTCTGTGAGTCTATTTTTGTTTTGTTTGATGATTTGTTCTTTAGGTTCCACATGTAAATGGGAGCATACAGTATTTGACTTTCTCTGACTTATTTCATGTAGCATAATACCCTCTAGGTCCATCTATGTTTTCACAACAGGCACAAGATTGTTCTTTTTTATGGCTGAGTTATATACCAGTAAAGATTTCACCTCTCCATTTTGCACTCCTGTCTAAACCAGGATACTTTCTAGCTGGCTGTATTTAACAATACTGTATTGTTATGTATGAACCTGCTGAAAGAGATTTTAAATATTCTCACTGCCACCACATATTTATATTATTTATATTTATTTTTATGTTTATATTTATATATATCACATATTCTTTATGCACTGATCTATCAATGGACACTTATGTTGCTTACACATCTTGGCAATTGTAAATAATACTGCAATGAACATATGGGTGCCTATATCTTTTCAAATTAGTGTTTTTGTTTTCTTTGGTTAAATACGCAGAAGTGGAATTGCTGAATTATATGGATTTTTATTTTCAATTTTCTGAGGAACCTCCATATTCATTTCCATACTGGCTGCATCACCATAAGCACACGACCATTTCCATTTCTCCACATCCTTGCTAACACTTAATATTTCTTGTTTGTTTGTTTGTTTGCTTTTGATACTAGCCATTCTGGCAGGAATGAGCTAATATTTTATTCTGGTTTTGATTTGTATTTCCCTGATGATTAGTGATGTTGAGCATCTTTTCATGTATGTTTTGGCATACATCTGTATATTCTTTGAAAACATGTCTGTCTATTCATGTCCTCTTGCCCTTTTTATTTGAATTCAATATTTTGTTGAGAATTTTGACATGTATGTTTATGAAGGATATCGGGCTGTAATTTTCTCTTTTTTTGCAGTGCCTTTGTCTGGTTTTGGTATCAGAATAATGCTGCCCTCGTAGAATAAATTTGGAAGCATCCCTTCCTCTTTAACTTTTTGGAATAGTTTGAGAAGAATAGGTATTAACTGTTCTTCATATGTTTAGTAAAATGTTTTTTGGGAGGTTTTTGATTACTCATTCAGTTTGCTAGTAATCCTTCTGTTCACATTTTTTTCTATTTTTTTTTTTTTCTGATTCAGTCTTAGAAGATTGTACATTTCTAGGAATTTATCCTTTTTCTTCTAGGCTGTCCAATTTGTTGGCATACAATTATTCTTAGTAGTCTCTTATAATCCTTTGTATTTCTGTGTTGTTAGTTGTAACTTGGACTCTTTGATTTCAAATTGTATGTATTTAGCTCCTCTTTTTTTTCTTGATGAATTTGGCTAAAGATTATTAATTTTGTTTAGTCTTTTTCTTCCTTATTTTTTTTAATGCTTATTTCTTTTTGAGAGAAAGAAAGAGAGAGAGGCAGCGTGAGCAGGGGAGGGACAGAGAGAGAGGGAGACACAGAATCCGAAGCAGGCTCCAGGCCCTGAGCTGTCAACACAGAGCCTGACGCAGAGCTCCAACTCATGAGCAGTGAGATCATGACCTGAGCCAAAGTCAGTTGCTTAACCTGCTGAGTCACCCAGATGCCTCAATTATGTTTAGCCTTTTAAAGAACTTTATTTTAGTTGTATTGATCTTTTCTATTTTTTTGTCTTTATGTCATTTATTTCTGCTCTGATGTTTATTATTATCTTCCTTTTACTAATTTTGGGCTTTGTTTGTTCTTTTCTGGTTCCTATATATATATAAGGTTAGGTGTTTATTTGAAGTTTTCTTGTTTCTCAAGGTAGGACTGCATCGCTTCTAAACTTCCCTCTTAGAAATTTTTTTTTTTTTTTTTTTTGCCGAGTCCCATAGATTTTAGAGTATTTTGTGTCCAATTTCACTTGTCCCCATGTATTTTTTTATTTCCTCTTTAATTTCTTCATTGACTCATTGCTTAGTAGCGTTGTTCAATCTGTACATTTTTGTGAAATTTTACTTTTTCTCTTGTAACTGATTTCTAGTTTCCTACCATTGTGGTAAGGAAAAATACTTCTTAAACTTATTGAGACTGGTTTTGTAGCCTAACATGTGACCTATCCTGGAGAATGTTTCATGTGCACTTGAAAGCAATATATTTGGCAGTTTGGGGATGGAATGTTCTGTATATATCTATGAAGTCCATCTGTTCTAATGTAGTTGAAGGCCAATGTTTCCTTATTTATTTTCTGTCTGGATAATCTATTCATTGATGTATCTGGGGTGTTAAAATCTCCTACTATGACTCTATTACTGTCAATTTCTCCCTTTATATCTGTTAATATTTACTTTAAATTTTTAGGTACTCCAGTGTTAGGTGAATAGATATATTTACAATCGGTATATTCTCTTGGGGGATTGATCCCTTTATCATCATGTCATGTCCTCTTTGTTTCTTGTTATAGTTTGTTTTAAAGTCTGTTTTTGTCTGCTATAAGTATTGTTACCCACATTTCTTTTTGCTTCCATTTGCATGGAGATATCTCTTTCCATCCCTTTACTTTCATCCTGTATGTCTGTAGGTCTGAAGTGACTGTCTTGTAGACAACATAGACATGGAACTTTTCTTTTTTAATCTATTCACCTATGTCTTTTGGAAGGTAGTATGCTCAACATTGTACCACCAATGCCACCCATTCTATGTCTTTTGATTGACACATTTAGTACATTTACATTTGTAGTAATTATAGTAATTATTGATAGGTATGTAATTGCCATTTTGTTAATTGTTTTCTAACTGTTTTTTGTAGTTCATGTCCTTTTCTTCTTCTCTTGCTTTCTTCCCTTATGATTGATGTTCTTTAGTGTCATGTTTAGATTACTTACTCTTTATTGTTTGTATAATTATATAGTTTTTCATTTGTGGTTACATTGGTGTTCATATATATTACACTATTATATATATATATATATATATATATATTACATATATGTTATATACATATATATTTCATATATATTATATGTGTATATATTACATATGTGTAATATATAATATATATGTAATATACGGAAGTATATATTACATATAATAAGTCTACTTTAAGTTGAGGGTCCCTTAAGATCAAACATATTCTAAGGGCGCCTGGGTGGCTCAGTCAGTTGGGTGTCTGACTCTTGATTTTGGCTCAGGTCAAGATCGCTAGATTGTGGGATTGAGCCCCACATCAGGCTCTGTGATGGGTGTGGAGCCTGCTTAAGATTCTCTCTCTCTTGGGATGCCTGGATGGCTCAGTCGATTAAGCATCTGACTCTTGATTTCAGCTTAGGTCATAATCTCACAGTTTATGATGAGTTCCAGGCCCATGTAGGGCTCTTCACTGACAGCACAGAGCCTGCTTGGGATTCTCTCTCTCCTTTTCTTTCTGCCCCTCCCATGTTTATGACCTCTCTCTCTCTTTTTCTGTCTCTCAAAATAAATAAATAACCTTTCAAAAAAGACAAAAAAAAAAAAGATCATTTCTCTCTCTCTCTGCCCCTCTCCCCAACTCACTCATGCTCTCTTTCTCTAAAATAAAAAGGGGCAGCTGGGTGACTCAGTCAGTTAAGTATTTGACATTTGGTTTTGGCTCAGGTCATGATCCTGAGGTTTGTGGGTTCAAGCCCCATATCAGGCTCCACACTGACAGCATGGAGCTTGCTTGGGATTCTCTCTCCATTTCTCTCTGCCCCTCCTTTGCCTGCTCTCTCTGTCTCACTCTCAAATAAATAAACTTAAAGATTTTTAAATAAAATTAAAAAAATACAAAACACGTTCTAAAACACTAATTAGTGTTAGTACTATCTAACCATGTTTTATAGTTTTGAGGTCATACTTTACATCTTTAAATTTTGAGTATTTTTTTAATGTTTATTTTTGAGAAAGAAAGAGGAGCAGAGAGAGAAATAGAAAGAGGATCTGAAGCAGGCTCTGCATTGACAGCAGCAAGCCCAATGTGGGGCTCGAACTCGTGAACTGTGAGATCTCATGACCTGAGCCAAAGTCAGATGCTCAACCAACTGAACCACCCAGGTGCCCCTGTGTATTCTTTAACTAATTGCTGTACCTATAGTTGATTTTATTCCTTTTGTCATTTACCCTTCATACTAGCTTTATAAGTGGTTGATCTACTACCTTTATTATATATTTACTTTAGTAAGAGTTTTTTTCTTTTATAATTTTCTTATGTCTAGTTATGGCCTCTTCTTCTTTTTAAAGAAGTCCCTCTGTCGGCTGCCTGAGTGGCTCAGTCAGTTAAGCAACCAACTCTTGATTTCGTCTTAGGTCATGATCTCATGGTTCATGAGATCGAGCCCTCGGTTTGGCTTTGTGCTGACAGCATGGAACTTGCTTGGGATTCTCTCTCTGCCCCACTCTCTCTCAAAATAAGTCAATAAACATTAAAAAATAAGAGGTCCCTTTCACATTTTTTGTAAGGCCGATTTAGTTGTGATGAGCTACCTTAACTTTGTCTGAGAAACTCTTTATCTCTCCTTCAATTCTGAATTAAAATCTTGCCAGGTAGAGTATTTTTGGTTGTAAGGTTTTTTGTTTTTGTTTTTGTTTTGTTTTTTCCAGCACTTTGAATATATTGGGCTACTCCCTTCCAGCCTACACATTTTTTGCTGAAAAATTCACTGATTGTCTTAGGGTTGCCTTGTATGTAACTAGTTACTTTTGTCATATTGCTTTTAAGATTCTCCATTTTTAAATTTTGACATTTTAATTATAACATGTCTTGGTGTAGACTTCTTTGGGTTCATTTGGTTTGGAGCTCTCTAGAAGTCTGTTTCCTTACCTAGATTAGGGAAGTTTTAGCTATTATTTCTTAAATGTTTGTATTATATTCTTCAGTTCTGATTTCTAAAAGTATACTCTCTGTCTCATTCTTAAAGTTCTCATCGTTTTCATCCTTTCTTCTGAGTTCTGTGAGTGTCTTTATGACCATTACTTTGAACTCTTTATTAGATAGATTGCTTTTCTCAATTCAGTTCAGTTTCTGTTTTGGTTTGTTTTGTTTTTTCCTCTGAGGTTTCCTCTTTTACTTAAATTAGAATATATTCCTCTGTCTCCTCATTTTGCCTGACTCTCTGTGTTTATTTCTATATATTGGGTAGACCAACTATATCTCCTAGTGTTGAAAGTAGTGGCTTTATGTGGAAGGTATCCTATGGAGCCCAGAAGAACATTCCCCTCTGGTCACTGGAATCAGGTGCTCCAGTGGTAACCCCTGTGTGCCATTCTCTTGTGGCTGAGTTGAGACTGCTGTGGGCACACTTGTGGGTGGGGTTGTCTCTCACACCCTGGAGTAGGAGCCATTTTGGGGATAGCACCAGTCCAGGCTGAGGCCACCTGCAGGATGCCGCGAGGGGGAGCTGCTTTGAGGGTGTGCTGGTCCTAGGCAATGCTGCCGCTGGGTGCAGCAGCATGGGAGTTGCACTGGGGTGTCATCATTCACCTGAGGCCACTCAGTAAATGCAGTGGTGTAGGAACCACTTTAGAGGGAGCAGGTGTGCTGTCTTGGCCATCTCTCTCTCTGTTTCAGTGCAAATGCAGTGGAAACAGGACTTAGATGATTCCAAATTTTCCATTATTGCATTTATCTTAGTTTCATTAAAATTATTATAATAAGGAACCTCAAAATTTCAGGCCAATGAAAAAAATACTTAATAGCTATTTATAAAAGTGTCCCTTCCCCTACTTCCTTCCGAAAGCCATAAAAGTCCCAACTAATATTTCTCCCCCATAATCCCTCCTTAAAGACAGAGTGATTATTTTTCAAGATAATGATTTTTCCAGGCTACCTATGTCACAGATTTCTTACTTGAAGATAAGCTGAACAATGTTTTATTTTAATGTAGTAAGTGGAAGAAGACTGATCTCTGTGCATACTGGCTTGTGGGTGGATTGTTGTTTGTTTGTTTGTTTGATTTATTTGTTTGTATGTTTTCAAGGCTGTTCCAAGGCAAATGTAGATACTAGCACTTAACTCATGACACTGTTCCTAAAGTCCTGTTTTATAGAAAAAGAAAACTAGTTTTTTTTTCTTTTTTTAAATAATCCTCTGTGTATGAATTTAAGGTCTTCAGAATAAGAAAAGGTTGGAGGTAAATTAATAACTGCAATTCTGTTTTGAATATAAGATTTGACCTCAATATTAAGAATTATAATTGAAATGTCAAATATTTATTTTGGTATTGTTAGCCATCTTTGAATGAACATATATTTTATCCACTTAACTAGATTTAAGGACATGGCTCATCTTTTCTACATATTTAAATTCACAGTGACTTCTAATTTTCACAAAATTAGAAAACATTATTTGTGTTGATTTTAACTGTTATTTGTTTTTATACATAATAATGAACACTCCCCACCTCACCATTTCTGCCAGATGATTCTCTAAGCACACCTTTGAACATTTTCATTTTTGATTTCACTGAAGGTACTTGATGAGACAACTTATTTTAGTTTTAAGCATTTTTTTTTCCTTTTTAAGGCAAAATTTATTCATGAATTCTGTTTTTAGGTCTCAATTTAGGCTTCTGAAATAAACCTGAACCAATCAGTTTTTCTTTCTTTCTTTTTTTTTTTTTCCTCTGAAAAATACTTCAAATACTTAGTGAAATTCTTAGTTAAAATTGTCATTTTCAAGATAGACATTACCACTTTGGTTAAGTTAATTTACTTTGTACAATACTTTTGCATACACGAGATATAATTCAAGTCTCCATGCAGTTAAGGAAACAGTTAGGATCTGACCTTTCTATAGATGTCACATGGATTTAGGGCTAGAGTTAGTCTTTACCAAAAAAGGCAGAATTTTCTATGTCTTTGTTTACTTTAATAATGGTATTATCTAAGAAAATTGCTTGGTTAAATGGCCCTCCATGATGACCTGACCGTGATAATTTGAAATGCAAAGAAAACACTGAAAAATGTTTGTTTTCCTGGGTGTATGTAACCCATCCTCCAATAAATAACACATAAAAACTCAATTTTCATTACCTTCAGTCTTTATGTTCCATTACTTTACCATGTTCATTGGATAAAGGCATATGTATGGGTCCAAAGTTACCTCATTCTTTTGCCAGTTATCAGGATCCTGTGGTTGCTATGCCATAGTGTTTATGGTCAGTGACATGGAATTATCATTAAATTGTATACTTTACAGTATTCACTGTCTCTTATGTTTTAATTATTATTTTGTAACCAGAATATGAGCTATTTATTCCTGAATGCCATTTTATAAATTGACTTCAATTTCTGGGTATCTATTATACCTTTAATTGCCTATTTTAATGATTAATTAGCTGTTTTTGTAATCTGTTATTAATATAGCCATAGAACTATAAGACTAAGAGTATAAGTGGGGAGCTAGGTCATCTCTTGTTGTCTTTAGAAAAGGTCAAAGATGCAATCTGGCTTAAGTTTAAAAATTTAGTAACAACATATTTCCCTTGAAGAAAAGAATCATATTTATTCTGAAAAAATATTCTAGGAATATATAGCCTAATACTATAGAAGTCTTACAACACTAGAAACTATCTTGTTATATGATTACTGTTGAATAAACGGAACAGTTTTTTTTGATACCCTATCCATTTAGGACTTTTGGTTTTTCTCAGTTATATCTTTTAACTAACTTATATGTAGAAATGTTTGACCAGTATCAATTGTTAATTTGAATTGTGCCTGTGCCTTTTAGTTGAAGCCTTAGAAATCAAAGGATACCTTTTAGAGCAGATTTCTTCTTAGATTCTCATAGAAGCTAAGTGCTCCATATCTGAATAATTCCTATGTAGCCAGTGGAGATCATTCATTAGACTTCAATTGAGCATCTGTGCTTGTTCCTTCTGTGTGTGTGTGTGTGTGTGTGTGTGTGTGTGTGTATGTGTTTCCTATTCACTCCTCACTCCTATTTTGCTACCCTTGGGCAACCATACTAATGTGATTGATATATATCTTTTGAATTTGTATATAGTTTTTTTAAACAGGTCAGCAAACCAACGTAATGAATTTTATTTTTTATATTTTGGCATGTATTGTAAAAGGCACTGCAGAAATGTATGATGGGGAAAACCATGGGATTAAAAGGAATGACATTTAGGAAGTAGAAAGTAAAGTTATGAAGGTTTAAAACTTCTTTGAAAGACTTAAGATTCTGACCATGAAATATCGAGTAGAGACATGAAACATTTCAATCTGTAAAGTCAAAAAAGGTAGAGACAAGGCAAAATCAAGGAGTGGCCAGAGAAATAATAATTGCAGAAAAGAACATTTCCTTTGCATAATTGTGTGGGGTTTGTTTGTTTGTTTAATTTTGGGTGAAACAAATGACAGCAAAGAAATGCAGGTGGAACGAGAGAGGGAGAGACAGAGAGAGAGAGAGAGATCAAATGTCCCCAGGGAAACTAGGGAAATTGTTATTTACTGCATTGTATCTTAAAGCTTTTAATATTATCATGCACATTGTAAATCTTCAATGAGGAAAATAGCAGAGTGTTTTGTTTTGTTTTCTGTTTTTGAAGTAGGCTTCATGCCTAGCGTGGAGTCCAACCAACATGGGGCTTGAACACACGACCCTGAGATCAAGACCTGAGCTGAGATCAAGAGTCAGACACTTAACCAACTAAGCCACCCAGGCACCCCAAGAAAACTATTTTTTAAAGATTGTGTACTACGGGCTTAAGCATTGTAGAAATTTGAAAAATACTGGTGTATGACTTACTAATCATTTAGTTCATCAAGGGAAAATTATGTAATCCATAACTAATCAGTAGATTAGGGAAAAAAAATCTTTTCAAAAATTAGAAAAAATCAGTAAAAAAAGATCTGTTTTTAAAAATAAATTTAACTTTTGAAATTTAATTATCTACTAATATTTACTTTAAAAAATTTATCCATATTTAATTTCTCTGCCAAACTCTGAGTTAGGTTTTAATATTCTATTTTACCTTAGAGTGAGGTCATAATAAAATGGAAGCATACATGGTTTAAGTCTGACTTGTACTGATATAAATATAATAATTTGTTGGGTTTTTCTAACTTAAATTTTTTTAATCTTTATTTATTTTTTGAGACAGAGAGAGAGAGAGAGAGAGAGAGAGAGAGAGAGAGAGGAGGTGAGGGGGAGAGAGAGAGGGAGACAAAGAATCTGAAGCAGTTTTCAGACTCTGAGCTCTCAGCACAGAGCCTGACGCGGGGCTCAAACTCATGAACAGTGAGATCATGACCTGAGCTAAAGTCACATGCTCACCTGACTGAGCCACCTAGGTGCCCCAGGTTTTTCTAAATTTAAATACCACATTAACTTGCATGGGATTCTACCTACATATTTATTGAGGAAAGCATTCTCTGCTTAACAGTATATAATTTAATATTCCTGGCTGATCCAGTTATTAGGACAAAAAATTAAAAAAACAAAAGAAAAAAAATAGGTAATAATTTCATTCCATTTCAGTTTTATTTCTGTTCTGTATCTGTCATTTTTGTTGTTCCAGTAGCTGAAACAATAACTAACATTAACAAGGGCTAAGACGAGGTGATTATAGCCTTTCTCCCTCCAGTAATCCTGTAAGTGTTAATCATTTCTTGGAAGGCATCAGCTACCTGAGTGGCACAAACCTTTCCAAAAGAAATGCTGTTCATGTTCCTAGAAATTGCAATTCTGATGTTTCTTATTTTTGACATTCTTTGAGAAACTTTGTCCAAAGTTTTTTTTCAGAGTATATTCCAAAGCAAAAATACTAAGTCCTAAGATACATCTTTAGAATGAGAAGGATATGGGATAATCTTCCTACTAAACAAATATATTCTGATGATATCAACTCTTTTGACTAAAAATAGGAAAACAAGTTTAAAAAAAACACTAGTCAATTATAGGTAATATCAATCACAAGTATATTAGATATTTTACTTTTTTATAGCACCAAATATTTTTCTACTTATTAAATCAATTATTTCATTCCATAAGTGAATAAAGACGTCTATCATCCTTTTTCCTTTCCTTCCTTCCTGTATATATTTCTATCAAATCTTTATTTATGTCTATGATATCTACTCTTTTGATAATATCATTTTAATGATATTATGAAATCTACAGATGTCTGGACTCTGAAAATTATAGAATAGTTTTAATGCCTATAAAAGTGAATTTTCTCACAACATAAGTTTGAATTACTTAATCAAGTCAAAATCCTGTCACCAAAGAACAGGCATTGTGATTTTAATTTTTAAAAGATGTAAAATATTTGGATTTAAAAAAAATTAATTTTTGGTTTAAAATCAACATCAGCTTTAGCCGTCACTAAAAGTTTTAGTGAACTGAAAAATTTTCCACCATTGACTGGAACAATCTGTAGATTTGGAGACCAAGGCCCAAAAAAGCTACATTATTTTCTAATGTTTCTGTGTATTGTATCTAATGCTAATTAGTATAGTTTCCAACTCTCTATGAGAGCCAATAACCTTTTTTTTAATTAAAAAAAATGTTCTGTAACATTCCCATTCCTATTCTAAAATGAAATGTTGCATTATACCTATCTTTTTTTTTAATTAAAAAAATTTTAATGTTTATTTTTGAGAGAGAGAGAGAGACAGAGCATGAGCAGGGGAGGGGCAGAGAGAGAGAGAGAGAGAGACAGACAGACAGACAGAATCCAAAGCAGCCTCCAGGCTCTGAGCTGTCGGCACAGAGCCCGATGCAGGGCTGGAACTCACGAACTGTGAGATCATGACCTGAGCCGAAGTTGGACGCTCAACTTACTGAGCCACCCGGCGCCCCATGTTATACCTATATTTATAGATAAATTTTCTAAACTCAGTTTAATACATAGATTATGATATAAAGGAGTTATGAGAAGTAATTTATAATAAAATAGGACATAGTTCAATATATAAATGTACAAACTAAGGGAGGAAATGGAAAGAAGTGATTAGATACTCTTTTAAATTGGTAATAAGTTCTTGATAATTATCTAAGCAAAGCGAAGTGAAGTCATCCCTCAATTTGTGTAGAAGTTGCATTTCTTGAAAGTAGTAAGTGATTAATAAAGGACTCTGTAAAAAAATACTTTTGTACATATGTAAAATTGAGTTCAAGTCTAGATTCACGTAATTGTAAATACATTTGCACCGTTGTAAATATCTCATAGAACATTTTAAACTTGGCTGAGTCTCAGTTCCTTTTACAACACTGCCCTGTATATTGCAGTACAACCAGATTCCTGGTCCCTGACCACTGAATTTCCTAGTCAAATGCCTCCTATGTCTCTGTCCAACTCCCATCCCACAATCAAGTGAAACCCAACCAAAACTTTCCAAAACTCACAGAAGGGATGGACTGCTTCCATTGAGAACCACTAAGATAAGAAATTGTTTTAAAGTGAGAAATGTAGAAAGGTCTCCTGGCAGCAAGTTATCTTTCTTTTCTATCTAGAATGCCTCAAACACATGGGATTCTGCACCTACGAACAGCTATAAGGACTACAGACAAAAAATAGAATGGATGTTTGTTGCCAGAAGCATTCTGTGAACCCCAATTTCAACAGATTAGCTAATAACTGATGCTCACTGTTGCCAGTTACATAACAGACATTGCAGTTGAGTATATTACAAATAAGCCCATTGACTAGTGAATACTGAAGGGGCTACTGAAGCTCAGGTTTTTTATTATTGTTGACACTTCCTTGAATTCAAGCAATACAGTTTAATGTTCAGATTATTATATCAGTATTGGCTTTTGTATATTTTAATTGTTCGTGGTCATGAATAGCTATTCAAATTATAACCTGAATTTAACTTTCTAATCTTTAAGAATAGTGAGTTAATGGAAAAGGTGGTAAAACGGTAAGAAGAAGACAGTAGAATTCTATGAATCCATTACAAATGATGACATAAAATATATATTCATTCCATGGAGAGATTTATTATATATTAATGGAAAAAATAGAACAAATTAATACACTCCTCACTCAGACTAGGTCTCTCGAGATCTTTCTATTTCTTGTTATGATGAGTGATTCTCCATTGAGCCTGAGCATTGTTTTTTCATTGTATGAAATTCTGCATCTTATTTAAGCCTTTTGTTTTAACTGGATTTCCCTGATATCTCTATGACATAGGAAGGTGAGGACTTGCCTTGTTAGTGCCAGGTGAAGTAGAAGCTACACTCCCCCGCTCAGCCTGTATTGACACCTAAGGCACGATGGTGTGTCTCTTTACTTCTGGACAAAGATGGGAGTGACAACTTCAGGCTGATCTCCACTGTCACCACTGTGGATTAGCTTAATTATTCCTGGACGGTACTAAAAGTTCTAATTCTCCATTAGGCTTCTTCGGACAGTAGTCTTGCAGAAGAGGGGAGGGCACCTCACTACAGCCAGATGTGAGTCTAAGCACAGGCTGTCCACTTGGCCTTTAAGCTGTCCACTTGGCCTTTGCTGGTGTGGGTGTGTATGGGTCACAGTTTTTTATGTGGTGTTTGGATTGAATAGAGCCTTCTAGTTATAATCTTTTCTGGTCTTTTGCCTAGAGAGAGGAGGCTTTTGTCATTGTTTGTCTATGCGTATTGGAATTTCTGAGTTGTTAGCTTCCTCAGTTCCAAGTCTGGGTTATATGAGGCAAAAATAAAGCCCAGGGAACTCATCCACATATTGTTTCTTAGTCCCAAGTTTACTAGCTGTGCTGCCTTCTTCTCTCTACTTTTGTCTTCTTACATTTGTTATATATGTAATTTCCAGGTTTTTTGTTGTACTTAGTGAGAAGAATAAAAAAAATATGTCTAGTGCATCTTCTCAGAAGCAAAAGTCAGTGCTTATAGATTTATAAAAACTCAGAATAGAAAAATAGAAATACCTTATTTATTGTTTTATAAAATGTTTTTAAAGATAAAAGTCATGTTCCACAAATTTCTAAGACAACAGAATATCTATGTTTTGCCAGTGGGCTTAAATGGGATAAGATTTATTAAAGTACATATGATATGCCGTAATTTACCCGAGCCCAAAGACATTGAAACAGTGGTTCACCATGAGACCTAAATATTGTAGAAATAAAGATGGTGGATTGTGCTGTCTACATTTTATCATCTGTAACCAGGATGGATACATTTAGCACAGAGTGAATACAATGAAGTTTATATGATGATATGACATTGCCAAATACCAGTATCTGAGAAAGAATGAGAAAGGAGTGAAAAGAAGTCTGAAAGTGATGTTTAATGACACTGGTTTAATTCCTGAATCTGGTTCTACAGAGATGTGATCTTTAGCAATTAACTTAGTCTTTTGAATCACAGTTTCTACATTTTAAGCTATGTTTAAATTTTTCTTCCAACCCTAACTTCTTGTGATTCTGCCATTGATTTTGTGGAACTCAAATAGGTGAGCCTTCGGACACATCTTTTTACATATTAATAAGTATAAAATATTATGCCATATCTTGATTATTTTATTCACTCAGACAATGTTAGCTGCAAAATAAAACTTACCACCTCTCACAAAGCAGTATGACATAGCAGAGATAAATAAGTTTAGGTTATAGAGATAGACGTCGGTCTAAAACTCGGATCCTTGACCTATGGTTTAGTTTAGTTAAGACATTTTCTTAATCTTTCTATGTCTTAGTTTCTTCTGTAAAATAGAACTGATAATTTATGCCTCATAGAGGTATTTTGAGGATTTAAATTAGTATATGCAAAGTGGTACCTAACAAATGTAAACAAATACTAAATTTTATAAAATTCTCCTTGAATAATGCAAGTTAAAAAATATACCCAATTTAAAAGTTTGTAACTGCATTCACCACTCACATGTACATTTGTTTGAACATGAGTTATATCAATTAGAATAAATCATAAAGTGCCTCATTGTTTCTTCTATAGGATCACTAACATCTCAAGAATAGAATTCATTTTCATCTTTGTATTTCCAAAAGCAAATAACCCAAACTCTGGTGCATTGGTATGTTCAGCAAATATTTGCTGAAGCAATGAGTAAATAGATGAATAACTAAAGAGAAATTAAAATAATGTTTTCCTAAATAAAATAAAAAGTAAACAGCTTTAAAAAAAAGACCAAAATCAAAGATTAACTATTTTGAGGGCCTCAGTCAGCCATACAGGGTAATTTTCTGAAGTCTGTACAACTGATATTTCAATTTGGTAAGATAAGAATGTTATTGCAGTAGGGTTAATGGCATTTATTTTGAACAAATCCCCTTGATTTAAATCCACATACATTTCAGTGATGGTTCAGCTTGGTTAGTCATGCAAATTAAAGTGTAACTGAAGCTGAGCTCTTTCAAAAGAGATGTGTTCTGGAAAAGAATAAATGGTCAATATCCAGGGCAATTCGTGTATTCACCCAGAAAATAAATGGTGTCCCTTCAGAATTTGATACTGATACTGATGGATTGATCTAGTATTTCTTAGAAGCTTTCAATTTGTTAAGCATCAGACAAAATTTTCAAAAGCAGCCACCTGTCCCACCTGCCTCATTGTAGAAATTCATATGCAAAAAGAAAAAGAACAGATAGCTAAGGAAAGCCGTCTTGCACGTGCATGCAAACACACACGAACCTATTTTTTCCTAATGAATTTTGCTTGGAAACCAAACAGAGGGCAAAGCGTGCAAAAAAGTTTTAAAAATATTTTCTTTGGTGAAATAAATCAGTATGTAAGGGGGAAAGTAGGAAATTGGAAAGCTTCACATTTAAATTCAGGAGATTCTGAATTAGCTTACATGAATTTTTCTCTGAATGTCTAGTTAATTTTTTTTAATTTGAGAGAGAGAGTGAAGAGAGAGAGAGACAGCAAGCACTAGAGGGGGCAGAGGCAAAGAGAGATAGAATCTCAAGCAGGCTTCAGGCTTAGCATGTAGCCTGAAGTGGGACTCCATCCCACAACCCTGGGATCATGACCTGAACTGAAATCAAGAGTTGGACATTCAACTGTCTGAGCCAACTAGGCACCCCTCTGGTTAAGTTTTTGCATTGTCTCTAGATGGTTTTAATGTATTTCTTGTTAATTGCATGCATAAAAACCAACATAAATTTATTTAAGCTTGAGACAGTATCTTGAAATTTCTTTCTGTGTTTGACTCTTGAAAACTTTTACAATGCCAGAAAACTTATTAAAACAAATTAATTATGGTTTAATTATTATTTAAACAATAATTATTATTTAAACTATTTAAAAAATGATTTAAATTAATCTAAAATAAAAGCTCAGGTACAATATGTCTGTAATAAGAAACAAAAACATACACTTGTTTCTGAGCTTCCCAGCAGCCAAGACGTTAAGGGAAACCTTTGAAGTTATATATTACTTTGATTTAGTTGAAGGGAACAGAATTGTTTAATATGAAAAATAGATATTTTGCATGGCCCTAAGATTCGCAAAGCTATTGTAACAAGATCTTTTGTTTACACACGGAGCTTTGAAAATATATAAAAGCTAATGAAAATCAAAATGCTAAGTAATTTCTACTAGCTCATGACTAATAAATCATCAAAAAATATGGTTGGCCATCAAGATATATAATACATTTAATAATTTTCAATTAAGTTGTTAAATTACTAAAAGGACAAGCTAATATTTAAAACTAAGTTAAAATTAAGTTAGTAAGATAAACAAGCTCAGTTATTGCCTAATTATTAGAGATCAAAAAAAAAAAAAAAGAAAAATGGAAGGAAAATGTAAATAATGTTGAGTAAAGGTATATCTTAGAGGGTGGTAAAACTAATAGTTACTCACATGAAAGAAGGAACTTCTAAAAGCAAGCACTACTGCAGACTCTTAGGCTAATATTTCCACCAAGATTCAAACAGAATCCTGTGATCCTAATGTAGCAGCTGCAAATTTGTATAGTCAATAGTTTATCCTGATAAGATCCTAATTCCAGACACTGAGGACTAAAGTAGCCAGGTGTCTATTCTCAGTATTGGGAGCCTGGAGGTCAGTACAGTGGGGAAACAGGAACAGTACCTCGTGTGCTTCTACTGGCCCCCTCAGAAAGCTAAGCTATCAAATGACCAGACCATCTACCTCTGGAGCTGCTTAATGGTAGAGACATTAAAGGGCATATTACTTGAATCAAAACTAAATGCCCAGAATAATGCTGCCTCAGACAGGAGGAAAGAGCATATATGTCTTAATTTATCAATGATATGTTAGAATATGTAGAACAATTTCTTAATTGCACATTAGAATCCCATGGGGAGCTTTTGTGTAATACTGATATCTACCCCATTCAAGAACAATTTAAATCAGAATTCCTGAATGAGATGTGGATCTCAATTTTAAAGTTCCCAGTTGATTGTTATGCCTAGTAAAAATTTGGATTCACTATTATAGGCTACTATAAACATAAAAGAGTTTACTCAAGATATAATCAAACATACACTAAATGAAAATATCATTTTTTTTTAATTTAGAGTTTGGATCTCTCTTACCTGATTCAGAGTTTCTGAATGAATTTGCATAGCATTTATCAAAATCTTGGTGTCCACAGTGCCCAGAATATTTCCCCCCCAAATGTAGGACTTTATCAATGATAGCAGGTGGTATGCAGAAACAGCACCAATTTAAAGTTAATACATTAGTGTGAAAAGTCATTATCTTCTTAATTCTGTTTTAAACTGTTTAAACTGATTGACTTAGGAAGCAAGGTGAATTGTGTTACTAGTATATATTTAACACCCTTGTGACACTTACTCTATTACTGAGTTGGAGGGTGGGGGGCAGGGAAGAGAGAACTCAGACTACAGTTTGGTGGGTAATAGCATCTGATTATAACTTGATAGTATTGTTTCCATTTCTTTGTGGACATTTTTAGAGTTGCATTCTGTTTCTTCTAACTGATAGTGGATTTCCGTTATGGTAATGTATCAATTAAAAGAACAATTTAAAACATATGATAATAGAAGTTGTATTCAGATAAGGACAAAAAATATGTGAAAACATTTACCTCATTCAGACTTAATTAAAAAAAAAAAAAAAAGAGCCTGAGAAGAGAGTTTATATTCTAGTTCTTTACTAGGTATGAAATCCCAGGAAGTAGTAGTGAGAGAAGAAGTGAATGGTCTGAAAAGGAGAAAGGGCATATAGGAAGAGGTGTGCTATAGAGCTGACAACTTCTTGGGGTCAGGTGCAGTGGATTTCATCATCTCTTGAAACTGTCTTCAGAGAAGCCAGATAAACTCTCGCACTTCAGGAGTTTCCATTGGCAAGTAGTGTAGTGGGAAGGAGACAAATATTTCTTCTGGTCCTTTCCTCTTGCTTGGAGATTTGACCCATGGGCCATTAATTTCCCACCACCTGAGGAATGGTCAGAGGCTCCAGGCACAGGCATGAAGTGAGAGCACTATGCTTACATGAAGTTGTTAATAACATTGACTATAGAAAAAGAAAAGAGAAGAAAGAAAAGTGGTGATAAGTCTTAAAGCCAAAGTGGCTGAAAGGATATGAAGTGTTACATGAGGTGTGCTTTTTGTTTTAATAGCAAATTAAAATGTATATATTTAAGGTGTACATTGTAGTGTTTTAATAAACATATACATTGTTCAGTGATTGCTACAATCAAGCTAACTAACATATTTATTACCTCACATAGTTACCAATTATTTGTGTGTGAATAACATTTAACATCTATTCTCTTGGCAAATTTCAATTATGCAATACACTATTGTTGACTAAGCACAATGTTATAGAAAAGGTCTCTAGAACTTATTATTTCTTTCTTTATTTATTTACTTATTTATTTAAAATTCAAGTTAGTTAACATGCAGTGTAGCATTGGTTTCAGGAGTAGAATGTAGTGATGCATCATTTACATACAACACCCAGGGCTCATCCCAAGTGCATAAGACGTCTTACACAACAGAAGTCAGGTAACTAAAGACTAGAAAGTATTTCAGTAATAAAGTCTGATCATTCAGGACCAGGGATAGTGCCACTGGCTTTATTCTGACCCTCCAAAAACTTACAAATTTTTGTAACAATACTCGTGTATTTGAGCTGCTCAAAACCATCAAATATTTTTTTAATAACAGCTGCCATTTAGTGGGTATCTAACTCTTTTAGTCTGTGTTTGACATAATTATCACCAAAGCAACTTTTTTCAGTTTTACTAAGTGAGGCACTGAAAGTTAGCTAACTTGAGGTCAGTAATCAAATCAAAATCATAAGACACAAAGGATTGAGTCCTTTCACTTGCTATGTGTCATTTTGCAATCCATGATCTTTTCAAAACTGTCCTTGTATATTTGCTACCTTTTCCCCAAGCAGTTTTGTCTTAGGAAAGCATTAGCATTTTTTGGTGTGTTTTAAATGTTTCAATCTTGTTCTTAGGCCCAAAGATACATTACACAGACCTAATGATTGGGAGAATTGGTTACTTAACAAACCAGTGCTTCTCAAATTCTCATGTGCATTCAGATCAACCAGAGATGTTATTAAAATGCAAATTTTGACTTAGTAGGTCTTGTTCAGAGCCAGAGACTTTATATTCCTAAGATGTTTCCATACTTTTAGTAGCAAGGGTATAAATGTTATTAACCACAAACTATTTTGATGATTTATAGATATCTGTAATATATAATACAAGTATTGAAGCAGTTCTCAAGCATTATGTGACAAAGCTACTCACAATATGTTAAATGTTTTTTTAAACCTTGGACCTAGAAGGGGAAATAGTGTATGGGGCTGGGGCAAGGTAAGTTGTGGTAACAAAGAAACAGAGAATGGGGCTTGAGTGCAAATGCCCCTGGTATTATAAAATAGGTCAAGCTTTATGATGAGACAGATTTAATGAATTAATTAATTTTTATCTAGCTCAATAAATGTTTGTTGAATGAAAGGAAGACTTAATTATCAACAATTGCCATAGAAAAACAAATCACAGGAAACTAATAATGTTGCCTTGGTTTAAATGTTGAAAGTTGTTTTGAAAATTATGCAAAAGAAGTTTTCAATTTTGACCTTAGGTCCCCCCACTCTGTCTTCTTATATCAAACTTAAATAGAGGAAGTAAATAAAAGCAATGATGCAACGTTCATGTCTGTAACTCAGTTCCTGGAGGCCTCACCCTGCTGATATACTGCTGTAATAAATTACACAACTAGTGTGCTTCTTTTGATTTATTGCAGCAATAGATCATGAGTGTGATGACTGACATAAACATGTGTCCCACAGACAGCTGGGCTTCACGATATTTTATTTCTCTTTACACATTTTCAATTGCTTAGTTTGGAAAATAAGAAAGAAAACAAATTGGCAAATGCTGGAAGATATTTCTGAAGCAGCCCTCCCCATAGACTCTTGAAGTAATAGTTTTTAAATTGAGAAATCCCAGTGTTCTTGCTTTCATTCCCTCCCAAAGAACTATTTTATAAAGAAAAAAAGAAAAAAAAATAACTCATATGAGTTAACATTTTATAAATTCAAATCGTAAGGGTTTTTTTGACTATGTAAATACATAATGACAGTCTTAATCTGTATTTCCTCATTCGTTCTCTGAGCCATTATAAGCTATCATGAAATTGAAATTATAGACATTTAATATCAAAGTAATTACCTAATAGGCTGTTATACCGCTACTTTAAAAGGAAAGAGTTATTCTGTCATGAGTCCAATCATTTTTTTCTAATTTAGAATAAAGTGTAAATTACCCCTTTTTCTTTCATGGTTTAAACTACTTTATCTTGGCTGCTGAGAGCATTTCTCCAGTTGGGCACACAAGGCCTCACAATAATATGTGGTCATCTATTTTCTCTGTTCTTTGTATCTATATAGAGAGCTATGTGAAATGCATATTATTTGATTGCAAGAATTTTTTGACCCTCATCAACATTTAATATTACCAGACTTGTGTGTGTGTGTGTGTGTGTGTGTGTGTGTGTGTGTAAATATAATAAAGCACTGGGTCAAGTTCTTTATTGATACAACCAGATAGCCAGAGTAGTAGTCAAGAATTGGTCTTCCACATCTATACCTGCAGCAAAACAATGAGAACCAATGGAATCTTTCACTGTGGGTGGCAAGTTACATCCCATAGACAGGAATAGAAAAGAATGGATTTTTTTTCATTTATATATAGAAGAGAGAGAGCAACCATCTTTCCCTCCCAAAAGGAGAGAGTATAAACATTTTTTTTCTCTCTTTTAAGACTGGTCCTGGCCTTTCATCCTAACTTTTTGGAGTATAAATATATCTTTCAAAGGCCAGATAATACCTAAGTGCCACAAGTTTTTAAGGCCCAGAAATTTATTTAAATTTGGGGATCCATCATTTTTGACATTTTGAGATAGTGGTCATCTTTTTTGTACCTTGTGCCTTAATACAGGGACTTGGCTGAGCTGTCACTTGACCCTCTTAGGTAAATTGTATTATCCTTTCAGATCAGAGAAACTAGCTAGAAAGTGGCTATTAATCTAATTTGCATGGCATGTGAAGTACAATATTTCTGGGAAAAGGAAAGCAAATTTTCTCCATATTTATATTGCATACATTTCTGTGTTTCTGGAGGCTAAGGCTTTTTAGCCTTTGGCACTTTAAGGCTAAGTGCTCAGAAGCACTGAGAAATCCAAGGAAGTTTTACTTTCCCAAAAAGGCATGGTATACAATTTTCTTATTCACCTTAAAGAATTTGAGATCCTCCTTCTCCTTCCCTCCCTACCCACTTTCTTCTTTTCTTTGTCTCCTTTTTGCCATGAAACTTCTTTTATCTCCCTTCTCTTGCCAAAGCACAGCAGTAAACAAAACAGACAAAAACAACCCGTGCCCTCATGTGAGATTATATCTAGTAGGAAGACAGACACTAACCAAGATAAATAAATATATGGTAAGTTAGGCAGTGATACTTACACAAAAATCATCTTGGGAAAAAGAGATTGATATTTTTGAGAGAGTGACCAGAAAGTCTTTATTGAAAGAATGATGAAAATAAATACCTGAAGCAAATGAGAGAGCTAGGTAGCCAGGTGGGTATATGGTGGAAAGGTGTCCCGGGAAGAGAGAACTGCTAATATGAAGGCCTGGAGGAGGGATCTCAACAGGTGTGTAAGAGAAGGCCTGGGAGGCTGAAGGGGGAGTTGAGAGGAAAGCAGTACAAACTTCATTTTCTTATTCAATACTCATTTCCCTTGTCAGTCTCACAGACTACCTTGGATGGTACCATGTCGAGTGATCAGCACCAATATATTACCTGTATTAGATTTGATTAAACTCTTCTGCCCTCACCTAAAGGGTTGTGTCTTTGTAAATGAGAATAAAGGTGAAGAAAAACCAAAGATGTTGGCTTTTTCTAGATTAAGCTTCCTTAGAAAAAAGAAACACTCAAACCGTGTAATTGAGATCTGTCACCTTGTGTTTTCCTCCATAACAATTTAGTACCTAAAACTTGTTAATTTTTTTTTTTTACTGATCAAAATTATAATATTCAATGGTGATTTTCAAAGACCAAGTAAGAGGTTAGGCATATTCATCACCATGAAAATTTGATTTGGCAATGACTCTCCAGTTTTTATTTATTATAAAGTTTAGTTATTGTTTTTCTTATTGATGATGACATTTTTTCAAGGTTAAATTTTTAAAAATCAATTATTTTGAGTGAGATTATAGGGAAAGGTCAAAATATCTTTATAAAAACAGGTAAGTCATATTTATTTTTTATATTAAGATTTAAAAAATTGATGCAATTATATTCAACTATATAATTTTTTTCCTGCTAATACATATGACAAAAAAAGGAAGGCTAAGAAGTGATTTGGACAAATTCTTCAAAATAAGGAATTAAATGAATCAAGTAAATGACTTAGCAAATCCTGAAGTCTATATTGGACATGGTTATTTAATACAAATGAAAGTTTGTCAACACAGAAATGCTATAAAAATATGACATTACTAGGCTCATTACCTTGAGAGATAGTACTGGAAATGTAAACTAATTTAAAAAGTTTGACAAATGGATCAATGCCAAAAGCTTCTACTCTTACAGTGTTGTACTCTGCTCTGTTTTCAAAATTGACACCTCAATAAACCTCTGCATTTTTCAGTGGCAAATCTCTATTGATCATAGGCTAAGTGGGAGGAAACATGGAAATGAACTTGTGTGGCAATGATTTTATTTGTATGTGACATCTTTTGTCAATTCACTACTAATTGCACTAGTATATGGTTCAGAACAGCAAACTCTTACACTGAAGGAGAAAAACACAGTATGTTTAATTCAAGGAAAGAAAATATTCTAAGTTAATACATTGAGGAGAATATATGGACTAGATGAAGCAAATAAAAATTAATAGAAATCTGTAAGAAAGGAGAATGAGGCTTCAATGTGTTTATTTTTGAAAACAAAACAATGAGATGAGTAAATAATGTCATTGAATCAACTATTAGAGTAAATGAGTAAAACTGAGCTGGGCTAAACCACTGTCAGTTTCGCCCCCCTGCCCCCACACCCCCCACCCCACCCAGGTATAGACCACTTTTAGGGTAATAATATTATAATGAGAAAAAGCCACAGACAATTGAACTAAACAATAATTAGGGATGGTGTGTTAATTCTTTCTTGGAGAATTTTTGGAGAGGAAGTATGAAGAGCTTATTTAGGTGTGTGTAAGTTGAGCTGACCTTAGAATATAAATGGTTGAAAAAAAGAAATGTCCAAACATGTGACCTCAAGAATGATTAGATTCTGACAGTCTTGTACCTTTTGGTGGCATGCTTACATTTTATGACTTTTTGCTCATACAAGTCTGAGTAACCACTGTCTGGAAATGGAATACTTCCTTCTTCTGATAACATTGTTTTGGGTTGGCTTACATTACTAGTAGTTGTATTAGCTGGTTTCATTATTCCTTTCTCTAACTAATGTCTTTACAAAGAAAGCAAGGGAGTAGGAAAGAAAGGCTCTGGAATCAAAATGCAAAAATTCCAGTGAAATTGTTTTGGGGAGCAAATATATATAGTTAGGCTTTGTGCCCCAAGCATCTGAGCAAGTGCTATCAGTACAGATGTTCAAGTTACCACAAATATGGGCCCAGTGGCTTTTAAATCCTGGGTTATAACATGGTGGCAGCATTTCCCTGGGTTATCTGCAGCATCAGAAGTAGGAAGATTTGTCAGAAGTGTACATGTACTATTGGTTTAGCAGAAAGATTGCATTTTAAAAGATCAAGAGTACCAAGATCAAGCTTTATGTATTCTTGTGATGCTCTCCTTAATGTCTCCTTCCTGCTATTCCAAACCTACGGTGTGGTTCTTTTTAGTCTTTTCCCTGAGCTAAAATCCATTTACTCTTTCCCTTCCTTTGTTTCTGAAATTCATACAGAATATTGAAATCAACCAATTATGAAATATTTGGAACTAAAAGTAAGGTACACTTGAACATGAGAAGTTATGGCATGGTTAACATAAATGCAGTTGATCTATCGCATAAATTTGCATAAATCAAAAATATACCGTAACATATACACACACATTAATTTTTAAATCAGCAATGTGTATAAAAACTGCTCATGTCTGAGAGATTAGGAAGACATCATAAAGTTCATTATATACCCATAAGGTGTTTGCATTTAGTTGAATAAATACACTATTAGCACTAGAAGCATTCTTAGAGATAATCCTGACAAGTTCACTCATTTCACAGATTTATAATTCGCTCATGGATGTAGAGCTAGTTCTCTCCTCCTCCTCTACTTCCCAGAAAGTATATGCAGTGAAACCATGGTTTGTGAACATAATTTATTCCAGAAGCATGCTTGTAATCCAGAGCACTTGTATATCAAAGCGAATTTCCCTGTAAGAAATAATGGAAACGCAAATGATTTGTTCCACAACACAAAAATACTCGTGTAAAAATGATTACAATACTCTAATAGAATATAAAATAATAAAGAAAATACAAAATATAAAGAAAAATAAACAAATTAACCTGCACTCACCTCTGAGATCCTTCATGGTTGGTGTGATGGACACAAGACAGAGGAGGGTTATTGTGTAGGATGACTTTCACTATCACTCACGGAATCATTGCTACCTATTGGCTCAATGGCATCTTTTTCCGCATGGGGGCCATTGTATATTCTCCCATGGATTTACAGTACAGTACATTAATATAGTACAGTATTAATAAACTCTTGTCATATACTGTATTTGATGTAATTGGCAATAAGGCAGCAGAGGAAAGGGTCTACATCTGTAGGCAGCCTGACCTAAAATGAAGCAAAGCATTCCTAAGCTTACTTTTGTACAGAAAAGCAAAGGGCTGTCCGTAGGTGCTTTGAAGTGACAAAAAATACACTTGTGCGAGTTGTGGACACCTTCCATTGTTCTGAAAAATCACTGATTTCTGCCAAACACCACGGCCTGAGACCAAGGGTCTGAGTATGGGAGACAATCACCCACAATCCCACAGGGAGAGAGACAGAGACAGAGAGAGGCAGAGAGAGAGAGAGACAGAGGAGAGAGAATAACCACTGGCTCAGTTGTGACCATGTGACCTATGCATCATGTACTATTAGTATTGCAAGTCATTGCTTGTTTATCAAGTTAAAATTTATTAGAAATGTTTGTTTGTCTTGTGGAACACTCACAGAACAAGTTACAATCCAAGGTTTTATTGTACTTACTATAAGACTTTTTTTTTTTTTACTTCATCTTAGGTTCAGCAATCCTCTATATTATGAAAGTATCCCAGGGCCATCCATAGCTAAGCATGAGGGTTAAAGAGAAAAGCCAAAGGTTAAGATACAAAGCATGACAATACTGTAATTTGCCAGAAGTATTTAGAGAAATTTCTATTTATGTACAAGCTACCACTTAATCATTTTGTATGGATGCTGAATATTTCCTTTTTTATTATATATCCCATTTAAAACCTCAAAAGGTATTCATTGAGAAATATTGCTTATTTAATGACTTTTTTCCAATGACATAACAATTGGTGTTAACATTTGGGTGATATTAAAGCCAACAGTTAGTTATCCAAACCCAGTTAAAAGGAGAAAGTTTTATTATCTGATATGAATGCCAGGAGGTGATTTATATACTGAATAGTTCAGAGCATGGCCTTGAACAATTGTAGCTGCTTATTTTTTGTCATCTTTCTGGCAGCTGCCAAATTGTAATGCTTAATGATTCAACTTAAATTAACTAAAATGAATCCTTGTGGAAAAACATAATACCTGTCTGGTACAAGGGGTCTGATTATATTGCCTTCATTTACACAGAAATTATTCATAATTCATTGACACCCTCTCATTACTAAGTTATGGGTATTTTTTTTCTGAGCAAATGAAAAAATATATAACTTTGTGCAGGTGTTCATGCTATTTATGTCATATCGGGTAGAGTGGTCAAAATGCTGCTCCTAGTTCATGGAGATAGCTAAATAAAGTTTATAACTAACCAACATGCAGAAGCACTTTGAGGATATATATTAGTGTAGCCTCTTCAAATAGTGTTTCTGCAAACATTTATCTTTAATATGAATATTATTAAATACCTTGAAATGCATGGTAAATGACAGTATACCAAAAAAAAAGACTCTTGGCAATGGTAAATTAAAGCAGAGCATGGCATTTTATAGAATATTTGCATGTTACAGATTTTTTAAATCCATAATTAGATTGACTATAGGAAAGTAGATGCAAAGTGTCAGAGTTTGAAATGTAGATAAATGCATATTAACATGGAGGAGAGTAAAGCATTGAATTTTTAATTAACTGCAAAAATGGAAATCATTCCCTTTATTCCCACATTTTTATTCTTTTCTATTATGAAAGATCTCATTTATAGGCCATAAGAGGAATTAGTAGCAAAGCTATTTAAAATGTGCAGCTTAATTAATTATTTTTACTCTAATCTGTCCTTGGGCAAAATAGTTCCAAGTGGGAGAATTTGTTACCCTGAAAGCCTTTGGGTTGGAATGCCTACTTGAAAAATCACAAGAGTGAGAACTAGTCAATTGGGTAATCATTTTAATTGCCAAAACTGGTCATGAAGAAGGCCTTCCAACTGAACACTGACTTAGAAGTAATTGATTTAGTGGTTTCATGTAGCTTATGTTGTCTTTTATTTTTTTAAGACAACTTTACCAGGATTGGGAGACTGACCTCTCATTTTCTACCCTTTCTTCCATGAAGTGACCTTCATCAAATCTAAAGTGTCCAATCTGGAAGAGAACAAGAACTTAGTAGAGTCTATAATTTTTATTTAGATATTTAAATAGATATGACTCAAGGATAATTTCCTTCAACTTAAAAATTTTGAGATTTATTGCTTGTTTGTTGATCTTGTTTTACAAGTGTTTAAAGGGATTGAAAAACTTAAATTCTCTGATCTCATGCAAAATACTCTGTACTTTGTTGAGTTATAAACAATGAGAAATAATTGCCTTAGTGAAGACACTAAGACTGATCTCTCTTTTTTTTTTTTTTAACTTAAATTTTCTAATCTACTAGTTTTTTTTTTTTAAAGTGTACAGAAGTTCAGGGCACCTGGGTGGCTTAGTCAGTTAAGTATCCAACTCTTGGTTTCATCTCAGGACATGATCTCACAGTTTCTTGAGGTCAAGCCCCACATCTGGCTCTGTGCTGGCAGTGTGGAGCCTGCTTGGGATTCTCTGTCTCCCTCTCTCTCTGTTCCTCCCCCACTCATGCTGTCTATCAGAATAAATAAACTGAAAAAAAATTAAAAAGTAAATAAATAAAGTGCAGTTCATGAGCAAATTTAATTCCTTTGAAGGTAAATATACAGTGTCATAATTAAAGCAAAAAGACAACGTAAATGACTAAATGTTTTCCAAATAGTGACGCATCTGGTAATTTGTTACTATTTCATCTTATTTGGGGAATCTTATTATTTTTTAATCCCCCTTCACCTCTTTCACCCATCCTCCCATCTACCTCCCCGCTCTAGGAACCTTTTGCTAGTTCACTCTTGTTAGGAGTCTATTTTTTGGTTTGTCTCTTTTTTCCCTTTGTTCATTTGCTTTTTTTTCTTAAATTCCACCTATAAGTGAACTCATATGCTATTTTTCTTTGACTGACTTATTTCACTTAGCATTATACCCTACAAGTCCATCTATGTTGTTGCAAATGGTGAGATGTCATTATTTTTTGATGGTGGAGTAATATTCAATTGTACATGTTTACCACATCTTTATTCATACATCTTTCGATGGACACTCAAGTTGTTTCCATACAGTGGCTATTGTAAATATTGCTGCAGTAAATATAGGTTCGCATGTATCCTTTTGAAATAATATTTTTGTTTTCTTTGGGTAAATACCCAGTAGTTGAATTATTGGATCATATGGTAGTGCTATTTTTAATTTTTTGAGGAGCCTTCAATACTGTTGTCTGCAGTGGCTACACCAATTTGCATTCCCACCAACAGTGCACAATGGCTCCTTTTTCTTGTTTAATTATTGATAAAAATGTACATGTTGTCCAAGTGTAAAAGAAATCATTAGCCTCGCTAAGGAGACAGACAGAAAAAGATTCTTGAATTTTCATTTTCAAGTATTTTATTATTATATGATTTAAATTATGCTATGGGTCATAGTATAGTCCTTAAAAAGTCAAGAAAAAATGATATATAAAACTCTTATGTGATATATTAATTGTATCCTTAAATATTCATATAAAATCATGATTAAATATGTATTTATAGATAGATAGATAGACAGATAGATAGATGATATAGCATGTACATAATAATTAGAAGGAAATGTGATACATTTGCCATATTTTTGTTTACTGTTATCTCACTTAGAAGCTGGCGTGAAAAAAAGTTTTCCTCTTGGTGCCATAGTTTTTCCTCTCAAAAACGAAGCACAAAAAATCTAGAGGAATACTATCTTATACTGCAGATAAAGTACATTAATGTTTCTTGAAAGGTACACTTTTAAAAATATATGATTATGTCTTTCAGGATAGCAGTGTTTCTGGAACATTTCCTACGACTGGTTTTAAGTTAGGCCGAAAAGCTCAAATTTTGATCTCTGTTACACTACCACCCAAGTTTTATTTGAAATACCTCTGATCTTAGACAATTAAAGGGGGAGGGGTATCTCTGAGTCCATTTGACTTGCTTTCTTCTTATTTTTAATAAAAGAATATGCATGGCAGAACCCCTGGGTGACTTAGTTGGTTAAGTGCCTGACTCTTGTTTTCCGTTCAGGTCATGATCTCACTATTTGTGAGTTCCAGCCCTATGTAGTCAGTGTAGAACCTGCTTGGGAACCTCTGTCTCCCTCTCTCTCTGACCCTCCCATGCTTGTGCTCACATGTTGTCTCTGTCTCACTAAAATAAGTAAATAAAATAAAAATAATAATATACAGCGCAAGAAATACTTGATATTAATGCTTATATTTATGTTTCCATCTTAAAAAATTGTAATGTTTAATTGGGAAAGAGCCATTGATAAGTAGAATAAAAAGATTTCAATTTTAATGCTGTAGAGGTTAAGTATTTTGGAGATTAGCAAGATCTCAGTGAATATAAAGTAGTTTCCATGACTTTTTTTCTCCTAGCATGGAATATAAATTATTTCACTGAATACATGAATATCCATATTTTAATGGTTTCTTTTTGAATATTATACACAACAGTATTGAAAATGAACTTGATAAATGTGTGTTGAAAATTTCTCTTATACTATTTGCAAATAGCATTTATATGACTTACTTGATTAAAATGGTATTAAATTCTAATAAAAAAAAATATCTCTTACCAGTCTAGGGTGTTGTCTGTGGAAGACAATATATATTGCTGAAGTACATTGCTAAAGAATTATTCATTTGCTCCCAGATTACAAAGAAAGTTTGGAGGAAGACTGAATGGTTAGGGCTCATTACATATTGATGAAATAGAAAATCTTAATTCATAAGGACTGATGGATATGAGAAGTTCATGTTGTAATGCAAAACTGTGTTCATCATTCTAAGCCCCTATCACCCAAGTATAATCATGCTTTAAAATTGCTTATTTTGGGGGCGCTGGGATGGCCCCATTAGCGAGGCTAATGATTTCTTTAAGGTTAAGCATCTGACTTCGACTCAGGTCATGATCTCATAGTTTGTGGGTTCAAGCCCCACGTCGGGTTCTGTGCTGTCAGCTCGGAGCCTGGAGCCTGCTTCAGATTCTGTGTATCCCCCCCACCCCTCCCCCACTTGCACTCTGTGTCTCTCTCAAAAATAAATTTAAAAAAAATAAATAAATAAATAAATAAATAAATAAATAAATAAAATTGCTTATTTGTCACCACTCTGGAAAACAGTATGGAGGTTCCTCAAGAAGTTAAAAATGGAACTACCTTACCCACCCCCCCACCCCAGTAATTGCACTACTAGGTATTTACCTAAAGGATACAAAAATACTGATCAGAGGCACATATGCACCCTGCTGTTTATAGCAGCACTATCAACAATAGCCACACTGTGGAAAGAGCCCAAATGTCCATCCATCGATGAATGGGTAAAGAAGATGTGGTACACATATAGAATGGTATATTACTCAGCCATCAAAAATAATGAAACCTTGCCTTTTTCAATAATGTGGATGAAGCTAAAGTGTATTATGCTAAGTGAAGTAAGTCAGTCAGAGTAAGACAAATACTGTATGATCTCACTTATATATGGAATTTAAGAAACAAAACTGATAAACATAGGGGTAGTGGAAAAAAAAGAGAGGGAAGCAAACCAAAAGAAACTCTTAACTATAGAGAACAAACAGGGTTGCTGGAGGGGAGGTGGGCAGGAGGTAGGCTAAATGGGTGATGAGTGTTAAGGAAGGGACTTGTGATGAGCACTGGGTGTGATACGTGATGGATCACTAAAATCTATTCTTGAAACCAATATTACACTATATGTTAACCAGAATTTAAATAAAAAATTGAAACAAAAATAAAGTAAAATATCTTATTTTGTCAATAAAATTCTTCTTCAATGAATATAGGATGAGTTAGCTCTGTATTACTGATTGGCAAATTATGGAATCAACATCCAAAACAGCTTTCTCTCTACTGGTTCCTATCTGCCCCTCTTTCCTCAGAAGGTTTATACTCTTATAAGTAGTAAAGAGAGTGTTATTGCTGTATCAGAAAAAAAAAATAGACCATAGGCTTTTGATTGTCCAAGTCTATCCATTAATCTTTCTCCTGTATACCTTTGGTAAATTGTGGATGAGGAATGTGCTTCATCATTTAAAATACATTTTCCCTGAATTCAGCTATGGCAAGTGGTTATAATAGCTTTAAACTCTTCTGAATTTTTGCTTTGGACATAATTCCAGACACACCCAACAAAGAAAACAATATTCTTAATATTAAAACATGATTGAAATGCCGGAATAATGAGTAAATTTTCTCAGGATATCTTTTTGGTAAAAGCATTCCGTTTTCCGAGTAACACCCTGTTCTGTAGGTTTAGATCAGTAAAGTGGCACTGGTAGCCCCGAAGGTGGTAGCAACATTAAGAAGATACTAACCCGTTTCCCAAGGTTGAGGTACATAATGGTGAACTGTAGGAACAGTGTTGCTCTTCAGATTTGTTTTTCCTTCAAACATATTTCAACAAGCAATTTTTAAAAATGGTTGTGACAGATAAAAGGCAAATGTGTTTACAAAGCTTGATGTTTTTAAGCAATAGCTGAATAAAACAGAAAATAGCAAGTTTTATTTCATTGACTCCTTTAGTATTAACAGTCTCTAAGATGGCTCCACCTATTCTCTTAATAATCTTTGAAATCTTTATTAATCTAGATCTAGTATCTTTAGCTTGCTAGTATTCTCTCTCTCTCTCTTTCTATGTGTGTATGACAATAGAACATTTAGGGAGTCATGGATTGGATATAGGAAGCTTTGTTTTCTAAACTTAGTTCTGCAACTTACTTGGTACACTTTGAACCTTATTTCCTGGTATTAAAAGTATATACCATCTTATATCATGGGTAGTTATGATAAAAACAGCTAATTTAAGTTCCTTCTCTTACATTTGACATATTTATTTATTTTTAATAAATATTATCAAAAGGCCACAAAAATGAAATAGTGTAATATACTTCATGTACCAGCCACCCAATTTCAATAATTCTTAATATATGGTAAGTTTTGTTTCTTAAATACCCCCCCATATTTCTAGTCTATGGATGATTTTGAAGCATACCTTAGACACTGAAACATTGTATCTGTATTTTAGTATGTAACTGCAAATGATAGGGATTTTTTTTCTAATATGTAGTTTTCATGATCAAAATACTTTTATTGTATTTTAAAGAATAGTACTTCCTAATTCATCAAATAATCCAGTAGGAATGTTTGAAATTGTCTTTTTAAAAAATCAATTGAGTGTGAATCATAATTTATGTAAGATAAATTCACTGAATTTAAGTATACAATTTGGTGACTTTTGAAAAAGGTATAAGATTGTATAATCACCACTATAATCAAGATATATAGTACATTTCTATCACTTCACAATATTTCCTCATATGCTTTTATTTTCTGGGTCATATGATAGGTGCACATTTAATTAAAAAAAAAAAAACCAAAAAACTGTTAAAGGGGCACCTGGGTGGTGCAGTCAGTTGAGCTTCTGACTCTTGATCCCGGCTCAGGTCATGATCTCGCGATTCTTAAGATGGAGCCTGCATTGGGCTCTGCACTGATGGTTCAGAACCTGCTTGAGATTCTGTCCCTCCTTCTGACTCTCCCCCACTTGTGATTCTCTTTCTCTCTCAAAATAAACAAACTGAAACAAACAAAAAACTGGTAAAGAGTTTTCCAAAATGACTATACAATTTAACTGTCCCACCAAGAGTATGTGAGAGTTCCAGTTACTGCACATTCTCATCGACACTGGTGTGTATATTTGTATCTCATTGTGGCTTTAATTTGTGTTTTCTTATGCCTGGAATGTTGAGCATGTTTTCATGTGGCTACTGGCCACTTGTCTATTTTCCTTGTTAAAATAGCTGTTAACATCCGTGGTTGATCTTTATTTATTTAAATTTTTTTTTGACTTCTAATGATAGAGTCCTAATGGTTTTTTATTTACCTTGATTCTAAGTACTTTGCCTATTAAATATGCATATGCATATTTATGATAAATGCATATTTATCTCCTGCTCTCTGGTTTGCCTTTTATTCATTTATTTATTTATTTATTTATTTTTGTTGATGTATCTGAAGGAAAAACATGTTTTAATTTTGATAAATTTGAATTTATCAGTTATTTCTTTTATGGTTCATGCGATTTGCATTTATCTAAGAAATTTTTGCCTAATTCAAGATAAAGATTTTATTCTATTTCCTTCCAGAAGTTTTATAATTTTAGAGGGAAACAATTCAGGCTTTCACCTGAAAGTAATATGTTAGTTTTAGGGTGTTCATTGATATCCTTTATCAACCTGAGGAAATTTCCTTCAATTTCTAATTTGATAATTGTTCTATCAAGAAGCGGTTTTGATTTTCATCAAATGCTTTTTCTGTATTTATTGACATTACATATGTTTTTTATGCTATACTTTGTTAATACATATAGTGAAAACTCCTGTAAGGAAGACCTTTTCCTTGTCTTCCTTCCATGTTATTCTTTATCTTTTATTTTTTAAATTATTTATCTCCTTATGGAATCACAGAGATTTATTTTATTGTATGAATTATAATCTGTTACCATTAATATTTGTTGCTCAAATTGCCCCATATATGGCCATTGAGAAGCCTTCCAAGTGTAATCCTGCATCCTCTTGACATACTTCATCATTTTTTAACAAGTCTTTATTTTCCGCCTCTCAAGATATTTCACAATCACACGTTTCCTGTCCCAGAGTATGTAATATTTTGTGTTGCTTTTATAATTTGCATTTAATTTAATTTTAATTTCCAACTTTTTTATTACTAGTATATACAAATAAAGTTATTCTTTCTGTTCTCTGTACTTAACTAACGTATTAGTTCTAGGAAATTTTTTGTGGATTCTTTAGGATATTCTATGTATATGAGCCTTTCATTGCATCTCAGTTTGAACTAAAATCCAAGTAAATTCCATACATTAAAAATTACTGATATGTCTCTTACACTCTTCAACATAGAGTCCCCTCTACCTTTGTTATTTGGAATTTGTTATTTGCAATTTTTTCTATTTAAAAAAAAAGCAGTTAATATGACTTGTGGAGTTTCAGTCTAGATTTGCATATTGCATACTATGGCATTGTTTAACGTATTCAATTGTCTTTCTTGCTTTCTTTCATCATCTATCATGATATAGATATAGATATTGATATACATGACTATTACATGTGCCCTTATGTACTTTTATAAAAAATAAAATGTATTATTTTGATGTTGTACAATTTTTAAGAGCAGATACTGTTTTGCTCTTTTTTTTTTTTTTTTTTTTAGAAGTAGCATAGTTACCTCTGTGCTGTCAGTCATACTTAAGGCCATTGTTTCTAGAGTCTGGAATCAAATCACATCTCCACTACTTCTTCCTCTTCCTCCTCTTCTTCTTTTTTAAACAGATTTACAGAAAGATAATTTCATACCATACAGTTAACCCATTAAATTAAATATACAATAGAATGCTTTTACTATATTCACAGAGTTGTGCAACTATTATGACAATCAATTTTAGAACATTTCATCACACTAGAGAGAAACCTTATAGCCCTCAGCCATCAGTTCTCCACCCCCCTTCCTTCCATCCTTTGACATCACATATCCATCTACTCTGTCTACATATTTGTCTATTGTGGACATTTCATATAACCAGAATCATACAATATATATGGTCCTGTGAGTAGTTTTTTTCACTTAGCACAATGTTTTTCAAGTTCATTGATGTTATATACAGTAGAGTAGGATAAAGGAATTGGATGTGACATGATAGAGGGAGGCAGATTGTAGTAGGGAACTCAAGATAAGTCCCTCATTTGAAAAAGTGATTTTGAGCTAATTCTTAAAAAAAAATTTTAATGTTTTTTTTTTTTTTTAATTTTTTAGAGAAAGAGAGACAGAAGGCCAGTGAGGGAGGGGTAGAGACAGAGGGAGACACAGTATCCGAAGCATGCTCCAGGCTCTGAGCTGTCAGCACAGAGCTCAACATGGGGCTTGAGCTTGTGAACCATGAGATCACGGTCTGAGCCAAAGTCAGATGTTAACAGACTGAGCCACCCAGGTGCCCCTGAGCTAATTCTTGAAGTGGTGAGCTAGTTGGCCGCAGGGGTATTTTGGGAAGAGTCTCAAGCTTAGAGAACAGCCTGTGTAAAGAACTTATATGGTTTTGTATATTTGAGACACAATCAAGAGAGTACTGTGGCCCGAATAGAGAGAGCATGAATATAGAGAATAGTAGGTGATAATTCCAGAGTGGTAACAAGGTCAGGTCATATAAGACATTATAGACAATTTCAAGAACTTTGAAGGATCTTGAAAAAGATCAGATGTATAGATACATTCACATCTGGATGTAAAAAGGATGTTACTTTTTATTCACATTATCTTGTGTTACTGTTACTTTTTGTTTTGAGTTTTTGCTTCATTTAACAGACTTCTATTGAATAAACTGAATCTTAAATTAAGACACATTTCTACCGTATGTTTCTTAATTTTAAAGATTATAGGCAATCACACATAACAACTGTGGAAGACTTTTTGCAATGTGGAAAATAAGCAACATTTTATAAGAATGTATTATTACTCAAGAAACTAATGACAGTGTTTACTTCAGGGGAAAAGGATGTGACGTTGGGAGTTGGAGGTGGAAAAGAGTGTTTGCATGATTATTGCAATTGTTAAAAATAAGTTCAACACATTTTATATGTAAATTATGCTTCAGTGAAGTTGATTGAAAAGAAAACTATATGCATAGTAAGGAAGATGTGTATATGAATGTGTATATAGTCAATACATCCAGATCCTAGAGTAGTTTTAACAGAGTTTTTGTTTTTTAAAAAAAGTTATGACTTTTAGTTTGATTATATTACCACATATTTATGAAAATTCAAATATGTTTTTATTAACTCATCTTGCTACCATTATATATAATTTTATAAATATTTTCACATTTACTGAAGTGACCCTGGAGTAGACTGTAGCCACATGTGTAAAATTTAATAAACATATTAATAATATATATTTTTTAATTTTATATATTATAAATAATAATATAAATAAATAAAAGTATTTATGGAAACATTTTGGATATAACCTTTGATCACAAATCTTTCATCACTTTCTCAAGGTGAAATTTAACAAATGAGATTTGATTTTTTTGTTGTTGTTGTTGTTTTGGCTAGCAATCATGAGGATGTTTAGAAAAGTATGTTCAAAAGAGATATAAACCCCCTCCTACCACACACAGCAAAAAAATCTCTTTGATTTCCAAAACTGTAAGTCAGTTGCAGTTATAGTGCTCAAGGTGATAGGAGTTTCAGGACAGCCAGAGTCAATATAATGTGACTTGCTTAATTACAATCACTGCTTTTTAATTTTCCTTCAAAGTTAATAAATTGGCATAATAGCCTTTGTGACCCTTCGTAGAAATTCCCAGTTGTCATATGACCAAAAAATGAAATGGATCTCCAGGATTTTACCAAAGCAGACATTAATCTTATCTCTAAGCAGAGGTTTGATGATGTGATAATCTCCAAAATTGAAACAGCATTAAGTTTACAAATGGAAATCTATTTTAAAAGTTTGTTTTTTAGGTTGATTCTTTATCATGTGTAACACTTTTGAAACTAGGAATAAGACTCAGAGTATTTTAAAATACTACCCTTACAAACCTATCAAAGTGCTATCACATTCAATGGAAAATAATTATAGCAAACGTTTATGAAAAGCTTACTATGTAACCATGCTAAGTGTTTTATGAATATTATTAAACAGTTTCTAAAATTTTATGATACATACTAATTCCTTTTTTGTTATTTTAAAGAAGAAGAAAGAGAGGCCTGGAGAAGTGAAATAACAAGTCCCAGGTTGCACGATAAGACAAGGTGTGAAAACAGTCCAAAATTTTCTGACTCCCGAGCCCAGGCTAATAATCCTAGGCTATATTTCCATTTCTTTTTTTTTCTTTTTTTAATTTTTTTAATGTTCCTTTATGTCTGAGAGAGAGACAGAGACAGAGCATGAGCTGGGGAGTGGCAGAGAGAGAGGGAGACACAGAATCCAAAACAGGTTCCAGGCTCTGAGCTGTTAGCACAGAGCCCGACGCGGGGCTTGAAACCACAAACCAAACCATGAGATCATGACCTGAGCTGAAGTCAGATGCTTAACTGACTGAGCTATCCAGGTGCCCCTATATTTTCTTTCAAATGTAGTGTTAAATTAGTTTCTGTCCTTTGTCGGTAGTTTTATTCATAAATATACACACTGGAAACACCTCTTTATGCATGCAAATAATCATCCTTTTGTACAGGACACTTTTGTAACTTCTTATAATGTAGCATCTAAAATGTTATTTGATTTTTGTCAGATATTCAGTAAGTCCCAATTTGAAAAATTACAACTGGCATTTCAGTATACCTTTGACATATGAGGTTTTGATTTAATATACACTTCTTTGACTAGCTGTTCACTTTTTCTAGTAAAATATTAAAATGCCAGGAGAGTTGTATTTAGACAATGATCTAGAGAGTAACAGCCCTGAAATATTTATCAAAGGCATGAATGTGATCCGGAGAAGATTATGCCTACAGTTCTTCAGTAAAACACAAATTTGGGTAATAACCATTTTACAAAGAAACAAATTATATCTTTGGAGACACAACCAAATAAGGTATAAAGGTGAGTTCAAAGTTCATATAAAATATACCTTTAAAAAAAATAAGAAGCAAAAGAAAGAAACCCAAACACAAGAAGAAATGTTTTTTAATCATTCTTTTATTAACTGATTTGATAAATAAATAATCATTGGATGTTAAATATGTCCTATACTAAGCACTTGAGTTACAAAAATAAAATCATACGATTGCTGATTTCAAGTATTTCAGTTCTGCCAGGGAGATGGGTAAAATATAAGCTCTTTTTTTTTTAATTTTTTTTAACATTTATTTATTTTTTGAGACAGAGAGAGACAGAGCATGAACAGGGGAGGGGCAGTGAGAGAGGGAGACACAGAATCTGAAACAGGCTCCAGGCTCTGAGCTGTCAGCACAGAGCCTGACGCGGGGCTCGAACTCACGGACCGTGAGATCATGACCTGAGCCGAAGTCGGACGCTTAACTGACCAAGCCACCCAGGTGCCCCTAAAATATAAGCTCTTTAAGGATACTCTCTGACAAGTGTTTTAATGAATGTGTGTAAAAACTGCATATGAAAAGGAGGGAGACATTTTGCTTTGGGCAGCAGGGAGAGGATTCTCAAGAAAGTCATTTCTCAGTGGGTCTCACAGCAGACGTGTTTAGAAGGAATTCAAAACAGAAAGAATTTACTGAAAAATATACTTAGGGTTTTTTCCTTAAGTTTACTTTTTATTAACACAATCAGCCTATGAATCTCAAACTATATAAATACATCCAAATTAAAAATATTGCAGTCATTTATGAAGGCACGGTAGTCAAAACATGAACAACTTGCTCAAATTTCATTTAGGAATGACTATAACACTTCAGGAATATCTTATTTTTCTCTGTGTGGCCTTAGGAAATATCTTATCCTTTGTCTTTCCTTAGAAAAAGAGCCAAGTTGAGTCATTGATATTTGTTATCCCAGTTTATAGATTTGGGGACTGAATTGCAAGAAACAAAATAGCTTATTTGGGGAAAACTAAGGAGTCTCAGAATAGGGTTCACTTCTACTACCGCTCTCAGTCGGATCTGCAGATTTTTCCCCCACTTTCTTCCCCTTGTTGTCTGCCACTAGCAGGCTTTCTTGTGGTCAACTGACTTTGTTGTCCTCTGGAATCTGGTTGAGGTTGGTCAATAGAGAGATCAGAAACAGAGAGTATAAAATGAAAATATTTCATTCTCTACTCTTCTTTTATGATGGTTTGCCTCTCTAACTAAAGCTGGCAACCCGTCTCACACAATAAGTGGTCTGTTAGATGATTGCTGTGCATGTTGTTCTTTCCAGATTTGATTGGGCACTAATGACATTTTGATACTTCATATTCTTCAAACTCAAGTTAAATATAGTCATCTGTTCTTAAATTAAATATTTCTCAGTTTTGAGTTGCTGATTTACACATTGCCATTCTCTCTAAAGCTAAAGCAACCACAGTTGTTTCTTTGCAACCTGTAACACTTTGTCATCCCTGACCATGGTAGGGGCCAAGTTGTCATTTCTCATAATGATCATTTACCATCCTGTCAGTGAGGCAATCACCTGAGGTGTTTGGGAAGCCTCCTGTTTCCTTGGCTTTTTAATTGTTTGGTTTAACATTTAGCATCTGGGTGTTGGAAGTATGTTGTCTGGTTTATAAAACTGAATGTTTTTGTATTCTTTTATTGTTTCTAGTGCTTCCAGTAAGGCACCAGAGAAGTTTCAGGATGGAAAATCAGATGATTAGTGATTAAATTCCTGACACAAAATTTCAAGTCTAAGTGGCATTACCAATTTAATTGTCTATCTAGGACACATGTGAGGTTAATATACACTGTCAAGAAATGCATTTTCTGAATGAACATGAATTCTTATTTTGAAACATGAGCCTATTTATAGGTTTAAAGTGAAAGTGCTTCAAAATTATGCCATAATGGTACATTACCATATAACATGGTAAAGTGCAATTTATGATGACAAAGCTTCTGCACTGTAAATAAAGATGCTGATTAGGCTTGCAAGGTGCAGTATTTGTGAACTTTTGATAAGAATGTTTTAACATGGAGACGAGAAAGTATAATTTAGTGGATTTCACTTCTCTGTTCCACATGGAACTCTAACCAGTGAAATGAGATGTCTGGAGTCAGCTCAATTCTCAGTAGAACCTATTGTACCTTATTAAAGCAACATACATAATTATAGACTGAGTTTAAGTTGCTTTTTTCCTCTTTCTCTGTGTCAGCAGAAGTAGAGAAGTAAGCTACTAGACTCAGTCAGTGTTAAAATTCATAGAAGTTACTGTATATACCAAATAGACTTTTGGTAACAATATAGAAGAACTTTTATTGTCATAGGACTAGCTACTTGTTAGCCATCAAAAAAAAACTAATTTTATTTATGTCTAACTTTTAAAATTTTGTTTTCACTCTTACTGATTCATCAAAGTGTGTATTTTGTTCATGCAAAATATGATACTGGATAGAAAAGGGAATCAAAGAAATTACTTTAGTTCCTAACCTGAAGGAGCCTAGATAAAATAATGCAGTACATATACATATGCTAATATTAAAGACGAATTTCTCTAGTTACTTTAAGTAAGGCAAATTTAAAAAAAAAAATTAAAATCAGATCTTAGTTGATCTTGCCCTGAATATTTGAATATCTGGATCTGAATCTATTTGGATCTGAAATGGCATCAAATCACTTAGTACATCTATGACCTAGGGTTGATTATATAACCTTTCAAGCTTCAGTCCTCATCAGTGAAATGTGGAATGAAGTGGTATTTACTCTATCAGTTGCTATGAAGATTAAAGTTAGGTTTTATACGTGTAATGTATATCCTTCCTGCACATTGTAAGCATTTGTGAAATGTTAGCTTTTATTGTTTACAACAACAAAAAAATAGTAAAAGGACGAACTAATGAATGAGTGGATGAGTGAATAGGCGAATGAATAAAAACTCTCATGAATTTTGACAAAAATAAATTAGGAAGTCCTTCATTTGCAAATACTGCTCTACTCTGTATCTTCTTTACCTTTCTTAAGTAAAACATGAAAACTGTTATCATTTGTCTGGACAAATACAGCTGATCTTAATTGGTCTCTCTGCAGCTCTTTTGTTTTTATCTAATCTAATCTCTACACCAGTAATCTTTAAATAATCTATAAAACTACAAACCGAAAATGATATTAATGTGCTTCAAAACCTGCATGACATACTATAACTTTCACAACAAAACTCAGATTCACAGCCTTGATCTACCCTATACATTGCCCTTCTTGCCTCTTCATGGGATCCTCTTGTCATGTCTGACCTGCTTAACCTTTGTTCATTTTCTCTTTCCCCTTCCACTTGGCTTCTACACCTTGAATTCCCTCTGCCCAGAGCCCTTCTTTCTCTTTTTTCTCTTTTCCTGTCCTATTGACTCTTCATCATTCCCTTTCTCAGGAAAATCTTCCCAGATCGCACATTAGCTATCATTTCATGTTCTCATAACAAACAATCTTTCCTTCATCATTTTGCTTTTTAATATATATATATATATATATTTGCTTTTTAATATATATATATATATATATTTGTTGAAATTTAAATTTCAACAAATTTCAACAAATTTAAATTTGTTGAAATATATTGAAATATATTGAAATAATATATATATATATATATATATTTGTTGAAATTTAAAGTAGATATAAATCTTAAAGCTTGGCTTTTCTGAAAGGAAGGAAGGAAGGGATGAATCAGTTCAGACTGCTATAACAAAATACCATAGACTGGGTGGCTTAAACCACAGGCATTTATTTCTTACAGTTCTAGAGGCTGAGAAAGAAAATTAACATATCCATGACCTCTACAAATTTCTTCATTTCCTTTTTTAATCTCTTTCTTTCCATCCCTCCCCTGCCTCACTCTGTCCATGGGAAACACTTGTTTTGTTTTGTTTTGTTTTGTTTTTTGTCACCATAGATTACTTTGAAATTTTTAGAGTATATGAGTGATATCTTTATTTCTGGCTGCGTTCACTCGGCATAATTATTCCAAAATCAACCCACATTGTTACATGCATCTAGTTCATCTTCTGTTTTTCTTTTTCCTCAGTAGCATTACATGAGTTAAGGAAAACATATATCCATGACACTTGTTAAAACATCAATGAAGTTTTTTTTCAGGACTGTCACACAAGATATAAGGGAGTATTGCAATGGAATTTTGTATTGGAAAGAGCAATAATTGTAATGGAAATAATTGTAATGGAAAGAGATGGTAAAAGCTTCCTGAAGGAAAACCTGGGTCCTATAGTTCTTTATGTTCCTTATATAGTTCTGAGAGCTTGATGAGTGTTCACTGGATGTCTGATGATTCTTAAAAAAAGATAAATGTTTATTAGTAAACAGAATCTCATATTTTTGGCTTGGTGATTTTGTTGTATAATATTGAAAACATGCAATTGTTTATATGAACTGAATGATTAGTAAATAGAAATATACTTAAAATATTAAATACATTGTAAAAGCTAAGAATGATTAAAACATTTAAAATAAACTGTTAAGAATTTTATAAAAATACATTGAGTAAAATGCATTTTTATCTGATTTTCATTGATTAAAGCTATCTACTCTTAATTTAAAAAAATTTTTTGAAGTGAAAGTGGATGTAATTATAGGAATGCCTATATCTTCATTTAAAAATATGTATTTAAATTTATTTCAGGTGATTGTCAAATCTGGGCCAGGAACTTTCCTCAGTTTGGCTGTTTATGACAATTATATCTTCTGGTCAGACTGGGGAAGAAGAGCTATTCTGCGTTCCAACAAGTATACAGGAGGAGATACAAAAATTCTTCGTTCTGATATTCCACACCAACCAATGGGAATCATAGCTGTTGCCAATGACACTAATAGCTGTAAGTTACACTAGACACTAAATGTATTTCTTAATTATATAATCTCTTGAAAAATCATCTATGTGTTCTAGTAATACTTGGTTGAATTTTGTTTTCTTAGAGTTCCTGGGATAGTGTTCAGGATTTGACCATGCAGTACAATAAAATCATCTGAAACGTTTAAGATACCTTCTGTAGTTCTGAATTTATCACCAGAGGAACAATTCCTTTTTAATTACTTGTTTCTGGAACTTTATTCTCTCTCACTGCCTATCTTTGAACTTTCAAATCAAATTGTTTCCTTGAAAATAATACTTCTTAATAAATAAGCTTTACATCTGGGCTTAAAAGTTCTTTAATCACTGGAACACCTACAAAAATTGCAGCTTGAAGTGTCAATGTGGTTTTTAATGATTCTAGTTCATGTGATGCCGTGGCTTCCTTGACAAATGTTGTAGAAGATGTAGTGATTTATGTTACATGTTTTTCAAAAGTTCTTATTGCTTGTGATGTTTGGATTTTCAAAAGTCCTGAATCTTTCTTATTTTTATCTTTGAGAGATGGGTGCAGTCTAACAGTTTACTATTAATCTCTATCTAACAGAATAGAAATTCAATATAAAATGTTACCAATAAAGCTTCTTTATTGCAGGTGAACTTTCTCCATGTTCAGTATTAAATGGAGGTTGCCATGACCTGTGCCTTTTAACTCCTAATGGGAGAGTGAATTGTTCCTGCAGGGGAGATCGCATATTGCTAGATGACAACAGATGTGTGAGTAAGTAAAGAGTATTGAAATGTGATATGACATAACTGCTCAAAAAGCACACACAGACATATTGAAATTGTTTCAGTATTCATGAAGTTGTATTTTCCTCCAATATTAAAGGCCCAGTTGGCATATCTCTCTATCCTAAAAAGAACTCGATTCACCATTCTACTTAATTGTAACACCATATGATAGATAATGATAATCCAAACAGCGGCAAATGGTGTGTTCCCCCCATTGTGGGCTGGAAGGTGTTGGATTAGAGAAATAACCTGTGTACATAATCATCTGCAAACTTGTGGTTACGACTTTGAAAATTAAGTCAATAGCAAAATTAAAAAAGCTGAAACAAACCAATATATAGGCAGTAGATCAGAAGCCTTGTAGTGAAACTACTCACAGTCCGTCACAGTATGTAAATGAGAGAGAATGGCTCATGCAGCTTATTTGTAATCATTTCCAAACGGTTAATTAAGAATGTAACATTGCAGCCTTGCATGATGTTTATACCTCCCAAAAGGCATTGCAATCTTTAATTAGTACCATTACAGTATACACTTATTAACAGCTAAGTTTTCAAACTGTTTCCAAAATAAATAAGGTTCAAGTGTTCCAATACTGCCATGAGAAATTAGCCAGCGACATAAAGAATGTTAATTCATCTTTAACATTAAGACTGTTGTGTATAACAAAGACAAAAGATAAACATTTTGCTGGAAATTGGTGAACTCACTCTCAGGATGTGGTGATTGTTTGCTTTTTTTTCTCTCATCATCTATTTCTTCATCTTCTACCTTTTCATCTTAGAAAACCAGTGGAGCTGGATATGCTCCATTGTATCAGATGGTATAAGTAGGTTTCATCTTTGTATTTGGTCGTTATTTACCAGGAGGATCTTTTTTTTCAACCATGTACTTTAATGCAAGCACTTTCACATCGTTTTTTTTACCTTGAAAACTATCACACCTCATACAAGAACACAGACATACCTTTTCACTTTGCACACTGGTACCACAACCCAAAGGGCACCTTTTAGCCAAAGAAGTAAAAGACTTTCATTTAAGACTGTGCCAAAGCAAACGAGGGAATGATGCAGTTGGTCAGTGAACTTTAAATGAAGACAATTTTAATAATTCGGGCCACAAATTCCTGTATTTCTTAGTAACCCAACACTTCCTTGAATTGTTCAGGCAATTGCTTAAACTCTCTTTCAGTTTGCTTTTGTGGTTTCAGCTGTAATGGTCTGGATCTGATGCCATCTGTAAGCCTGGAGTGTTAGCCATGCATTAGAATCATTCATGTTTCTTTCACAGGTCAATACAGGCCAGTAGAAAAGCAATGCCTTTAGTCGAAACAGCAAGGCTTATTTGTATACAGTGGATGCCTGTGCTCGCTGCAAAATAGATTAGATACATCTGTCCCTACTAAGCCACCTGCTTGTCTCTATTGATGAGAGGGAATGAATCAGAAAGAAAACTGTCTTTTAAACAAGCACAGTTGTATTCACATGCAACTATAGAGTGATGTTGGATTCCTCAGAGCCGACAGACCTTTATAGAAGCATCCTGTATCCGTGGTGCATTCATATTGAAATCCTGTGGTCCAGCAGAGAGATTGGAAAGTAACTTCTTGTCAAATCCATCTTTGGGAAATGAGGATATTTCTGGCATATCTGTGTCCACATCTGAATTAGTTAACCCAGAGCAGTTCATGAATGTTAATGGCAGTGTTGAAGGGGTGAAAGGCCATTTACTAACACCTCCCTCGGGGTATGGGAGGGAAAACCATGTGTTGGCATAATTCATGACAGAAAGATTAGGCAGTTCCATTTTATACAACATTCCTAACCTTATCAACACCCGCAACAGAAATAAGAATAGCAAATATAATTAAAGTAATTACCTTGTAAGAGAACTAGAGGACAGATGAACCACATTTTTGTTTCTGCAAAGAAGCATAAAACACTCAATACTATTTCATATGAACATACCTAAGCAAGAATTGTGCTTATATAAGATTTGATTTTACCTAATAAAAACATTTTTTGTTGTGAATATTTTTCCCCCTCAAAGGCATAATGATTATCAAAACAAAATTTGCATTTTCAATCATAACAGTTCGTTTTCACTGGAAGTGGGAAGTTAAATAGGATGTGTTGAAAGTAGAATAAGTTGGGAATGGCATATAGACTCTCAGTAAGTGAATTTTGTTCAGCTCATGCTCTATTGTGATCATGTGCAGTAATGTCAGCACCCTTCTTAACACTTGTTCCTTTATTTTTTGAAATGTTTATTTATTTTTGAGAGAGACAGCGTGAGTGGGGGACAGGCAAAGAGATAGGACAGAGGATCCGAACCAAGCTCTGTGCTGACAGCAGTGTGGAGCTCACACTCATTAACCATGAGATCATGACCTGAGCCAAAGTCAGACACTTAACTGAGCCACCCGATGCTCCAGCTCTTCTTTCTTTAAAGTTAATGATATTTTAGATTTTTTAATTCTTTGTTACTTTCTCTAAGATGACTTTCCACCTTAGCTAATGACCACTGAAATTTAGACTGCACCAAGAAAACGAAATATTTTTAGAATATGAAAAAAAATTACCGATGAAAGAGTTCAATTAAAAGTCATAGGTAGGTAGATTGATAATCTGTGAAAATGAGATAATTTCTAGAAATAATAAAGAAAACACTGGAAACTTCAAGTAGTAATAGTGGCTGGAATATTTCTGAAATATAACTTTAAAAAGAAATTGGTAGTAAATTATAAAATTAAGCTCTGTTTTCTGCATTAGTGGAGATAAATGAATTCCAGTTACCTCCAACATAATTAACATGACTAGATTTTGCTGTACAATTATTCAACAAGCAATGGAGTGAGTACAAGGAAGCAAACAACACAAGGGATGCAACCAAAACATTAGATTCCAAGTGTTTGCTGGCAAATCTATTATTTAAGAATAAAAATAAGTCCATTTTCCCCAGGAAAGCTCTTTCTACAACAGGGGTTACACACTGGTGTTCCAGGAATGAAACAATGAAACCTAGCTGTAGAAAGATGTTTTTGGTTTTTGTTTGTTTGCTCATACTTTGTTGCTGTGGGTCTTTGCTCACAGATTGGGCAAGCCACATAAAAACTCAGGCTTTTATTTATTTATTTATTTTAATTTTTTTTATTTTTTAAGTTTATTTATTCTTGAGAGATAGAGACAGAGCATGAACAGGGGAGGAAAAGAAAAGGAGGGGGAGACACAGAATTCAGAATTCGAAGCAGGCTCCAGGCTCTGAGCTGTCAGCACAGAACCCGACACAGGGCTCAAACCTACAAACCGCAAGATCATGACCTGAGCCGAAGCCGGACGCTTAACCAACTGAGCCACCCAGGTGCCCCAGAAACTCTGGCTTTTAATTTCTTAGTAAAATCTTGAGATTTAGAAGTGAGACAATATGGTGGTGGTCACTTGGAGCCCATAAATTCTGGTTCACATGCTTTTCAGTTTATCAGGCTCTTCTACCAGTTTAATCCATGGTTTCCTGTGCATTTCAAGGAGCAGGTGCTGGCAGTGTGTATCAGTTCTGCTCCCTGGTACCTCCCACAATGCACAGAACAAGAGACTGAGGAGAATCTTTTTAGCAGTTTCAGTACATCTGAATGACAAAAGCTGCTAAAAGGTAGTTGGAGAGGAATATAGGTTGGAGGTAGATTTAAATGAGATGAATCAAGTCAAGCATTAACAAAAAAAAGAACACTGTCCCTGAAACTGTGGTAATATTGAGTGTCAACTACACTCAAATGTAAATAAATAAACAAACAAACAAACAAAGAGAAGTCTATGTCTGGAAAATGTCAATGTATTGAAGAGTATATAATAGGTTCCGATAAGAAAACACACACACTCACACACACACACACACTCTCAATATGTACAGAGCCCATTTAACTGGTTCTTTTTTTTTACAATTTCTTTTTAAGGTGGACTGTTAAGCAATATGCACAAATATAGTTACCCAAATTTAAGCCCATCCTTCTTTCCATACATATATAGTCACAAAATAATTAGCAAAATATACAAATAGGTATAAAAGAAAAATGAAGTGAGGCAAGTCCCAAAAGTTTTAGAAAGGGAAGGTAAAAACAGCAAACATTATGTTTGTTATTGAGTAAAAACCTTGACTTTTTCCCTTTCAGCAAAAAATTCCTCTTGCAACATGTATTCAGAGTTTGAGTGTGGAAATGGAGAGTGTATCGACTACCAGCTCACCTGTGATGGCATTCCTCACTGTAAGGATAAGTCAGATGAGAAACTACTCTACTGTGGTAAGTGTCCCATGTATGATGTCCTTGTTTCAGAGAGCAGTTTGTAATTATTTTTATAGTTTTTGGTTTGATTATCTCCATTTAGTTCATACGTATGATTTCCTGAATGTCTGTAATAATATGCAGGTCTAAGGCATAGATTTGGCTTTGTTCTTGTTCAAACAGGGCTCCTTATTTCCTATTCGGTACTCACGATACTCAGTGAAGAATTTCCCCATGGCTTTCTGTCTACAAAGTACAAATTTAAGAGCCTTTCTTTTTAGCTGTCTAGTTATTCATCATGTAGGAGTAAGTTTTAGGGTTACATTCCTAAAGTGTAAGTCAGAAATATTAGTTTTGGTAGATATTGTAAGTTTATTCTGCAGTAAAGTTTCACCATCAGTCAGCACATTGTTGAGTTGATATCAAAGTGTCATCCTTATTTTTGCCTCCTGGATTGGCCCAGGGCTAGTGTCTTTGGGTACAAGGGCTTATTGCCTTAGCTATCCTCCCCATCAAGCAGGGAGTTCTGCCAGCTGTACCTCTATAGGTGACACCAAGTGATGGTCAACATTTTGTTCTCTCTTGAGGGTAGAGATTGGCTTTTTGAGCCCAGCAAGCAACTGATGTTTACCTTCATCACAATATTTTTCCTGGAAGTTTGTGTATGTGTAATCATTAATAGTTATTGTAGCATTGTTCCAGCTTATTTCCAAAATGGTTTGATTTATTTTTGCACTGCAGTATAAGAGTGTTGATATTGTATGCTCTGTAAAATTCAGGAATATATATCTGGAATCTGGTTTCTACTTTTCTCCTTTGTTCTATAACCTGGATAATAATTATACCTAAATGATCAAAGAGTGGTTAAAATAAGAGGAAGATAGAGTTTGGGCAATTCACAGGCAGTTCTCTCTTTTATGTTGCAGAATCACACTCTCCGTTAAAATGATAGTCAGATGTAATTTGTCCATGATTGATCTATAACTGAAATCTTAGTGAATTTACCTCAACTGGCATATTCACTTGAATGAATGGTTATATTCTATACACTATGAAAATATTAAACTATATAAAAATATAATAATCAGCTTGCAATTCATATTTATTATGAATTGTCTTGAGAATATATTTCACATTATTTTTATCTCCTAAAAATATTCGTGTGAGCAGTGGTTGGCAAACTTTATCTGGAAAGGGTTAGTTAGGTAAGTAATGTAGGGTTTGTGGGTCAAAAGTGCTCTCTGTGAATTATCCTTTATTTAAAAAACTTTTTTTAAACTTTTTAGAAATATAAACACCATTCTTAGAGCCAGAGCTATACAAAAACAGGCTCACAGGCTGCATTTGGCCTGTGGGATACACCCGTAGATGTAGATTTTAGGCTTTGGAGTTACACCTGAGGTTGCATTTATGTTCCTAAACCTACTAGTGTATGACTTGTAGGAGCAAGGGTACTTCTCTGTATTTTTATTTCTCACTACAAGACAAACCTAGTTTGAATGTTGATTCAGAACACTAAATAAACAAAAGTATATGTACATTTGCTCAATATAGAGCCTGGCACAAAATTAGTGTTCAGTAAATGGCAGTTATTATTATTGTAAGTGGTACCTTCTGCCCCAAATCAGAAAATACAGGAGACCCTCTTTTTTTTTTTTTTTTAATTTTTTAAAGGTTTATTCATTTGTCAGAGACAGAGAGAGGCAGAGCATGAGGGGGGAGGGGCAGAGAGAGAGGGAGACACAGAATCTGAAGCAGGATCCAGGCTCTGAGCTGTCAGCACAGAGCCCAACACAGGGCTCAAACTCACAGACCTTGAGATCATGACCTGAACTGAAGTCGGACACTTAACCGACTGAGACACCCAGGTGCCCCAGGAAACTCTCTTTAAGGTAAATACATTTAGAAAGCAATTATTATTATTCTTAGAAAATTTGGTAGACATTTTTCAATGTTTTTTTAAGTTTATTTATTTATTTTGAGAGAGAGAGAGAGAGAGCATGTGCACGCACACACAAGTCGGGGAGGGGCTGAGAAAGACGGGGAGAGAGAATCCCAAGCAGGCTCCACACTATCAGCACAGAGCTCCATGCAGGGCTCGAACTCACTAACTGTGAGATCACGACCTGAGCCGAAATCAAGAGTCAGATGTTTAACCAACTGAGCCACTCATATAATTTTTAAGGGAATTTACGGATATTTAGGTAACTCTCTGATTCACTGATTCAGGGATACATGTTTTGCCACTTATTTTTCTTGTTATAAAATCCTTACAGCATGCAGAAGAGATAGGAGATAGGTATTGAGAGTGTCTTTATGACTTTTGAGGTAGAGACTGATTTCTTGAGAAAGTTTAGTATGTTTATTTCCATGCTAGTGGACACAAATATAAGAAGCAATAATGTGAGTATAATTTGAAGAGGTCTCCAAGTATGAACACTGAAGTTAAAATACTTAGTCAAAAAGGTCTTTACTGAATATACCACTTGATAATGCATGAATATGCAAAGCTCTAATCTAGAGCTTTGATCCTGCACAGCACTTGTTTCATAGATACATGATCCAATTGTTATGAATGAGATCTCATCAGTGATTTTCTTTGTTTTAAAAATATCTCTGTAAGACATCCAGTTCTGTTTCTATTTTCATTTATAAGAAAACAGAAGCTGTCGACGAGGTTTCAAGCCCTGCTACAATCGTCGTTGCATTACGCATGGCAAGTTATGTGATGGTGAAAATGACTGTGGGGACAACTCTGATGAATTAGACTGTAAAGGTAAATATGTGCTGCTTCAACCTAGGAATGTTATGATGCTGTTTCCTGAAATTTTCCATAGTGTGTCCCTGACAGCACAGTGGTTTCACCCTTTTGGTATATAGCACCTGCTAACATATATGGACCACATTTTCGTAGATGCTGTTGGAGGGGAGTTATTAGAATTCATTGAAAATTATGACTATATTCTCTATTCTGATTTTTATCCCTTCACTCACTTCAAAACTCGTGTCATTTCTTACATCTTCAGTTCTACCTCCTTGTTTATTGGACATTTCTACAAGAATGTGTAATACTGAATGTACTGCTCCAAAAATGCTCTCCTTCATTTCTCAATTCTCTGTTTTTCACATGAGTGTGTTTCATCATTTTCCTAACAACCAGACAGGAAAACTTGGATTCCTCTTTCCTCCATACTTTATCACCCACATGCCCATGCATCAATAAATCATCCAATTCTTTGAAATATCTTCCCTTTCAATCTACCTTGAGCCTGGATTAACACAGCGTTCCTTATGTATGTATGTATGTATTTAATATTGAGAGAGAGAGAGAGGGGGAGAGGGAGAGAGAATCCCAAGCAGTCTCCACATTGAGTATAGATATATCCCATGACCCTGGGGTCTTTACCTGAGCTGAAACAAAGAGTCAGAAACTCAATTGACTGAGCCACCCAGACACCCCAACACAGCAGTCCTTTAACTTGTCTCCCTGCATATACTCTTTCCAGTTAATGCAGTTGTTGTTAATCATGCTATAATGTTTTATTGAACTTGTTCTTACAGTGATTACTGGGACAGATCAGCAAACCAGACTACCTGGGACAAAACCTTAGCCCCAACCCCAATACTGACTCTGTCTTTGGATAAAATACTTAACCAATCTGTGCCTTAGTTTCCCAAGCTATAAGAAAAGAGGCAATAATTAAATGAGTATATTAAAAGCTCAGAACAGAACTCGGCATATAGTAAATGCTATATAAGGATTCACCTTGTATTTTTAATCATAGACATGATAAAGAATCACAAATGGAGTCCTGGTGTTTACAGAATAAACAACAAATGTTTTAGTCTGACATTTAAGGCCTCCTAAAATCTGGACCCAAAATAATTTTCTAAACCAATTTTCCTTTAAAAATCTTCATTCACTGAACACATTTCATTGGGTACAATGCATTAAGGATGAACACATAAAATTAATAAGTCATCTGCCTGTTCTTTAGGAGTTCAAACTGCAAATGAAAGATAGTAATTTACAGATGAAGATTTATATCAAGTACTATAATTGCACATATAAGAATACCAAGTTTTTCTTGGGGGAGTGGGTTGGAATAAGGTATAAATAAGGTGGAATGATCAAAATAGAAGGTAATTCCAAGTAGGGAGACTAATATTGAAAGCTGCAAATAATTTGATATGGTCAGAGCCTGATTGCATACTGGCAAGTGGTTTAGAAAAAATGAGACAAATTAGAGGAAGGAGCCATGACTTGAAGATGTATTTTGACCCATTTTAAGGAACATAAACTTCACCTTGTAGTCACCAGAAAGTCAGTGAAGGTTTAAAGGAAGCCCAATATAATCAAATTTATATTTAAAAAAAAAAAAGAGGAAAAAAAACCACTTTGATTGTGAAAATGAAAACTATAATACTGACATCAGAAAGATAAAACAGGAGGCTATCACAGCAGCCAAATATGAGATTAAGAGGAGAGAGACAGATACAACAAATTTTAAAAGGTTTATCTCGGGTAATAATCCCAGAGAAAGCATAGGAAAGAATAGATGCGTTTTGTGAGCTTTTGTTTTTGTTTTTGTTTTTAAATTATTATTTGTGTTTCATTATTTTTTAAATTTATTTTTATAGGTCTTTTGTTCACGTGGGATAGGAATAAGATAATATTTGCGTTCTGAGAGGGGAGCACCTGTAGACATTCAGATGGAACTGTTCCAAAGACATTTAGATAGATGTAGAGCTGGGGCTCCAGTAGTATATTTAGAAGAGAAGTGTTTATTTTGAACTCATTACAGAGAGAAAGCTCAGAGGATGTATGGAGTAATAGTTGTAGGGGAGTACATCAGAATTGACTATTGAAATAAAAAAAAAAAAAACTAAATATACTAATAATGCAAAAAAGGAGAATCAGATCACAGGACTAATAGAAAGATCTTCATAGGAAATTGTTATTATTTTTTACGAAGGGAGAATCAGTTAGCATTGTAAAGTGTTATGGGGAAGGCAAGAAGCCAGGCATAGACTAGAGGGTCATTGAACTTGGCAAATAGGAGATAATTTCTTGGTAACCTTCGTTGGGAGTCAGTTCAGTGGTAAAGAACAATTGTAAAGAACAGCCAAATTTCATTGGGTTGGAGCAGAAAATGTATGGTGAAGGAGTAAATACAGTGAAGAATACTATTTTTAGAAAAGACTGATGGTTGGGGTGCCTGCGTGGCTCAGTCAGTTAAGCGTTCAATTCTTGATTTCGGCCCAGATCATGATCTCACAGTTGGTGAGTTCAAGTCTCACGTGAGGCTCTGCGCTGACAGGTCTGAGCCTTCTTTAGATTCTCCATCTCTCTCTCTCTCTGCACCTCCCCTGCTCTTGTTTTCTCTCTCTCTCAAAAATAAATAGACATTTTTTTTTAAAGAAAAGATTGATGGTAAAGGAAAGATGTGAAGTCCAGTTGCTATGAGAAGGTGATGCAAAGTTGTGGAAGAGGACAGAATGTGCACAAATAATTTGTCACTAGAAAAGGGTTAAGAAGTTACTCTGCCATCTTAGACCATAAGACTTTGGCCAAACACTTGAGTAGCTTACTATTTAAGGTTGACCCTGTAGCTTAGGAAGACCCAAATACTTTTGCAGACTAAATCAAGTGTTATTTCAGACTGCATGTAAAATATTAAAAATGATAAAGTATAGTAAGATACTGGGATAAATATAGGGAAATGGATAAGTGTTTGGAAGAAAGGAGGACACCAAACTATAAGTAGACCAAAAAAAAAGTATGTTTTATTATTTTTTTGCAGGCAGGAAGGGAGAATATAATAAAGACTTTAAGCTAGGATAAAGATAAAAATATCAAGATAGAATGTGAAGGAATTGAACAATAGATATGAAAAGTAGATTTTACAACAAAATTCATAAAAGGAACTGTGGGAAGTTAATAACTTACTGTGGATTTTCTTGAAAAATGAAAAAAAAAAAAAACATTTTTTCAAAGGTGGTAAACAAATTAGTCCATGAGTTGAAGTTTATGAAACAGAGTACCTAGTACATGGTAGGTGTATGCCAAATTCTTATGTTGCTGGGGGAGCAGTAAGTCTTCCAAAAAATATAGATAGATTTTATTGTGCCTAATGTTATCATTACCAGCTGCTGAATAACAATAAAAATAACTCACAATGTTATTTCCCCTTTCTTAGACTAAACTTTTGATTTCTGTGTTATCACTATCTCAGTCTTGTACTTGGACAAGAACTACTGCATTTATGAATCAAGTTTCAGTCAAGACTTTTCTTTTGTGATAATAATAATGTAAAAATCATAACTATTGGATATCTTAAAAACAACAACTAAAACGTATGCCTTGAAATTCTTCCTGTTTAATATAGGATGCTTGAAACTAAGAGCGCTCATGAAAACTCATATACTTTATTACTAGCTAGAAATTAATAGATTTAAGTAAGTGAACTAGCTCCTTTAGGATAAACAAATGGGTACATTTTAGATGAGATTATTTATTACAGTTACATCTGTGGATTTGATTTTTCCCTCATATTAATTTTATTCACATAGTGTCCTTGTAGGGCACATTTCACATCCTAGGGAAAGACTTTCTGGGTCTATATCCCATAAGCCAATTTATCTTATAAGTCAGTAATTCAGATGCATAGCCATCCAGCAAATGGAACCTTATCGTACCTAAAAAATAATGAAATTTGAAAAGGAACATGTAAGGGCTCAGGGACAATGGAAAAGGAGTTCTCTCTCCAAGTGTTTTCTTCTAGATACACTTTCTCTGTTTCTATAGTCAGTGCAACATATGGATGCAGTGCTTTGTTATATATATACATGTGTACACGTGGGCACTCACACCTCCGTGCATGCATGCACACACACACTTGTGCTACCTATTACTTTTTTTTTAATTTTTAATGTTTTTTATTTATTTTTGAGAAACAGAGAGAGTGCACGCCAGGGGGAGGGGGACAGAGAAAGGGAGACACAGAATCCAAAGCAGGCTCCAGGCTCTGAGCTGTCAGCACAGAGCACAGCATGGGGCTCGAACCTGCCAACGGTAAGATCATGACCTGAGCTGAAGTCGGATGTTTAACCAACTGAGCTACCCAGGTGCCTCCAGTACTTTTTAACATAAATAAAGCAAGACATGAAATATATAAATTAGTACAATAAAAAGTCAATATACACAGAGACAGTTTGATAGGCTATGGAGAGAGGCTACGGTGGAATCATCTGTAAATTACTTGAAGTATTTTACACTTTTTTTCTTTGGTTTAGATCTTAATAGTAATTAATCTTTCTTTCTTTCTTTCTTTCTTTCTTTCTTTCTTTCTTTCTTTCTTTCTT
>NW_026057584.1:88380606-88381316 GCF_023721935.1 Panthera uncia
CTTTCTTTCTTTCTTTCTTTCTTTCTTTCTTTCTTTCTTTCTTTCTTCCTTTCTTATTCCACAAGGCAGAAAATCTGTTTACAGAGTGGAAATGGATATTATAAGGAATCAGTTTTAGTTTCTTCTCTTTTTGAAGAGAAGCAAAACCCTAAATCCTTGTAAATCTTTTATTACTGCCCTGAGAGTTTTAGACATCAGGCTACCTGGCAGGGTGGAGGGAGATAACCTGAAGAATTGTTCAGAAAGTTTGTCATTCTGTATTCCTCTTCTGGTTGTGTGACAGGTTGTGTGAATAGGTTCGGGGAGAGTACATGATATCCTTCCTTCTCTCCCAATTGAGATGGGTCTAATTACTCCCTTTGGGAAGTACATGAACTTGCCTGGGCCACCTGGACACCTTTAGGTGGACTGGAGAGCTAAGTAGTTCTAAGGCTACCTAAAGGAGAGGAAACTGGTGATTGTTTTTTCATAAGTTCATAATAAAACTTTGAAGAATCCACAAACAATACGCTAAAGGAAGAGATAAGCATGCCTATAGACGAAATCATCATTCCTTCTGGGTTTGCATACCTTTAGAGCCTAAGCAGTAAGTTAAATAAAAGATGTGGTTTGAAAGTAAACAGAAGAGATATGACAGCAAATTTAATGTTTTCTTTCTTTCTTTCTTTCTTTCTTTCTTTCTTTCTTTCTTTCTTTCTTTCTTTCTTTCT
>NW_026057584.1:88381326-88394554 GCF_023721935.1 Panthera uncia
TCTTTCTTTCTTTCTTTCTTTCTTTCTTTCTTTCTTTCTTTCTTTCTCCTTGTCAGCTTCCCTGTGCTGCAGGCTGGGCAGGGAAGTTGGAAGAGAAAACATTGACTTAAGTTATTTATAACAAGTGTCCTAAAAACCACAGAAAGACTAATCGATCTTATATCTTTCCTATCTCATTAAATATTTTAACTGACACAGACAAAAGAAAGTGGCTGGAACAGGAAAATTAAGAAAGTATATGAGGGGAAGAATGGTTTTATTCCCTCTTACTGCTGCTTTGATCCACATTCCCTGTCAGATCTTCCTTTGTAGTATCTCATTGCTATTCCTGGTGTGGCTGTGCTGTTTTCACTCACATTTTGCAGGCTTCCTTCTCCTTTTGGACTATCTGGAGGGAAAAGTCTAGTATTTCTCACTTGGCTTATCTTTATTTGGACTACATTATTTTCTTTTCTCTGTTTTTCGGGACTTTTAGCCTGAGGAAAAATTGACAGAAAGCTTTCATATTCACTTGACAAATTAGAGATTCCAGTACATTTCTCCCTCAAAAATTACCCGAAGGGTGAAACACATTTCAATACTTGACTGACCAAAACAAAGTGGGGAAGAAATATAGTTGAAGGAACATAGCAGAAGACGTTTTGGCAGAAGAGGCATTTGCTTACCTGTTTACTAAAGTTCCTGTGGTTCCCATGGACTCCTCCCATCTCCCTCTCCTTCCTTGCCTACAGATGCTGGAGATATTAATCCCCACAACCACCTTGCTTCTACTGCGTATGAAATGCTGCAACCACTTAGTATGTCCAATTTCAGTGTGACTTAACATCCTAGTTAACCCTCCGATGGTTCCCAAACTCTACACCAAGTTATAGACTCTGTGGAGAGAGGATTTGAAGTAAAGGTACAGTCTTCCTATTTGCACATTGCACCTACTCTAATAGGTCTGCCTGGTCCTCCTCACCAAGATTCGTTAGCCATATTTTTTATTGGAAAGTGGAAGAAAACACACATCCTACAAATATTCTACCCTCTGCCCAGTTTTCCTGACCCCCTACCTCATCCTTTTGCCCATGTGTTTCTTTTAAATATTATCTCCTAACACCTCTTTTCAACTTCAAAGTTATAGTGTGTTTTCATCTAGTCAGATTTCCTGTCCTTTCTTTCCTCTTCTCAGAATACCATCTAAAACTGGGTTCCACTTGCTCCACATTCCTACTCTTCTCGCATTCTTTACATGCACTTCCACCTGAGAGCCCCAGTACAATTATTTTTGAACCTCCATTACGGTGACATTGCTGGATCTCAAGTCCTCTTAACTGTGTGAGATGCCACCCCCATGTTCACGGAGTCATAATTTGCCTCTTCACTCTATCTGCCGCCAATCCCCACTCAGATGGGCTCCCTGCCACGTATACAGAGGATTCTCTGTGGAAGTTTGGGGAGAGATGGAGGTGGTGGAATGAGTTGTGATTGTGCCTATTATGATCGTTCTGGCATCCTTAAACTCTGTGAGTATCAGATGGAAACCCAGGGGTATTATGAGATAATCTTTTTAGATTTGTCTGGGAATATTACCACTGTCTAGGATGTTGGGTTTTTTTTTTTTTAATCTTTAAGGATTAACTTTAAGCAGAATGTGAAGTAAGATACTAAAAAGCAGACATTAAATACATCTCCTCAAGTAATTCTTAAACATCCTAAATTTAGTACCAATAATTTAATTAACGTTATGCAATTACATGTACCATGTTTCAAAATAATCAAATCATAAGAAATTTTAAAATAAAAAATTCAAGGAAGTCTCTAGTTAAGCATTTACATAGCATTCATTATTCTGTCAGCCAATGTACCAGGAAGCAGGACAATTGATAATATCTTTGCTTTGTGTAGAATGGAAGCATATGGGTTTAAATACCTTGTAATACAGCACTATTGAAATTTGAACCCTGTCTTCTCAATAAAGGCACTATACAGGATCTTTTGGAATACAACTTCTTAATAGGAGATTCTGATAGATAGCAAAGTAAGAAACAAAATATAAATGCTTGTCATGATTGCTTTCTATGTTATATATTCCATTTGCTGTTTCTATTGAAAAAAATATTGAATGTAAGATGTAATTGAAAGGAATATGGAAGAGTTTTTGCTTTTGTAGATGTAAAAGAAGAATATCTTTTTTTTTTCCTGTTTGGAACAGTGTATTTATTTCTATTCATAATAGCATTATCTGTTTCATATGATAAGATGTTATTTTTAATGAAGAAAACACTGAGGCAATTATAATTGTAAATTGTAAATAAAACATTTATTCTAATCATCATTTAAGCACAAATAAGGATACGATTGCAAGATACAATTAAATATAATAAGAACAGTGCATTATGAAATACAAATGACACATACACCCTTGAGTAAAATTTGCATATTTTAAGGTGGCATTTTAACCATTTACAATTGATATAATTTCTATTTATAATTAAATGGGCTCTTTAAAATATCAACACTAGTAAAAGTGGCATAATCAAAGAGCCCTTCAGGTTGTACATTTACATAAGCCACCTGTGGAAATTTGAATTTGGAATAAAATTCTCACCTAAGTTAATCTAATGTACATAGTATGTCATGCACCTGTTCACAACATATTGCTAGAAACCATTGTATGGTAATGAATGTGTGAGCAAAGTAGAAAGGAATATATGATTAAGCATAAGCTATTCTGTATAAGGTGTAGATAATGACAGTAGCATATTGAAACTGATTCTCATCTAAGCATAGCAGGGAATTGGAAAGCCATACTTACTAACAATAGAGACAAGTCATACCACATTTATGCTTCTGAGAACGAGGGATTCATATTTCCTATAGCAGATATTAGTGATATGGCTGTGTAAAGGAGTAGAAAATGTCATGGATGACTTTCTAGCATTGCTGAGCTATTTCCTCTGAGAAATAAAGCAAATGCTCAGTGGTTGCTCCATCTCAGTGTCTCTGGCTGGCTGTCTGCTCTTTTCATCAAAGTCGACTTCCACTTCTTTGCAACCAGATTCGGAATTCCCTATACTAACTCAATTAGACATTTGCTTAGTGTTACAACCGTGTACTTTTGAAATTGGAAGGAGAAAGAATTTCTCAGCAACATGCAGTTTTTTTGTTTGTTTTTGTTTTTGTTTTGTTTTGTTTTGTTTTTTTGGTATGTTGGCTTAGTGCTGCGCTTATATTATCATGGGAACAAGGCACAGTCCTTGCATTCATGGAGCTTACAACTTAGTGGGGGAGCAGATACATAGACAGGCAATTGCAATGAGGTATTTTAAGTACCACAACGGAGAGAATAGGTGTGCTACAGGGAAGATGTATGAGACTTCTAACCCAAGCTTGCAAGGGTGGGAGCCATGGGTTAAGTTTGACTTCCCAGAGTTAAAAAAGTAGAACCAAACAAAACTATGTGAGTTAGTTGAAATACATACCTTCCCCGACTTATAATGCAGTTATGTCCTGATACACCCATCATAAGTTGAAAATATTGTCAGTCAAAATGCATTTAATACACCCACCCTATCAAATGTCATAGTTTAGCCCAGCCTACCTTAAACATGCTCAGAACACTTACTTACATTAGGCTATAGGTGGGCAAAATCATCCAACAAAAATTCAATGTTATAATAAAGTATTGTGTATCTTGTATAATTTTGTGACTACCATACTGAAAATGAAAAACACAATGGTGTCTGGGTACAGAATGGTTGTAAGTGAATTGGTTGTTTACCCTTGTAATCACGTGTCTCTGGGAGCTGTGGCTCCCTGCTGCTGCCTAGCATCAAGAGAGAAAGTATCATCATATTGCGGATGTTTAGCTCAGGAAAAGATCAAAATTCCATATTTGAAGTATAGGTTCAACTGAAAGTGTATGGTTTTCACACTCTCATAAAGCCAAAAACTCATTTCGAACCATGGTAAGTCAGAGACCATCTGTACTCAGAATGTTAGAGCAAGAAGTCGCTTTTGTCTCATCTATCCATTTCTTTATTTACCTGTTTTTCCAGTTTCAACCTGTGCCTCTGTTGAGTTTCGTTGTGCAGATGGGACATGCATTCCAAGATCAGCACGATGCAACCAGAACATAGATTGTGCAGATGCTTCAGATGAAAAGAATTGCAGTAAGATATTCCACTACCTTTTGTTTGTTCCTCCCTGGGTACCTTTGGCATTCCATGGAGCACTGCCCAATGTTTCACTGAACCTTGTCCAGAATTGATGTGTAATTAACCCCTGTTGTGTAGGATAATTGCATTTTTATCTCTTCAAATGAGGTTAACTTTTCTTGTTTCTGTGACCTACATAGAAGGCTCATAATCTTTGCAGATGAGGTGTTTTTCATTTTCTGTTTACCTCCTTACAGATAATACAGATTGTACACATTTCTATAAACTTGGAGTGAAAACCACAGGGTTTATAAGATGTAATTCTACCTCACTGTGTGTCCTGCCAAGTTGGATATGTGATGGGTCTAACGACTGTGGGGACTACTCAGATGAATTAAAATGCCCAGGTAATTCTAGAAAGAAAAAAGTCTTTGCCTTGAGATTTAGAGTCTCATTGTATACAATAAATTTGTGAAACTTTATTTTTGATATCCAGTGGTTAGGATTAAAATTTAAATAATGTAGACTAAATTACAGGAAACCATCCTCTTCCAAACATGCCCCTTGATGTTTTTTAATGAGTTATGAAATGATGCTCAAGAAATCTGTTCAGTATTTGGATCGATTTCCTTTGAATGTTCAATTCGTCATTAATCCTCTTAAAGTTGGTGATTAAGTCTTAAAATGTGTGATCTCTAAAGTTTCCATGGAAGTATGACATAGTGAGAAAAAAAAATATTCATGAACTAAAGGGAGAGAGACAATGTTTCTCACCACTGGCTTTATTCAATGTCATACAGTTTGTATTGTCATGTTAGGCTGTTTGATGAAGTTTACACAATCTTTTGACATAGTAGCATGAGTAACAGTTATTTTCAGTGGATCAAGGTCAGGAAGGCATATTTATATCTGACTTTTTAACCATTTTTGCAAACATAAGCTCTTTCAGATTGTCATCTGCATTCTTAACAGAATGCTTTCCATTGAAAAGTGCTATTCCTTTCTAAGTATTTGAGAAAACAAATCTAAAAAAAATATAAGAAGTAAAGGTGTTAAATTACTATAACTGGAAATAGATATGCTTTATAGGAAACTATTTCAGTAGTTTCATGACTACCATACTGAAAATGAAAAGCAGAATGGTGTCTGGGTACAGAAGGGTTGTAAGTGTATTGGTTGTTTACCCTTGCAATCACGTGTCTCACTGGGAGCTGTGGTATTTCCTCCTTCTTACCCTGTTGCCATACTCACTTTTGCCATGTTTAGTTAACATGCAAGTTTTAAAAAATATTTTAGGAAATTATATTCATAGGTATTCTATGCAGCAGTATACACACACGCACACCCAATCTCTAGTGTCGAACGATATTCTTAATAATTCATAATCTATCACTTAATTTGCATTAGCAGGTTCCTTTTATTTTTGTGTTTTCCTGCTCAACGATTTGTAACATTCTTGATATCATTTTTGTTCCTTCTGTGTTTGAAAGGCTAGCTGCATCCGAGGAGGAACTGGAGAACTTTTCCGGTTCTATGGAGAACTTTTATATGCACTTGTGACTGTGGCTCACCACAACTCTTCCACATTTTACTTTTAATCACATAAGACGTTTTAAAAGAAATATACTAACACTGATTTAGACTCATGGACCCTGGGTGTCTAGATTCATAATCTGTTGTTCTTTCTACAAAAATTACCTCATTATGGCTGTAGTTAATTTTTAAAATTAACTTGAAGGCAGCATGTAATAGATACTCATTAAAACTTACATATATATAAAAACTTTGTGGCCTTTATATATTTCTAATATTAACAAATTATTTTTAAAGTTTACTTTTAACATTAATAAAGAATTATAATCATAGTGGGCAAGAAGGAGAGGGGAGCTACATAGACTGATGAGACAGGTAGATGGACAGACTGGAAGCCAGTAATAGGTCAGGCTAAACACCTTAGGTGATATCTAGGCAATATCCTAAGAAAAAGTAAGACATAAATCACATGATTTTTCAGTTTAGTGGTGAATTCTGTCAAAAATTTTATTTTCATTTTCAATTAAATATACGAAATTGGCATTTGAAAAAATAAAATGGGATTGTTATCTTAATACAGTCACAACGGATTATTGTCGTATGGTTATTATAGTGTGAATGGATTATTATATTGTGATGTATATTCTAAGGTTTGCTTCCAAATTGGCTATGAGCCAGTCTAAAACTATGTAAACCTAAAGGTACAAGGGGACCTTGTAGAGAAAAATCTAATTTAGTAGAGAAAAATCTAATATTTTATATGCTCTCTTAGAAGTGATAATAACAAGAGGCGCCTGGGTGGTTCAGTTGGTTACAGATCACGTCATGATCTCACAGTTCATGGGGTTGAGCCCTGCATCAGGCTCTGTGCTGACAGCTTGGAGCCTGCAGCCTGCTTCAGATTCTGTCTCCCTCTTTCTCTCTGCCCCTACCCCACTCATGCTCTATCCCTCTGTCTCTTAAAACAAATAAATAAACATTGAAAAAGATAAAAAAAAAAAAGAAATGATAATAACAATACTCCACAGTCTACAAAATATGTAATTTACAAAGTAACTTTGCATGCAGATACTTATTCTCAAGATATTTATGTAAGAGATGACATTTTTAGAGATTCCATTGTAAATTGTTTTCTTTTTAAAGTACAGAATGCTTATATAAACCTTGTCAAAGCATACTCTGAATACAAGACAATAGGAACACCCAGCCCACACTTTCTCAGTAAAGACCCACTAATGTTTTTGTAATGTTATTCATCTTTATGAATATAGAATTACAGATATTTTCCACCAAAAATGATTCTTTAGCCTTAGTCCCATTCACTTCATAATTATCTGTTTTATTTTGTTTTGTTTTATTTTGTTCTATTTTGTTTTACTGTTTTGTTTTATTTTATTGTATTTTATTTTAATTAATGGTACTCCACATTATTTGTATTTAACAAATTTTTCCATTATCTTTTTTCTGATCCAGGATCCAATCCTGTATTGGATTTGATTATCATATCTTCCTAGTCCCTTCTGCTCTGTGCCAGTTTTTGTTTTGTCTTGTTTTAGTTTTTCCTTGGTTTTCATGACCTTGACATTCTTTTGTATACGTATATGTATATGTGTGTGTAATATATATAAATGAAAATAATTAATGTTTATTTTTGAGAGAGAGAGAGAAAGTGCAAGCAGGGGAGGGGCAGAGAGAGATGGAGACCCAGAATCCAAAGCAGGCTTCAAGCTCTGAACTGTCAGCACAGAGCCCAACACAGGGCTTGAATTCATGAGCCATGAGATCATGACTTGAGCTAAAGTCAGATGCTTAGCCAACTGACTTTGCCACCCAGGCGTCCCTAATATATATAAAATTTTATTTTAAGTAGGCTCCACACCCAATGTGGGGCTTGAACTCATGACCCTGAATCAAGAGTCTCATGCTCTACCAACTGGACCAGCCAGACTCCCATGACCTTGACATTCTTGAAGAGACCATCTCAGCTTTTATTTAAGATTTTTTGTTACTTATCTCTTCCAGTTTACAGAGTATTACTGTTTTATTATCTACCTAACATTGTGGAAGCTAAGATTAATTTAAATTATTTAACATTACATTCTGTATTTTATCACAGTTCAAAACAAACATAAATGTGAAGAAAACTATTTTGGTTGTCCTAGTGGAAGGTGTATTTTGAATACCTGGATATGTGATGGTCAGAAAGATTGTGAGGATGGACTTGATGAGTTCCACTGTGGTGAGACATTCTATCTTGTTCTGTGACATTCTTTTTCTGTATGCCTTATTACTACTTATATGCTGATGTTCTCTCTTTTTTACATAGGAATTTTATAAAAAATGTTGCTAATTGATTTTAACAATTTTCATTTTTATTAAATATTACAAAATGATAAAAATTAAAATAGAACAGAACTTATAATAAAGAATAACAGTCTCCTGTCCCAGCCTTTTATTTTAACATTAATGGTTATCTTTATCAATCTAAATGGTACACCTTTATTTTCTGACTTATTAACTTGAAATGCTAATATATTTACTTTCTGCTATAAAAAATAAGGTTTTAGTTCACACTACTCATTATACTCTGCCTACCTATTAACATTGTTATTCTAAATGTTTCTATTAATTACATGTACTGTTTTAAATAGTTTACTTAAATTTGTATTTCCTCAAATTCTCATCTCTCAGCATCTAACCTCCTAATTTCTCATGTGTACATTTCATTTTACTTGGCAAGGCAAGACGGCACTTTGAAAATTTATTTTATAGAATTTATGGATTTTGTAATTTCTAGGCCAAAGAAATTTTCTACAGGGAAACAAAGCATATATTCATTATTTTCATTTAACACAAATAATGTACACTGTGGTGAATAGACAAAGTAGAGGAAAAGATTAAAAATGGATCTTCTATGAAATGTCAAACTCCTCTAAAAGTAAATGTCATCATGAAATATGAAGGTGCATTTTGTTTGATTAAGATGCTATATATCTTTACATTAGAGCTAGATTCTGAACAGGATTAACAGAGAACTTTACAAATAGTTTATGTAGATTCATAGTTTCTGGACAGGAAGCCATTATACGGTTGTACTTTCTTTAGTTTCATTTTTTCCAGGCTTCAGTTTTTCTAAACTCTTTTCAACAGGTCTTCTAAGTGAATATTTTAAATAAAGATGCAAGGTTATTAAATAATTTACAGGATCAAAATCAAATGTCTATTTTTATTCTCATTTACATTTGGAACACTTGAATTTGGAAGGGTTTTATTTTGGATTTTGCCTGGTAATAAATAGGCTGAGTGGAGGAATAGGCCAAGGGTGAAGGAGAAAAATCACAAACCTGACTTTGGAAATAAATGGAGTACACTATTATAAATGCATAATTTGGTAGTAAAATACAAGCCACCATGCCAATGAATTTGGATGTTATTAGTCAGCCTTAAGTGTCCCTAAGAGAGAAAAGTAAAAACACTTAAGGTTTAGTAGGTAGGGGTGTAAAACTGGTGGCTTGTCTTTGAGCTAAAAGCCCCTTAGTCACCTCATCATTATAAACAAACATATATGCTGGTGAATATAGCACATTGTAATCTTGCCTTAGAAGCATTTTTTTCTCTAGTTGTTCAAAAATCAATTAAAAATTAGGACGGATGACTAGACGACACTTGGAATATTTGTTTTATATCTATGTACCAGATGTTGAATTTTTTAATTACACCCTGGAATATATATTTAGGGGAGAGTGGCCAGCATAATTCTGTGAAAATTCTGTGGGAGGAAAAATGTTGCATAACCTGAACACTCAGCGGGAATAAGCAGGCTGTTGTCAAAATTTTATAGAGCTGTAGTAGAGAAGAGAAATTTGGCTTGTTTTATTATAAGACAATTGATTTTAGCAAAATCTAAAGGAAGGACTTTCTCACTGTCAGATCTATCCTAAGATGGTCTCACATGATTTTTTTTTCTATTGCATCTAAAGCAAACATTTTTGTTTGTTGTCTAGATTCTTCTTGTTCTTGGAACCAATTTGCTTGTTCTGCACAAAAATGTATATCTAAACACTGGATTTGTGATGGAGAGGACGATTGTGGAGATGGATTAGATGAAAGTGATAGCATTTGCGGTGAGTTGTTTCTTTTGTGTTCTCGTTCAATTCTTAGGCATATGATATATGTGCACTACAATTTTAGAGCAATCAAAAACATGAAACTCTGTTTTCTACTCTGTTAAATTTAATTTAAATTTACATATACATTTCCATGTAGCTGGTTTTATTATTTTAATGACAACCTGTCGTCCTACTATTTTTACATACACAGTTATTCAGTTTTTAGGATTTTTCCTGAATATTCACAATGAATACATTTGCAAATTTTATTTTTTTTTTAGTATTCAATTACTTCTTTGGAATAGATCTCAATGACTGAGAATACTTGGATCAAATAATCAAACATTTTTCATGGCTCATGATATGTATTGCTAAGTGGCCCTCAAAAATATACTGATTTGCACTGTCACAAGCTACCCACACTATTTATGTTTGTATATATGTATTATAGTGATTGTTATTAGTGGATTGTTTTAAATAGATAGTAAAGAAGGGGGATATTTATATATTTTTAAGTGTACTTCAATAAACAGCTTTCTAGGATTAGAGATAGAATGTCCCACTATGTATCAACTACATAGCCAGTGTAATTGCTTTCAAATAATCACAAACATTTAACAAATAACTTAAATGGGATTATTAGCTTAATTTTTTTAAGGGGAAAAAGAAGGAAGTGATCTAGTCTGTATAAATTTATTACAAATGGACAGGTATTCTACTATTTATTTATGTGTCTTTGTGTTTATCTTTCTGATCTGTTTCTATTTGCATGTTTGTATTATAGGCATAAAATCTTTACTCATTGTATTAGCCCTATTTCATAGCTTTTATCATCCTTATTTTAGAGAGAAAAGGACCTGAGTCATAGAATAAGGTGCATGTACAGAGTTAGGTGTACTTAACACCATTTTTAAATTTCAGTAGTTGTGGCCTTTTAGGTCACCTCCATTGAGACAGGTTGCTAGGATTTTATACTATTCAAGTTGTTTGTAAACAACATAAAATTAGAGATGTCCCCTGAAAGCAGGCAATTTATTTTCTTGTATTTTAGCCACCCCAAATCTATCTTTTGTTTACATAGCTGAAACAGTTATGTGGCAGATAAATACAGAAGGATCACTGTAGAAAAGCTCTGAAAGGAAAAAGAAATCAGTAATCAATTAGATGTTTCACCAGTGGCTTTTAACTACTTTTTCCTCTTTGCTATTGATTTTGTTTTAATTTTAACAAAAGAATCACCTACTTGCAATGAGGTGAGCATGTTGCCAGTCACTAAAATCATCTTGGATTTGACCTTTTGTTTCACCCTACACCAAAGTGCTCAATTGATACCTCTGTCTTTTCTGAGTGGACACAGCAAAATAGAAGGTATAAAGCTTATGCAATCATACAGAGCTGAATTATCCCACATCTGCATTTTTGCTACCTATTAAGAGGGTACAAAAAAATCTCCCTTATGTAACTATTGTGATCATCTAACATGAATCAATGTATACAATATAAATGTTCTTTTTCAGAGTATTATTGCCAATCTACATCTATCAATGTGCTGATAACTTTTTAAATAATTAAAATGGTAATGGACATGTTTACCTGTTGTCAAAACCTGTCTGTTTAATTTACTTACAGGTTGTATTTTATATGCTAACTGCTAAGCTGGTGACACATACAAAATCTTTAGACCAAGTATCATTGAATGAACTGAATCTAATATACTAGGTTTAGAAAGAAACTTTATAAATAATTTATCTCAGTAGTTCACAACCTTAAGTGCACAAAATATTCTTCTTAGAAGTTTGTTAAAAATGTAGATTCTTTTTTTAATTTTTTTAACATTTATTTATTATTGAGAGACAGAGAGACACAGAGCGTGAGCAGAGGAGGGGTAGAGAGAGAGAGACACAGAATCTGAAGCAGGCTCCAGGCTCTGAGCTGTCAGCACAGAGCCCAACGGGGGGCTCGGACTCTCAAACTGTAAGATCACGACCTGAGCCGAAGTTGGTCACCCAACCAACTGAGCCACCCAGGTGCCCCAAAAATGTAGATTCTTAATCTTCATCTTTAAATATTCTAATATGTGCTGTAAGCACAACCTTTCTTAATAAACACAATAATGGTTCTGACTTGGAATCTGAGGATCCCATTTAGTTAATAAATTGCTTTAGGTCACTCAGAGAATCAGTAATGACAGAGCTAGGACCAGAATTCAGATTTCTGGAGGATTTCCTAAATGGGATAGTAACTCTTACCAATCAAATATAATATCTGAGCAGGTACCCAAGATGGATCTGGTGGAAATCTTTCAGCTTGTCTTCCTTTCCTGGAATTCATTTCCCTGAGGAAGGCAATGTGTCTCCAGATGGCAGGAGTAACTATGGAATGATGCCATGAGTTTTTTCTTTGGCCCATTTTCTTTCCAATTGACTATGATGTTTTGGCATGCTCTTAACACAAAATCTATTGAATACTATCAAGGGAGTCAGGAAATTAGCTGCAAAGAGCTTTATGCCATTTTATAGCTTGAGGTGTCTTAGTAATTATCTAGTCATTTCCCTCATTTTACAAATAGTGAAGCTCAAACACTAGTCTTCTCCAAGGTCGTAGCAAATTAGATTTCTCAATAGCCAAATTGATGTTATATCTATTATGCCTACCTTGAGAATAAATTGGGTGATAATCGGAAAGTAGACAAGGAGTTTCACATGCACCAAAACTTCCTTACTAGGGAGAATGCCTTTTTTTTTTTTAAACTCAAGCTAAATAACAAAAATATTATGGAAATTAAAGCACTAATTGAGAGTATAATAGTAAAAGTGACACTTTATATTTTAATGGCAAGTTTGAAAAGATAGATCATTATGAGGAATAGTATAAAAATAAATTCTGGAGGAAGATAATTTTATTACAGAAGGTACTAAAGACATAATAGTTAGCAGGTAAATTCATTTTTAAGTGAAAGCAACATTTATTTAATAGATTTTTTATGATTTCTTCCAGGAATAGATATCATATTAAACCTCATTCTATTAGCACTGATCCCCAATCAAATGAGCACATGTGAATTACCTGGAGGACTTTTCTACATTCACTTGCCATCCTGTCTTCTAAGCTAAAGTATATGTGAAGGACAGTCATGTTTATGGAGAAAATCCTCAAGGGGTTTTATATGGGTGCCCTGTTGCCCTGCCGTATTGAAAACATTGCCTTGAAAAGCATTTTCTGCTCCTAGCAACTCTACAGCTGAAAAGAAAGATGATAATTATATAATGAAAGCATGTTGGTCACTGCTTTAAATGTTTGGAAACAAATATCTCTCTTCACTCCATTCATTCGTATTGTATTTTATTCCTGGAGATAATAGCTTTTTTTTTTTTTTTGAATAGTTCTAACAATGTGTTTTCTTTCTTTCTTTCTTTCTTTCTTTCTTTCTTTCTTTCTTTCTTT